>NC_135451.1:4590000-4930000 GCF_051991255.1 Vanacampus margaritifer
GTGATGACAGACAGCCAAAAGTTAGTTTCCTTACTGAGGAGCTGGCAACACTGATCTACTGTTTGATTGTAATATTTTACACTTGGCCACTAGATGTCGTTGTGGGGAGATGTTTTGAACGTTCCAAAAGATTGATTATTTTTTGTGAATCAATCATTTCAAATGATTTGATCGTTTCAATGTTTCATTTCTGCCATCCTTACCAAAAGGGCAAGTGGCAAAAATGAAAACAGAAAGCACACTTAAAAACGCAGAAGTAAATAACTAACAAAAATCGCTTGCAGAAAAAGTGCAAGGTAAGTAATCTACAAAGTACTTACAAATATCCATTATCAAGGTGAGGTAATAAGACAAGGTTGAGGCAAAGCAAGGTAATGAAGACCTGGTTAGTCTAAACTAACCATTGGTAGACAGAGGTGAGCAAGCAAATAGTCTGACAACTAACAAACTGCCTTTTAAAGCAGCCTGATTGCAAACAAGCAGCAGTTGTGTCACTGGAGGATCCGCCCACCGTCAATCAAGCTAAACTGAAAACAAACAAGCCTGAGAGCAGAGACATGACAAAATCTTGAAGCACTGACAAAAGTGTTATTCAGTAACTCTCACTAGGGCAATGCACATTTGTATATGACAAAATGAAGGCCTATATGACAAAATAGGAGTCAGAAATACAGGACCTAAGAGGGACAATCACATGAGAACCTGAACTTCATCATCACAAGGGACATAGCAACTGTATCTAAACCACTAAATAAAAATGACTAGACAAAATAAGATTGACAAATACCTCATCATCAAGGGACAACGTAATACTAGACCATAACAATTCACTGCCCCCATGACCCAACTCAAAACAGTCAATATGGCCACTTTGCCCACAATTTGGACATCTTTTCCTTTGCTTACTTAGGGGTTTGCATATACTTTTTTTTTGCCTGTGGCTTAGACCTTAATGACTGTGTGATGAGTTATATTAATGGATCATATATTTGTGATGTCACCTGGTTGCTAATCACTTGTTTTTTGGCTTGTGTGATTAGTCGAAAAACTCTGAAGTCATGCAATCCCTAGAGCACAAACTACTATACACCACAGTAAAGTGTCATTTTTTTTTTTAGTGTTGTCCCATAATAAAGATAGTTTTTTTTTTCAAACTAAAATGTGAAGGGTGTGCTGACTTTTGTGATAAGCTACATAGAGGAATACTTGTTAAACAAAAAAAAAAAACACTGAAGTCAAGTGACAATGAACTTTTTAGAAGCAACCCCTACAGATTGCATGTTGAAGCTCACCCCCAAACAAAGAAGCAATAAATAATACAAAGATTCTGTCTCGTGCATGTGAGCACAGGGGGTTTCCAGATTCCTCATGTGTAAAATGGTGGATGGATTGCAGGTGGAGGAAATGTATGCTGAACAGAACCCAGGTGGTGCTGGTGGAGTTATTAATGGCATCTTCTGTTAATCACCATCCTGATGCCGAAATAGGGCTCACGTTTTAGTAGGTTTTAAATAGAGCTCCCCTAGACTACATAGACTTGGGTAGAGTAAAATAATGATGATGATAATAATAAGGGCAGAGAGACTAGAAATGTTTCAAAAGAACATGGCGTGCAATGAGCTTCTGTTTTGTCTTCTGCAAGATAATGAAAACTCAAATATATCAGATGCTAGGTGCTAGCACTGATTTGACTGATCCAATTCTTGTGTAGAAATCAAGGCTTTGAGGCAGGGAGGTAATTAGCAATACTTCAGCGTTAGCAGTTTTTTGTGCGCATGAAGCAAGGAAAAAGCCTTTTATGAAAGAAATAGGAAAACTAAAAGAAGACATAAAACATCAATGGATTTCCACCTGACTATTGATATGGTCTGATTAATGAATGAACTGCTGAACTGCAGGGAGTCATCAGTTTAAGTAAGAAATAAAGTCTCCTTCCTTTGACACCAATATAACTTGATTTTGTACACCGTTGTCATAGGAATGAGTGAGAACACACAACGTAATGCAAATGTTAAGTCATCCATCCGCCCATTTTCTTCCGCTTATCCAGGGTCAGTTTGCTGGGGCAGCAGCTTTATCAGAGAAGACCAGACTTCCCTCTCCCCAGCCACTTTGTCCAGCTCTTCGGAGGGAATATCCAAGGCTTTCTCAGGCCAGGCAGGAGGCATGGTCTTTCCAGGCTTGGTGGGACGTGCCTGGAACACCTCACCAGGAAGACATCGGGGAGGCATTCTAACAAGCCGAGTAGTCAGATTGTGTGAAACCCCACCCGGATGACTGAGCTTCTCACCCTATCTCTAAGGCCATGTATACAAGTAGCTGTTTTTTTTGCAAACGGGCGATATTTTTCTGCGGCTTGCCCTGTCTTCTGCATGTCTGCTGGGATTTTTTTCATTAAAAACGAAGATTTCTAAAAACCCCGGCCAAAGTTAACGAAGTTTTACGTCATCCTCTACACACATCACTCTCAATCACATACCTCAAGTTGTTGAAAAAGAAAAAAGAAAAGGTGGCGTGGATTCGCTTCCCCACCGGGGAGAGACAATGTTTGTATATGTGTGTGGGGTAAGGTAAGTGAAGCTTTTTAAGATTTTGTATTTATCCTCTTTGTTTTCCTCTATGCTTCGTTTTTGATGTCCTATTGACTGTTTACAAGTATTTTTTAATTAATAAAAAAAAAAAGTCTTGTGTGCGCTGACAGCACTGATCCGCAAATATACAGATCAGTGGCTGACAGTCCGTGCTTGTGTGATGTATGGTGAAGTGACGTCAAGATATGAGCAGTATTTGGCTAACTACTGCCGCCTAGAGGCTTGGCATGCATCTCATTGTAGGCCCAATTTGTGGAAGTGGCATCGCCAGACGGAGGCGTACTCTGATTGGATAGGATTTGGGGAACTGTTGCCACCTTAAGGTCCGAAATTGTTATGAACGTACTTAAAAATGCATTATTGCGGTAAGCTGTGGATGTTTTGTTTTCTACAAAAGTGGTGGTGTGGACACTATTTTTTTCTACAACTAGAGGAGGGAAATATCCGTTATACAGTGCTATATGTGTACATGGCATAAGAGAGACCCCATGCGGAGGAAACTCATTTCGGTCACTTGTATTCAGGATCGTCTTCTTTCAGTCACGATAGCTCGTGACAACAAGTGAGGTTAAGAACGTACACTGTAAAACCGAAGGTTCAAAATAATCATAAAATCATAAAATCAATAGATTAAGTACACAATACTCAACGTTTTATGAAAACTATTTTAAGTTGGTGTAACTTTGTATGGTTTTATGAGTAATTTGTACTAAAAAGTTTTGATTAAATTTAACTATACTAGTTTTGGGGTAACTTAAAAACATAAATGAGCTAATGTTTCATAATTTATTTTCTTATTAATTTGTAATTTTATTTTAGTCTTATAGTTTTTTAAATAATTTTCTTAACCGCTTGTCCTCGCGGGGGGCCCTGGAGCCTAACCCAGCTGGCTTCAGGCAGTAGGTTGCCAGCCAATCATAGGGCACACCGAGACAAACAACCATTTACACTCACAACCACACCTAGGGAGAATTTGGAGTGTTCAATTAACATACAATGCATGTCTTTGGAATGAAGGAAACAGGAGTACCCGGAGAAAACCCACGCAAGCATGGGGAGAACGTGCAAACTCCACCCAGAAAGGCCGAAGCTCGGGCTTGATCTCACGTCCTCTGCACTGGGAGGCGGACGTGCTAAGCAGTCAACCACCGTGCCGTCTCAGTTTTGTATCTGGTTTAAATAAATTAAGTTAGATTATAAACATATGCTCATAGAAGGCGGAATGGTGGCCAAATGGTTAACATGTCTGCCTCCTCGTCCAGAGGTTGTGAGATTGAATCTGGCCCTCTGGCCTTCCTGTCTGGAAGTTGAATGTTCTCTACGTTCCTGCGTGGGTTTTCTCCGGGCACTCCAGTTTCCTTCATTCCAAAGACATGCATTGTATGTTAATTGAACACTGAATTATCCCTAGATTGTCTGTGTGTGCCCTGCAATTGGCTGGCAACCAGTTCAGGGTGTACCACGCCTACTTCTCGAAGATAGCTGGGATAGGCTCCAGCATTCCCGGGATTCTCGTGAGGACACACAGTGTTCTTATGGTTTGGACTTAATCCAGTGGTTTTATAACATTTATAAAATAGTAACTGAGAATAATTGAGTTGCTGTAACAGAAAGCTTCTAAGTAACTATGTATCAAAAAAAATATAATTTGGTGTAATCAAACCATTCTAGTTCTGCAAAACTTTAACTTTTGAGTTGATCAACTCAAAAAAAGCGAGGCAACAACTCAAAAAAAGTGAGGCGACCCATTACCTCACTTTTTTTTTTTTAGTTCTGCTTACTTATTGGGGTTACCAGTGTAGATCGACCAGTAAATCGAGAGCTTTGCCTTTTGGCACAGCTACTCCTTCACCACACCAGACCGATATGGACTCCGATCCACCTGTTGATCTCCTGCACCACTCTTATCTTACTCATGAATCAATCTCAATAATGATCTCATCCCTGACCTGAAAAGGGAAATTCCACCATTTTCAGTACCATGGTTGGTTTCAGATTTGGAGACACTGACTTTCATCCCAACAGCTTCACACTCAGCTGCGAACCGCTCCAGTGAGAGTTTGAGATCGCGGCTTGATGAAACCAACAGTATCACATCATCTCCAAAAAGCAGAGATGTAATACTGAGGCCACCAAACCAGATTCCAACCCTCATTGGAAACAAATCCAAATTACTGTTGGTAATGCAGACCTGAGATCAGTTGTAGATGGACAGATCATCCCGTACAAGGGGGTTTGGCACCCTATAGTCCCAAAACACATGTAGACTGGTTGGCGAATTCCCATGCACCCTCGAGGACCCTTCCAAAGGGTCCACAGCAAGGATGGAAACCACACTGCTCCTCCTGAATCTAATATTTGATTTCCTCCTCTCCAGCATCAGTGACTTCAGCCCCAATGATAGGAGAGGCTACCTCCTTCCTAAAAGGAAGTTAAGGAGGTCTTCGAAGTATTTTCTACACCGATTCACAACGTCCAAATTCGAATTCGGCAGCACCCCATCTCTACTGTATACAGTGTGAATGGCACAATGCTTCCACCTGCTGAACTACGGGATGGTGGACCAGAATTTCTTCAAAACTGTCTGGAAGTTGTTTTCCATGGCCTCACCGAACATCTACAATGCCTGTGTTTTTGCCTCGGTGACATACTGTACAAAAAGCAGTATTAAATCAAGCTACCAAACATGACTTAAAAGCATCCTCTCCTTTCACTGTTCATCCTTTCTCTACTCTGGTCTCCTAATACTCAGACAAGGTGTGTATGTGAAACAGACTAAATATGTGATGATGAGCTGTTTATCCTTGTTAAATCCTGACAACATAGCAATGCCAATACACAAGTGGCATCAGATGTGATGCCAGTCAATATCTATTGACAGGCAAATCAGCGTTGTTGTTCTTTGGTTCTGTCATTGTCCAGGCCTGATGCACGATGGGCTAAACTGGGAGTAAATGTGATTGGATTTTCAGTCTCTGTCATTAAATTCCCATGCGGGGAATACTAATTCCAGTATTTAGTGTGGTGATGCTAGGGCTTGCTTTCATCTTAAACTGATTCCAGTCTAATTAGATTGGCCATGTGGGGGGTGCTGGATGTATCCGTCTGGACTAATCCCTGCCTCTCTGTCCCAAACATTGTATTATCCAGAGAAAATCCATTGGCT
The DNA here is from genome assembly GCF_051991255.1 of Vanacampus margaritifer. NCBI lineage: Eukaryota > Metazoa > Chordata > Actinopteri > Syngnathiformes > Syngnathidae > Vanacampus > Vanacampus margaritifer. The sequence continues at coordinate 4,595,758 of NC_135451.1, forward strand.
GCAGGCTATTCAAAGCCAGATCAGCCTCTGCACTGTATCATGGAGAGAGCCGAGAAGGGCGCACCATGCAGTGAGGGTGGAACCTAATGGTCATGAGTGATGTATGGCTTGCAGAAAAAGCCATTTTGAATTCACAATAAACCCTTTATCACTCAGTGGAAGCAAACACATGCATTTTGACTGATAAGAACACTGACATATGGTCTTCATAGCATTTCTTAAACAACGCAGCTAATGGTGCCTAATGTCTCCTTTTCCATTACAGTGACTACATGCTGTCAATATTCGGGTAGGTCTAAATTTCGTTTTCTGAAACATTTGGGATAACCCATTTACGTGTGAGCGGACAACAGTTACTCCCATACACATGATCTTGAAATCGCCACGCATGGACAACGTCATTATGCAAATAGACGTAATCTCCGCTTTTAACTTTTTTTTGTCAATAAAAGACTTAATATTCATGTCACTCACCACGCTAATAAAGTAGTCGTTTTCTTCACTCCTAGAGAGTTACAATGTTAAGCTGGCAGCCACACATACAAATAGTTCCTGTACTCAAAAGATGCAGAACACAGACCAATGCTCCATTCAATTGAGATAATATTCAGGTTAAAACAGGGGTAACCCAGTGGTTTTCTTTGCGTTTTTACAAACAAAGCATATTTGTTTTTTCGCACGTCACCAACTATGTTTACCTGCAGTCAATAAAACCCCACATAAGACCCGTGAGTTACCCCATTTCTAACCTGAATATTTGGACAGAAAAACGAGGCCGTGGCACCTCCTTTGAACAGAACATTGATTTTTGTTGCACGCATGCTCTAGTCGCAAGGAATCTTGGTCTTTGAGAACAGGAAGGACTTGTATGATTGGTGGTCATCTTACGTTGCCATTTGCTAAGCAAGCCTAACTTGAATACATTGATTTCTCTGCACCATTTTTACATTCTTTTCTGTCGCCATGGCAAAAATGTCAACGTGTGTATACAATATATACACACATATGTAGTAGGCTCCAGGCCAAAAGTTTGTGGTTACTTTGTAAATTCTCACTGAAGGGATCAAAACTATGTATAAACTGATGTGGCGTTATAAACTTAACAAAAAGAAAGCTGAAATAACTGAAAACATGTTTTATATGATAGATTCTTCAAAATAGCCATCCTTTGCGCTAATTACTTTTTTGCATACTCTTGTCATTCTTACCTCTGGGAACTCCTTAAGACTGTTGGAAAATTGTTTCAGGTGACTACCTTTTGAAGCTCATCGAGAGAATGCCCAAAAAATTACTAAAAAGTAATCAGAGAAAAGGGTGGCTATTTGTTTATGCATTTATTTTAGTATTTTCACCTTTTTTTGTTAAGTACATAACTCCAAATGTGTTTGTTGTGATAGTTGTCGTAGTTTTGATGCGTTCAGTGAGAATCTACAATGCACATAATCATGTAAGTAAAGTATTGAATGAGAAGGTGTGTCCAAACTTTTGGCCTGTACTGTATGTGTGTATATAAGACCGTGCGTCTGGCACGCAAAACAAGCAGAGGTAAACAAACTTGGCTAAACATGGCGACGCAAGCATAGAACCACACTTTTGGAGCAAGGAAGAAACGCAATACTTTATTAGAACGGTGAGTGACATATAATGTCTTTTTTTTTTAAGGCAGAAAGTCGTAATGATGTCTGTGCATCGTGTTTTAGATCAGGATATGTATACGGAAGTAACATGCATATAAGTGTTTCAGACAGAATTTTGACCTCAACCCGAATATTGACTGCATTTAAACTTAGTCACTGTACCTACTTTGTTATATACGCATCCACTGGCAAAGATTTGTTTGTTAGCATGTCTCATTCTGAATGATACAATTAATGCAATGTGGCTTTCTACAGTTTGTTTCTTGCTAATAGGATAAGTAGTAATAGTGTTTTGAAATGAAAAGCCAACTTCCACAAACCGAGGCGATACTGTGCAGCAGAAAAGCACCGTAGGACTTATTATTCTATATAATTTCCACATACATTATGTGTGTGTATATGGTGTACTTCACTGGATCACACAGTGATTTAATGGCAAACCTCAGTGAACAAAAAGTGTACAGGGGTCCTTCTTTAAGGTGTCTGAGAAGGCCAGAAACATTGAAAGGCCTTGAGCCATTGTTCTCCACAAAGGTCAAATGCAATTCAATCCCATAATATAGCAGGGGGGAGCCCTACCTTGGCAACTGCTTGCACTTGAAGGGTGGGCAACGGCAAAGGACCATTCAGCAAATCGCTTGCCCGCTGTGAGCCGAGCACATTTGTCAAGGGCGACGAGTAAAGTCGGAAGGGGGCAAAAAAAAAGGGGGGGGGGGCTGTTTTTGAGGCTTTAACACATCATGGCTGCTTCTCCACAAAACCAAAAGTGTTGGCGCTGAACATTAAAGGGCACAAGTCATTCTTGCTAGAGTGAAAAGATTCACTTTATTTTTGCTGCCCTTGTGAAATTTCATTAGGCTGGATGTAACGACTTGTGAATGTCGGCTCTCTATGTGACCCTGACAGGGGTGCCGTACACATTTGGCAGGCCAGGATGTGATCTACTGTATTGAGTGAGGTGTTTCACAGGACCAATTCTTAATGTGACAGCATCAGATGACCTTCCAACGGAAAGCTGCATTCTGCCCCACACACTGGTATCCCTTTATCTTAGAGGTCTGCGACATTAAATGAATCATAGTAGTGAAAATTTTGATCAAGATTAGACGACCTTTCAACAAATATATTTTTATTCCTATACCTATACCAGGGTTATTATAGTTTGTGAATTTTTATTTTAGTTATTTTTTATTTGGTTATGTTTTTAAATTTAGTTAACCGAGGCATTGGAGCCTATAAAAGTCAAGCAGGCAAATCTGTCGCCTATGAGCGACATAATCTGAAGGTGCTTTTCTATTGGCTGCTGCTAGATGACATTACTTCTGCCCACTTTCAAATGTCTTTAAAATCAACCCCAAAGGCTCATGTATTAATTGCCAAAGACTAAAACAAAGGACATTTTCACCATAATTATAGTTATTTTAAGTTTTACGTTTTTTAAGAAGCATTTTTGTTATTTTACTTCACTAGAAATTTTATTTTATTTTTTTATTAGTATTTCGTTAATTAAAATAAACGTGTCCTTTACCTATTACTGGTACAATTCAAACAAGAAAATACTTTAGAGAGGGTATATAAATAAAACGGAACAAGTAAAAAAAAAAAAAGTATCTACCTACCTACCTACCTACCTACCCACCCACCTATCTATCTATCTATCTATCTATCTATCTATCTATCTATCTATCTATCTATCTATCTACCTATCTATCTATCTATCTATCTATCTATCTATCTATCTATCTATCTATCTATCCATCTATCCATCCATCCATCCATCCATCCATCCATCCATCCATCCATCACCTACCTAAATAGTAATTGGACATTTAAAAATGTATAAACTTAAAATAACGCTAAAAAACACACATAATAACCAAAGAGACAATAGTGTTTTGCAGATACAGTTTTTAATGTATCACAACAATGAGCAACAAACATACTTGATGAACTATTTCCAGAAGTTGTTCAAATACCATCTACAATAAACGTCATTTCAACTATGACAACAGGTCTGTGACAAATTAAAAAATAAAATAAAAGGTTCCAAAACCATGTTATTACCGTGATACGGTACAGTTGAGACCTCAAACAGTACAGTAACAAAAACTAATGCGACTACTCTCTATATATAAAACATCAATAACATTTTTGGTTTAGTTTATTTAAAGTTTTAGCCATAGGGGCTTCTTCTTAATAAAACCTCAGGGTGCATTTCCTATGTTACCCAGATGTTGAAGACTACATATTGAGTAGGATATGATTGCGCCATGAAAATCCCTTTGACATCCAGAAGAACAATTCCAATTTTCAACCTTTTGAAGGCTGTCCTCATAAACATGACACAATCCGTCCACTTTTTTTTTTTCCAAAGTTCTTTTTTTTTTGGCTGCTGTGCAGTTGCAATAACTATGTACAGTTGCTGTTGGACCATCCGTTTTGTTGGTTTGTTAGCTTTTACCAGTCCTTGGTGTGGAAAGCGTCCTGTCTGTGATGCTAGCATCTTAGCACGCGATGCTAGCAAGCGACAAGTTCAGTCTTAAAATGCTGAGCCACCGAGTGGGGAAAGGCAAAAAGCCAAGTTGTGAAAGCCTTTGGAATCAGGACAGTCGCTCATGTTTGTACAATGGCAGAATTGCACCTTGGGAGGCCAGAATGTCTCTTAGGAAACACAATCGAAAAGTGTCTTCAGGATTAAAGTAACTGATAAAATACTAAAAATCCAAATGGACAAAAAGCTCACACAGAAAATCAAAAACGGACATTTGCTTTAAAACTTTGGGAAAGAACACCTTTATAGTAAAACATAAGAGGAAATGTTACTTGATTTAATTGTTTGAAACAATAACTAAGCATGATTTGATTTAACCTGTCAAACAGTTGCATTACATGCTACTTGCTCATCTCAGAATAGGAAATACCAAAAAAGCAATACATTTTTGCATTTCTTCATATTAATAAATTTGTACCATGCACAGCCAACTATGAATATGTACAACAGCTTTGCTCTTTTTGTTCACAAGCCTTTTTCTTTCATACAAATAGCCTTCTGTTACTTTGGAATGAATCACATAGTTTCAATGACCAAACTAGAAAGTGATTCTTAAAACAACAAAACAAATCAAACAAAAAATAAACTGAACACCCTTTGACAGTTTTCACATTCTTAGTTCCACAGCAAAATGAACAACATAACATAAAAAAAATAGCAGAAGCAAATTAATTCATGGATCAGTATTTTGTTTGGTAGAAGTTTTGGGAGAAATAATGGCAGGCAAAATACAATTACACAGTAGCAGCAAAACTTTTGTAAGGTAATACTTTGCAATGTTGAAATTCTTTCATTATATGCAGATGATCACAAGTGCCCGGAGAATTGATGGGATGTCCACCTATGTACTCACTAGCGGTACATACTGTAGGTGTAACACTGTTTTCAGTCCTACAAGTACATGAAATGGTTGAGTATACAACACAAATGCTGTGTTTTTTAAAGCAGCATAATTGCAAACAAATGATCATACCTTTTTTTTCTTTCTTTTTCTTTTTTAAAACATCGTGACCAACTTGTACCTTAACAGTTTCAAGTATACAGTACTGCTTTCATGGATGCACCAATTGTTAAATAGATTGTTAGGCATCAATCATGTAACACATATGGACCAATATGCTGCTGCAATCGACACAAATAATAATTAAAACACATACGTACAAACTTACAAAACGAACAAACAAAAAAATCGCTATTAAATTAACAAATGGCCTACTTATATGATAAAAAGACAAATAAAAACGAAATAAGTGCACTATAGTCCAGACACAAGCAGGTACCGTAACAGTACAGCAATTCACCAAAGAAAAAAATGTTCTATTCACATGATCGGAGAGTCTATCAAAACTAGAGTTATTACCTCTTCAGAAAAGGGTGTGAGCAGAGGTACAAGTGAGAAGGTTGGCACAGATTAGTATAGAGTACAAGAACAAAAAGGGGGCAAGGAAATAGTTACCGCTTGTTGTATTAAAAACTGGCAAACACGGGGTCGTCATACACATTTACTTCACCATCCTAAAGTCCCTCAATGGCAAAACCACACTGTCTTTGTAGGGCGCAATTAAAAGAATATGCACATCGTCCATTGTAACAGTTATATTGTCTCTTGGTACTCTATACACACCAAGGAAATGCGTCCGATAAAGCTTGACATGTTTTGGTTATAAGCCAAGTGTACCCAGGCTTGCTGCTTTAACAAATGAGAAATGTTATGTTATCTGACCTGAGAATTTAAAGCTACTGAATTACACCTATCTAAAAACTAAGAGAGATTCTCTTTGAGGGTTCTGGATCGTCATCCCATACAGTACATGCTAGCATTTGGAAAACAATCCAGCTGAGGTGCAATTTGCTATCATGAGAGTTTTTTGGCTTGAAACAAACCCCCCCATTGAGGGAGCCTGTGAATTGTTTTTCCTACTCCGTGTTATTTGTATACAATATAAGCTCAGTCAAGCATCTGCAACAGTTCTGTCCATAACAAAAAAGAAAAAAGAAAAAAAAAACATCAATCAATATCTTGCCAGCATATCAATATGGGAAAAACAATCCTGAGTCAATCATTTGGTACTGAATTTTTTTGGGTTAAGAGAAACTTTGGAACTGCAGTTTAAAAAGTCTTATTTTTTTCTTTACGCAAGGGATCCTTTTGTCACTCCTACACACTGAACATATCCATTCTGATACTACTGAAGCTCGCGTCTAGGCCAGAGGCCGGCTTTGCCTTGACTTCCAACGCGTTATCTAAGTCGTCCAGCTTCTGGCTTAGCTCATTGTCAGACTCATCTGAACAACTCTCGGTGGGTAGTGAAGTTGGAACCCCTGAGGTGCTGCAGGAAGTTGAGGTAACCGTTGACGGCGAGGACAGGGGTGGGGGAGGAGAGGCTGACGGGGAGGAGGAGGAAGCAGCTTTCTGGGCTGTGGTGGTGGCCTCGAACAGGACATTAGGCCAGGACTTCATGGACAAGCGAGACAGATGAGGAAAGGTGTTATTAGAAGAAGCTGCAGACTGCGAGGTAGATGTGGTGTTAGGAGTAGGGGAGCAGACAGAATGAGGTAATAATCTAGTATGCTCTTTGGCATTTCTCATTGCTTGTTTGATTGTTTTCTCTTTGTGCAAGCTCGACTGAAGGTGTTGGCCAAGTGCTTCGTTCCCATTGACGACCACATTGCAGGCGACGCACGTGTAGTTGCTCACTGCCTTTCGAAGCACCGTCTCTTGCGCCTCACTAAAAGTGTGTCCAAAGTAACAGAGGGATTTTTGATGACGCACCACAGAATCCTCGTCAGCAAAAATCATCTGGCACTTCCTGCATATAAACTCATGCTTGATGGACGGTACGATAAAAGCATCTGGAAAATCCTTGGTACTTTTGGTATCTATTTTCGGTTCTTCTTTTGTGCTTTCTGTTGAAGAGCCTGTGTTGGTGTCATCCTTAGTATTATTAGCTTCTTTTGGTTTGAAAGAGTTGGTTGCGGTGCCCTTCATGCTCTGGGGTGTCTTCACATGGGTTGGTTTCTGTTGCTGCTTCTGCTGTTGCTCCAGTTGTTTCTGCTGCTGCTGTTGTTGCTTCTGTAGAGAATCTTGGAGGGACTGCTGGTACTGCTGATACTGCTGCAAAAGAGCGGTCGGGGAGAGACCAGCAGCCATGGCAGCTTGTGGGACTGCTGCAGGGCTGTATGGGAACAGATTCTCCATCCCACAAAGGGGTGGGAAGTAGCCCCCTGGTTGGACCCCTCTCGGTAGCTGGGGTGAGAAACAGTTCGGGAATCCAGGAAGAAAGTAAGGCAGGAATTGCCCTCCCAAGAAAGAGCTGGGATCACCTGTGGCCAGAGCACTCTGAAGGGCCTGCAGCTTCGCTGTGTCCAGTGGAGGCTCGCTTCCTGGTTTTCCCGCAGCTAGTTTCTCTCTCTTCTTGGCCATGCTGGGGGTCTCGGGCCGTGAGCCGCTTTCTTTCTCGCTGCCCTTCGGCTTCATCTGTGGTGGCTTGTCTCCTGTCGTTTTACTGTTGTCTCTCTCTGAGTCTTTGCCTTGCTGCTCTGTATTATTTACTGCTGCCAAATGTGTGGTGGGAACAGGAGGAGGAGGTGGAGGAGGAGGAGGAGGAGTCTGCAGAATAGTCTTGGTTGGGGTAGTGCTGAGAGACATGGCAGGAGATGGGGTGGCTGGTGTAGGGAACCCAAGCATGCCAGCACCAGGAGATGCTAAAGCTGAAATACAGTAGTATATAGATACGGAAATATTCAATATTTAGATATTCAACCACAAATTTGGGAAATTTGTTGTAAAGTTATTTCATTTATCTTGTCATGTTTATTTAAACCTTTTTATTCAAATTTTGTTACGGATCAAAACTGTCACATGTGCTTTAAGACAACGTTATTCAGTCTTCATATAATGCTATAAATATGCTGAACTAATAATAAGGAAATGGAAAAAAAACGAAAGTCATGATAAATATACATTTGTTGTACAAAAATCTCATTACCAGTTCGACTGGTGATGAAAATCATGCATGCATTATACCAATCATTTGTAATTTCAAATTTGTATTTAAAAATAGGACTTTCTGACTAACCCCACTGTGATACAGAGTAAACAGCAGTATTGGAGAATAAAACAGTGCATGATCAAAATCTGTTCATAAAGCTTGTAGTCTATTTTGTCATACTAACTCACCAGGTGTGTTGGGTGGGAAAACAGGAAGTGATGATGGCCCGTTGACTCCAGGAAGTAGCACTGGCGGAAGGCCAGAGATCCCTGGGTAGCCTGAGGGCAGGCTAAGGCCATGAAGTGCATTACTGTTGTCAACTGCTGTCTGTTGCTGCTGGCCAGGCAGGCTGAGTCCCTCACCAGCTTTCTTCATGCGATCAAGCTCTTGCTGGACCATCAGCTGTCGGACAGTGGTTGGCGCTAGGTAGTCCTTTTCCCTATCCACCTGGTTTCCCAGGGTTTCTTGCACTTTGGTGATGTGCTGTTTGGAGAAGATGTGGTCTCGGATAGACATACGTGGAGTGTACTTAATGCCGCACAAAGTACACTCTGGCCTTGGTCCATCTGGGGAGCCTTGACTTATCATGAATGGCTTTCCAATGTTTATCTTGAATTTCTTTTCTTTAGCTCTGGCATTCTGGAACCACACTTGAACGACACGCTTGGGAAGTCCAATTTCATTGCCCAGCATCTCACACTCTTGCATCGTAGGAGTGCGGTAATCGCTAAAACAGGCTTTGAGGACTTTGAGTTGCAGGTTACTCATCTGTGTTCTGAATCGTTTATGGCCTGGCCTGTCCCCAGCATTTGTGCCTTTACCAGACTTGAAGGGGTTGCCTGCCCCAAATGGACTTGGAGAACTAGGATCAGCTAGGCTTGACGATTCACTTCTGTCGTATGTATCATCCAGGTCATCATAAGAGTAAGAGTCACAGTCTTTCCCAGAGAAACTGAGGGCAGGGCTCACCATACTGAATTGGAATCGATCATTGCCACCATCAGAATTTGACACCATGCCACCCTTGTTGTCAGTCAACTTGTCCCCTCCATTAGCTGTGAAGCTTTCAACCTCATTGTTGTTGCCCTCATCTCCAGTCGTAGCATCACTAATGGCTGTATTAATTGATGATGTCTCATCAAAGTCCATCTTGCTAAGATCATAAGATGATAGCTCTGCTGCGTTAACATTAGGCCCATCAGTTTCATCACAGTTTTCAGCTTTTAATGATGAAGGGCTTAAGAAGTTTTTTAGTTGCGCTTCAGTTGGTTTTACTGGGGTTGATGATGCAGTAGGCAACTCGTAGTCGTTTGGCTCTGTCTTTGTAGGCAGCTGTGAGAAGTCAAAAAAATTATACTTTGGGCTATCCCCTCTGTCGTCTTGATTCATCATTGGGCTTGGTGGCAAACTAAAGCCTGCTTGCTTCGCCTCGTGCCAGTGTCTAGATCGTATGTGACTATCAAGAGCTGACTTAGCTTTGAACAGTGCCCTGCAAAAGGGGCATTTTTTGTGGGACTGGGAGGGTCCAATTGCTCGAAACTGCCCCTTTCTCTCTCGAGCACGAGTGTTTTGGAACCAAACTTGTACCACTCTCTTTTTTAAGCCCACCTCTCTTGCAATGTGATCCAACATTTTTCTTGTTGGGTTAGAATCAATTAGGTATTTGTCATAAAGGACCTCAAGTTGTTCAGGTGTGATCGTGGTTCTCAGGCGCTTATCTCTGTGCTGTTCTTCACTACTGTTTCCACCATCTTTATCATTGACACTTTCATCCTTATCATCCAATTTTCTTTTCATTGACCCTGACCCTGCAGCAGTAGTCAAACCAGAACTGCCTTGTGAAGAGATTTGGGAGAGGCCTCCAGATAATAGCTGGCTAGTCATTAGTGGGTTGTTTGGGTCAAATATCATATAGGGCATATCAATGGGTCTTTCAAGGAATTGTGAGTGCAGAAATTGGTTCTGGGCTGCCAAGAAATGCATGTGTTGATGTTCCTGCCATAGCTCCACTGTCGGGAATGCAATCTTACACTGGTCACACTGGTATTGAAGCATCTGATGCGGGAGGCTGTTTGTGAGGGAGGAAAGGGCCAGTGAGAGAGGACTAGAGGGCACTGTGGCTGCCTGTGGCTGGGAATGGGGTCTTGACACAGGGGGCTGGGCAACTTTCTGAGGAGGCGGCTGAGGTGTGCAAGCTTTAGATGGCCTTGGTTCCGGTAGTGATTTGACCACTGGTGAGGGTGCAGTCTCAGTTTTATTTGGGTCACTTTCAGAGCGAGCTTCAAAGTCTGGCTTAGGAGAGGCTTTACCAATGCTGGCACGAGGGGAGGCCATCACAGGGGAGCTCGAGCCAGAGCTGGTAGCAGTTCCCTGGGAATATTTGGGTGGCTCCAACGATTGTAGGGTCATTCTAACCGGAGGTTGATCATCTGTGTATTCTTCACATTGGAATTCCTCATTACCTTCCTCATCCTCATCCTTGTAACACAGCCTCTTCTGGTGAGTGATGAGGTCAAAGATACGTGGGAAAACAATGCTGCACTTTTTGCACTGGTACTGCATGTTGCTAGTTCTGATGTAACGTTCATTAGTCAGCTCTTTTTTCTCACTGTCTTTAGAATCGGCTTGGTTCTCATAGCTTTTACGAGCTTTCTGGCGTGCGTTCTGGAACCACACAACAATTACTCGTGTTGGTAAATTAAGGACAGTAGAAAGTTGCTCAATTTCATCATCCTTGGGATAGGCATTGGTGTCAAAGAAATCTTGAAGAACCCTCAATTGGTAATCTGTGAATCTGGTTCTGGAAGACCTCTTGTTGATGGCTGAGTCGGTCCTGTAGTATTCATTGGTGCTTAGCTGAGTCTCTATTCGGATGTCATCCAAAGTAGTAATGGGAGGAATATTAAAATTGTAGGGGGAGTCTTTACTACGCTGTCTCTCTTTGAAGAGGGTGTTACGGAACCAGTGCTTTATGACCTTTTGAGGCAAACCAGACTTCTCTGACATCTCCTGAATTTGCTCTTCATTGGGGGAATTGTTGATGTCAAAGTTGGCACGAAGGATTTTAAGCTGGTCATCAGTTATACGAGTTCGTGGTCGCTTAAACTGGGACTGGCGGAGGAAGTTCGGATCGAGCCCCAATTGCTGCTGGCAGAGTTGTGTAAGGTCGGTGGAGAGAGAATCCATAGTAGGTAGCTGGAGGGCCAATTGAGGGGGCAATCCTGGGTGCTGCACGGATTGCATCATGAGTGGTGAGAAAAGGGGCAGATCCAAAGGAACAGGAAGTTGCACTTGAGGAGGTGCAGGAGGAGCAGTGGGTTTTGGGGGAGGATGTGGTGGCTGCAGTGGCGGTGTCTGGTGAGTAGTTTGGTGTGAGGTCTGATGAGGGACAGGAACTGGTGACGGTGTTGGTGTTTGGGGCTTGGTCATTGATGTTGAAGTTGGTTGCGGTGTTGTCACTGAGGCTGTCACAGAAGCAGGTGGAGGAGGTGGAGGTGGTGGTGGTGGCGGCGGTGTCTCAGGTGAAGCAGGGTTGATTGGGTAGAGTTTGTCATAGGCCTCTCTGTACTGCTGGGCAAACTTTTCAAGCTCTACATATGGGAAAAACTGACTGTGCACATGCTCTTGATGGCTTTTGAGGATAAGCATATTGGAGAAAAGCTTTCCGCATATTCCACACTCAAGCTTATCAGTGTTCATATCCATTTTTTCACCTCCATCTTTATTTTTCTTTTGGTTCTTCTGTCTATTTTCATTGTACTGGATGACAAGTTCAAATCCAAAATTCTCCAACAGTGCTTTGGCTGCATTACCCCTAGCTCCTGACACAATGCGTGGAGGAGGAACCAATGGCTCTGAGAATTTTGACTTTTTACTGTCTTTGTTGTCTTTTGCTCCATCCATTAAAACATCACATCCATTCTCCAACTTTGCTCTTGTGTCTTGTTTTTCAAGGTCTTCTGCCTCTTTTGGCATTTGAATGTCAGAGACTGATGCATTGCTGGACTCTATTTTAGGCTTTTGGTTTAAGATTTGCTGATTCTTCTGCTGCTGAATCTGTGACTGTGTCTGAGAGATTTGCTGTTGCTGCTGCTGTTGTTGTTGCTGCTGTTGTTGCTGTTGAGCCTGTTGCAGTTGGTGCTGCTGTTGCAACTGCTGCTTAAAATCTTCTAGGAAAGATCCTGTAAGACCTGGCATACCAAAAGCTGCTGCTGAATGCAGAGCAAGCTCCGGACTTAGATTGAACTCTGCTCCCGGGATGTAGAAGGGGAATAAGAACTGTGGTTGTTGAAATTGCAGCAATGCTTCTGGGGTCATTGGGAAATGAGGGAAGAAAGCTGGATTAAGAAATTGAGGCTGGAAGAAAGCAGCCTGTTGCTGGAGTTCATGTTGGAGTTGCATTTGCAGTTGCGCTGAGGACTGAGCTGACTGGTGGCTGCTAGACTGTGCTGACACATGGTCAGTAGTTTGTTTTGTGTTGTTTTTGCTATTAGCATCTTTGGGTTCCACAGTATTTTCTTTGTTAACTGACAGTGGTCCACTTTGAGCAGAGTCTGTGTTACTGTTGTTTCCTTGTGGGCTTGGAGCCGGACTTTTTGCTAGCACTGGACCACTAGTACCAGTGCTATGACCGCTCATTTCAGATTTGGCTGTTCGAGCTTTAGTCTGGTGGAGTACTGACCTCATGTGAATCTCAAGTGTTGAACTTTGGCTATATGCAACATTGCAAATATTGCATTTGAATGGTTTGTTGTCAATGTTGTTGCCTGTTTCTTGGGGAACTGGGCTTGATGCCTCTTGAAGGACTTTCTTCAACTTGTGCAGATGGGAAACAGAATTATAGTGGACTAGTAAAATATTCTTCTGAGTGAAAGACTCTTTACACACTGTACACTTGTAAGGTCTAGAAGGATCTAAAAATTTCTCCATAGTAAAGTTTGGCCCTTTCCTAAAAGGTAAGGTCCGTTTTGGTTCTGCTCCCATGTCATCTAACAGAGAGCTGCTGTCACTTCCGGTAGGACTAGGTTTCTCTTCCTGATCCATTTCATCATCCTTGTCCAAGTCATGCTCAAATGTGTGAGCTTCCTCCAAAGCCCTGGCTTCGCTTTCGGTGATATCGCCATTCAGAGGGAGATTTCCAATCAGTTGCTGCACTTCAGCCTCTGTTAGTTCAGGATGTCCATTCTCTAAATGCTTCCTGAGGGCCAGGAATGTCCTGAAGCTGCGCTGGCAAAGGCTGCACATGGTGGCTGCTCTGATGGCATGGTACTGGGAATGTATCTGGAGCTTCTGCATTGTCTTGAAAGCCAGGCTGCAGTGATTACAACGATATTTGTAGACGTGGCGATCAGACACTGACAGCTGCTGCTGCTGCTGTTGGAGCCTCTGGAGTTCGCTGAGATGATCCTGAAGCGCATCAGGGGACTTGCTGTCATGTCCTAACCCGCTTGCTCTCCTCCAGTCTGGAGCCTCTGATGCCTCCTTTGGGGGCTTCATTTCCTCGCTTTGGAGGTCTAATTCATTCTTATCTTGACTTGCCAATTCATCTTTTGAGGAGTTTCCTAAAAGCAGACGAAACAAATTAAATTTGTTAACTCACCATCAATAGAACAGAATGTAGGGATATCAACATACAGTATTTGAACTAAATGTTGCGCAGAGTGATGATTACCTTGTGATTTTCCAGACTCCTCAGCAGAGGCTGATGGATCTATTGAAGGCAACCCTTTGTCTTGTCCAGTCTGGGGATGAATAGTACTATTTGAGGCTCCCGTATCAGGTCCAACAACCTATCAAGACCAAATAGTTTTTCTTTCATTACGACAGCTTCAAATTCAGTTATATGACAGGGTGGGTCAGCTCTAATTTCTGACAGTGAGGACAATAGTTTCAAAGGCAAATGTTCCGTGAAACTTTTTTAATTGGCAATGAGGACAGCGAGGTCACTCTGTTGCCGTGATGAAATTATGCCATGCAATTACAGGCAATTACACGCACACATGCACACAGTCTTTACATACCGTCATAATGAGCTTTTCTACACAGTCAGGTGCCACACTGTGAAGGTGGGTGAGATGCAGTTGCAGGTGAATCTTGTTGCTGAGGACATCCTGACATAGTGGGCAGCGGATCACTGGCTGCATGGAATGCTGGGACATCACATGAAGCTGCATACGGTTGGCATCTTTACTGCTGAAGTTGCAATAAGGACACTGCTGAACCTAGAACAAGAATGTAGGTGGGTTGAGTTACATTTGCTTGTAATCCAATCAGATATTTTTTTCAAGATCCATATCTTTTGCACTGCTACGGGTAAAAATGTCCATGCATCTGGGACATGGAATCTCCATACATACTGTAATCTCTCTCTAACATAACTCTACGATTACAATTTTTCATGTAATTTATTTCAGTCAACTCATTCCACTTTCTTTCACTGAAAACATAAATGGCCAAAATTTTTAATCAGGAGATTACAAATGACGAAGTTGGGTACTTTTCCAAGCTTCGTCCCCAGGTGCTCATTACATGGAGTATGCACGACATAGCTGCCTCTGTACCACCTGTCTTAATAGAATCCATTTCTGAAATGACAGTCTTCCATTCTTATTGGATCCAGACAGGCTAATACTTCATAATCTAATTTAAAAACACATATAATTTAAAGAGATGCAAAATGGGGAGCATCAGGGAGGGAGTCACAAGATGACAGCAGGTATTCTATTTAAGAGCACGATGAGTGTTCTTGATAGTAAAAAGCTCTACCAAGGAGGGAATGGAGGGCTGTGTTTAACCCTTTCCAAGGAATATTGGAGCGTCCTATCGTCCCATTTTTGTACTGTTTGTCCCAACTGACTTGGGGTGAAAAACAGACAATACTCTGGACTGATTGGCAGTCAATAACAAGGGTTGCAATGGAGTGGGAATTGATCTCACTTCAACTGCGTGAACGGTCAGCTTAGTGAATTACTAAAGAACTAATGGCCTTGAAACCAGTGCTGGCAATTTCAAAGTTCAGCGAACTTTGCCTTCTAGAGTTCACAAGTTGAAAGGTTGGATATACTGTATATTCATATACATGAAATAGTGCCTTTTAGTCACACAGTCAGACATTTTAAATCATTTCACAAATAGCTAAATAAACCTGCATTTGTGTTAAAGGGTCAAAACAGTAACAAATCCCTCAGTGCCCCTGAAACACGTTGAGGATCAGTTGGATCAAACCTTCACACTGACTGGGAATTTCTACAGCATTGTTTAGCTTTGTGTTGCACAACTGAAAGATTCTGCAGACCGGTACCTGTTCAACGGCAGAGTGCCTTGCTTCAACAGATTTGGGTCTTTTGGGTGGGCTTTCAATCTGGTGATCGGTCTGGAGTGAATGTTTCACCGCTGTGTTCTGTCCAGTCGATTCTTTGGATGTGGCATTCACTCCTTAAGTGGGGGAGAGAAGACAATTCATAAGAAAAAAATAAAAATTTTAAAAATAAAAATAAAAAGATTTGTATAAAATCTCATTATTTGTAGAGAGGAAAATAGTGTGCTGCTAAGCTAAATACATGCAAATGTTGTCGCTCTAAGCATGTCTATACAGTATTCTTTCATTTTTTAATGCAATAATGAAAAATGGCAATTGTTATAGATGCAAATCCTGTTTAATGTGAAAATCAAGTAAAATTTCAGAAAATTATGCAATATTAGCTGTAAAAAAAACCAAGTTTGTTTCACTTTCATTACAAAATAAATGACAAGTATTTTTTTAATTTTAATTAATTATCCCAATGTCTAAAATTAGAGCCAGCTCAAAGAAATTGATATAATTTTCGGACTCAGCAGCCCAGAATAACTCAAATAACATATCTTCGGCACTCTGAAAAAAAAATATTGGCCAGTATAATCAAAAAAAGGATGCCAGCAAATCAGAAGACCGTATTATACAAAAGCACAGAGGGAAAAAAAAAAACTTTTTAAAGCTGATTTTGGGTGGGCGTATGATAACACGGGATTATTACGGTAAATAATTGAACCATGTTTAAATAATAAAAATTGTGTATTGAAAAAAAAAAGAATATTATTCTTAAATATTTTAAACAGATTGTTTTTCTTTTTACAGAAAACAATGCTATTTTCACCGTGCTGTGTTCATGTACTGCATACGATCAGTTTACAAGGGGACAAATAGGTGATCATTTAAAGACTTTGACACCGCCACAACATACGTGCGCAGGCACGGGCTGTATCACTCATGCACATCCGCTAACACACACTTCCTGCCCTCGGGCCATGTGAAATGGAGAAAACTCAGGCAGGCTCATTATCACAGCACGACATACATTAAATGTTATGGTAATATTATACACTTCATTGGATCATATACATTTCCCCATTTGCCTCAACTATAGCTCTGTCTGTACGAGATGCAACATTTTCGTGGGGTGGGGGGGTGCTTGTCGTCATGGTACAGTAGTGTGTGTGTCGATTTCTACGTGCATGTGCAAGTGTGTGTGACGTTAACAAACAGCGCCCGGTGTGGGTAGATCAGCCTCTGGTTGCATTTAGTGATAAATCTTTCATTAGCTTCATCCTCACATACGGCCGCCGCAGCTCAACGCAAAACAAAGACCCGGCAACAGAAAAAGACTCCCAGCCACCCGCACTCCCCATGTCATCATCCACAAACCCCTCCCTCGCCTGGTCACTCAAGGCAATATGCGAGCCTCACTCTTGCGAATCAACGCTTCATGCTAGATGCACAAAGGGAAAAAAGGGGGAAATCAAAGCACTGATACATCGCGAGAGGGTTAGAAGAGAGAGGAAAAAAAACATTTTGTATTTCATATTATTCCGTGGCTCATGTTTTTATTGGGTGCATATCAATTCCTCTGGCCCGTTCATGCATTTTAATTCTGTTGCATTAAGTAGGCGTTCCACTTATTTTATTTGTAATCCCCTATATCTGGAGCCTGAAATATTGGCCTGTCAAAGGAAGTGACAAGAGAGAAGGAGGGAGGGTGAAAAGGGGGAAAAACACAAGGGCACAATGTGAATTTCCAAGAACATCCGAAAATTGGACCGCAGCTGAGAATAGCGAGGTAATCTTGTCTTACGCCACTTGCCACGCGGCTCCTGCAGGGCTTCCATGTGTGTTGCCGTGCATGTATGTGCGCACATTATGCCTTCCATGACAGGCCTCTGACACTTTATTGCCGCCATCATATAAGCTGACCTTTCTGCTCTCCACCTCCCCTATTCATTATGACCAATTCTAATTTCAACTTTCAATTTTTGCCTCACTCAATTTGCAACTAAATTGCATCCTTGCGAGGGGAGATGAGGCGATTGTCGGACAAGAGGCTGCAAACGCATTTACATGGCGGATGGGAGCGAGCCCACACATCACCATTGATTACTGTCATAGTGAACGGCGATGTATGTTTGTGTAATGTGTGTCTGTCTGATGTGGATTTGTCTTCGTGCTTTCATTAAGAAAAACAGTTGGGCTAACCTTGAATGTCCAGAGAGCCATTCTCTCTGGGGCCACTTAGGAGATTTAAATGGCGAGCCCTGCCAGTGCATAATGAAGCTGTTTGGAGAAATGCCTTCTAAAGTCTAGTGTCCTTCAAACATACCTGAAGCCCAATTGTGCACAATGGGGTAAAAGCACAATTCAAAAACCATCTACAGTTTCATGAGAGAAAATCAAATATCCATTTGCTGGTTTTTGCTCTCAAAGTCTGCATGGATAGCAAGAATCATTCAAAAATAATAATGGGAGTGAGCAGGATCCAGAAGAAGATGCCCCCCCCCCCTTTTTTTTCTCCTTTGTCTGGGTGAGTCTGCATCCTACCCTTAATGACTCTGCCCTTTTTCCCTCCTCCCTCTTCTTCACCTTCCCTCCATCCTCATGTGGACTCCGCCAGCTGCAGCCCAGCGAAACGGCGGGGTCGAATAAACCTGACGCCCCGTAACCACTGCAAGCCGCCCCTCCCACCTCCGCCGATGACAAATGTCCGCATGCAGCTGGACCTGGCTTGATTAGATAAATCAAAAGGAGATTTATGACACTCACCCCCCTTTTGCATTTCAGTGGGGAGAGCACAGCGCACTCGCCACCCATCTTTATTTGCAACTGTCAGTGGTGTTTAGGGTGTCGCGGACGCGCACTTAAAAGCAAGTGATCTCAGATGGAGAGAAGCAGTAAAGGGAGAGAGAAAGAAAAAGAAGCAGAGGATAAAGAAGTGTGGAAGCTTATCTTTACTACAACATTAGGTACATTTGTGCCATCTAATGCAGGGGTTCCAAAAATTCCAAAAATCGTAAATTTTGGATTCCAATTCAACATAAATCTTCTTTTGGTAGGGATTGATATTGATTTTTTATTTTTAGGCTGATGTTGATTTTTACCCCCCCCCCCCCCGCCCCCCCCCCCCCAAAAAAAAAATCCGATCATAGATTAATTAGCCAATCAAATTAAATTGAAAAATATACTGTATATAATGCATAAAATACCCAACAAAAAATATGCATTTCAATTATATGCAGATTTTCACTATTCCAGGGTTCCCCCAAGTGCTTTATAGGCCAGGCAGACCGCCAAACTTTTCTCTGAATAGTAATCGCCTGACAGCATGCGCACTCCCTTCCCCCATCTACAAATATGATTTGGTGCATGTTTTTCGTCAACCCCCGTTTTGAATTTTGTTCCCAGTCCGTCCCTGACCACCAGGCAAGTTTCCGGGTCAAATGTAAACACATTATTTAAAAAAAACTTTTCGGTTCACAAAATGCATTGTGTGTCGTAATACATTCAATTAATCAAGTTATAAAGACATTAATTAGGGATGTCCCGATCCCGATCACCTGTTTGAAAATTGGGTCCAATCATATAATTTTCAGATTTTTTAAAATGTGATTTAAAAAAATGTTATTAAGGGCTATAAATAATCCAGAGGTACACAAGAATTCCCCAAAAATATAACATATTTATGCATTTTATTCTACTCAACATCAGAACACAGACATAAACAGCAGAAATAAACAACCAGTGGGGAACGTTGTGGTAGTTGTTGCGGGAGGCTAACATGATGCTAGTGTCTTTTAACAATGATAACGGATGCAGTATGGAAATGTTTTAATGTGTTAGGCGGAGGACGTGCAGGGTATCAGATCAAGACTTGGAATCGGCGTATCCTCAAAACCAAGTGACTTGGACTTGGGTGCAAAAAAAAAAAAAGCGATCGGGACATCCCTGACATTAATCCTTCTCGTATGTGTGTTTGTGTTACTAATATTTATTTATTTATGTATTTGTTTATTTATTTATTTATTTGTTTGTTTATTTATTTATACTTTTTGTCGTGTGTAAAATAATGACATCCAGGTCACACTAAGAAAAAAAATATGACCTGATCAACAAATCTAATCATATAGTCAGTATTTAGTGATACAAAGTTAGGGTATAGATTTCTGTGTATGAAATAATGAGACAATTTGCACTTTTGTACATCTGCTTTTAAAAGTTTAGAGTATATAAAGGCAAAAATAATCAGCAAATGGCAATTTAGTTGGTCAGCTGATTAATTGGTCGGGCCCTAGCAATGTAGATAAATTATGTTATGGCAGACAATAAAAGGGCTGCATGATAAATATTGATAATTACTGACATCAAGGATATTAATGTCACAATATGTTCATTATTGTGGTCTGCAAAGCAGTACAAATGCGCTGTAACATGCTAAGATCTTTTTCAAATTATTTTTTTCTTTCATGCAGTTAAATACAATATATTAGATAGACCTCTCAGTCCAATATGGTGCATTTTGACACTACTACAACTACAAGCAAAAGCATGCTTTTGGTAAATGAATTACTCTTTGTCAGAAGCATCAAAGTTGAAAATTAGAATGTTCGTAACAAGTTTTTCTTTGGTGGAAATTTACCTACTTTGACCTTGCGCAAGTGACTTAGCAATTAAGAGTCCATTCCAGACGATTTCATGAAAATACGAAAGGATCCACAACTTAAGCGAAAGCAGGCTGGGTGGCGGCAGCCTGGATTTAGTATTCAATTTAGCACTGCTGAGTCCTGGCAGACTGGCTAAGGTTATGAAGCAGTAAATCTACAAGGGGGAGCCAGCCAAAATGGACCGGGGAGGGTCGGTTGACATGATTTACTTGTCTCTTGCTCTGAGGTTACGCATTAGGCTGACCCCCGGTCACTTGATAACATTACAACAACACACTCTGAACCCCAAACTCCCACCGAAGCACTCAGCGGGCGACAAAAGGAGAGAGAGAGAGAATGTTAAAAAGCAACTGTCTTGCCATTTATGTGTGTTTTTTTTAATGACTTGCCTTCCTTTCTGTTGCAGTTGCATCTGATAAAGGAGATGAATATGAACAGGGCCTTGTCAAATTTGACAAATCGGCTATGACGCACAACAAGCTGACGTTATGAAAAAACACACATGCATACAAGAATAGCTGCAGGCCTGTAATTAAACATGCTAATATCTTTAATATATTTTAATCTCATCTCGGAGAGACTGAAAACAAGTGGAGCCCTCATCTCAAATTTGTTAGATGGATGCAAATTTAAAAAAGAGAAAACATGGAATACATAAAATCGAATATGGTTTGTGTGCTATGCTTTTAATAAATTTGACTGCGGGAGCCATGAGTAATAGCTCTGCTAATTTGAAGCAGGTAGATATCTGCAAATTTCCTTGGACCCTATGACGGGCTCATTTCCATGTTGGGGCCTTTTGTTTAGTTGGTTATTTATAAGAAGTAGGCCCCTGAGCCATGGTGACATGCACTGTCTACACACACAGCACAAAGCTATCTGGAAGTAATCCACATCAGAGACATTTGCATGGAGAATGTAACATGGATTATAATTAATCTAAAGTGACATGGGATTTAAAAAGACAATGTAAATGAAGCTAGGGAAAAGCCCACTCTGCCTTTCCTTGCTCCTCCCCCCTCCTCATATCTCTGCTTTTTTTTCACCATCTCTCGCTTCCTCTCTGCATCTATATGCGCCCTCTTTGTTTAAAGCGTCTCGGAGATGAAGTGTGCGAGCAGCAGACTGCTCACTTGGCCACACTGTAATCCCTCCCCTCCGTAGGGAATCACACATACACACATCTGAAGCGTGCCACAGACTGGAGGCTGAGGAAGGAGTCGCTAAATTGTGCTACTTCAAAGTTGGGAAAAGAGGAAAAAACAGTATAGATAGATAGATAGATAGATAGATACAGTAGATAGATTTTTTTGCATGTGTGCAGTGGTGTTAAATGACATTAGCAGTAATATACGGTGGTGAACGCATGGATGGTGGTTCCGCCTGCCAGTCGCTCAGATAGGACTGTCAGAGAGATAGAGCTGAAAGATAGATGACGAGCCAAACTAATAGGCCCCAGCCTTGCTCGGCTCGCCTTCTGCCTCATTGAGCCTCACATTATGGAGCAAGGTATGGCATGCTCGGATGCAGGAGGCGGGCAGGGGAAGGGGGGAGGTTACTTAGAGATGGACGGAGGGTAGGAGTTGGAAGGTGTCTGCATGGTTAAGGTGGAAGAGGAAGAGGAAGAGGAAGACATTAGTGGAGAGAAAGAGGAAGGGAGAATTCCATGCGATGAAATGGAGGCGCCAGGTGCCATGTGATATTCATCCCCGGCATTGGATTTCCATCTCATACATAAACGAGCATATGAATTTGTATTTGGGTGAATCACATCTAACAAGGGCATGGCTAAAATGCCATCACCAACCAGAATTTATTCTTATAAACCAAAGACCATTTCTCTGCTATTTTACATCTTAAATTAACACCTGGTGAGTGTTACATATTGGCCAACAATTAAAGGATTGATTGAGCCAGAGGAAAAAAAAAAACTAATTTAGGGGTTGCAACGATGCAATATTAGAAAAACATATACACAGCAGCCACCTCACCCAGCCCCCCATCTAATCTCAAGCTTATGAAAAATTAATATGTCATCGGAGAGGGCACAAGAACGGGAAAAGATTAATGCAAGGCGCTTATAAATTACAAGCACGCAAACTGATTTGATTAAAAAATAATCTGGGGCCTGGACATTGCCTTGTAATAACCACAACTTGTCCCTCTCCTTTTCTCTCTGTTTTCCTCTTTCCCTTCTCTCTCTCTCTCTCTCTCTCTCTCTCCCTCTCTTTCTCTCTCTCTCTCTCTCTCTCTCTCTCTCTCTCTCTCTCTCTCTCTCTCACTCTCGCTTTCTGACAGATGGAAACGATTAAAGCAGGTCACATGGAGGCTAGTCAGCAGCGTTCACATGTTACACACACATGTTTAAAACTTACTCCTGAGAGAAAACGAGGGAATGATCACTTGGGAAAGATGGGATGCTTTAAGCTAAGAGGTGTGTGTGTGCATGCGCTGTGTGTGTGTGTGTGTGTGTGTGTGTGTGTGTGTGTGTGTGTGTGTGTGTGTGTGTATGTGCGTGCGTGCGTGTGCGTGTGTGTGTGTGTGTGTGTGTGTGTGTGTGTGTGTGTGTGTGTGTGTGTGTGTACTCACGGTCAGTTCTTCTACTGTCAGTCAAGTCTCGGTCAGTGAGGTTGGACGCGGGCCTGGTAGAAGAGCCAGGAGGTCTTTCACCATCCTCAGCGGTCTCCTCTGAAAATGTAACAGACTAAATTACCCATGATGCTCTGAAGAGGGAAGATACGACACTAAAACTGACGGGAAGCTGACACATTGAATGATGCATTTACATGCGTTACAAACAATTATCGTCTAAGGCAACATAAGTCAAGTTGACTCAATGTACAGTATATAATAACTGAAGAGAAATATTACATGTGCCACTTTAAACATGAAAATATGCCTCACATGAAAGCTGTATTTGCCATTTTGGTCAAGTTTCCAACATGAAATTACATTCTGTTTATTAAAATACATACAACATACATTATTTACATTACCACTGCATTCTGTTTACACTGGTTTCAATACCTTGAAATAAGCCCGGATATTGGCCAAATGTCGATACCTGGTAAAAGTGAAAATGTTCCAAACTAGTCTGTTTATCCAGTATACCTTTCTAACAATTTCTGCATGCAAACGTGTGAGGGGAATGCTCATGCATGTGCGTGCGTACACACATAGATACACACATACGCTCACTACTATTAGCAGATTAGCTTAGCCATCTCTGAGAGTTCAGCCCCTTGTTTGATAATTCTGTGTATCTGCAGTGTTCTGCCAGTGGATTAAAGCCAGTGTGTGTGTGTGTGTGTGCGTGCGTGCGTGCATTTGTGTGTAAGTGTGTATATGTGTCGCCAGCACAAGCTAACACTAATCCTAGCCGAGCTCCAGCGCTCCCTTTCATCCAGCCATCATTTGTCTCCGGCTGGGCTGATGTCACTTTGTAATGAATTTTGAGTAGTCTGAGAGAGGCCAGATAACCAGGCGTGCGGGCGCGCTCGCGCACACACACACACAAACACATGCACGCACATATGCGCGTGTGCATCTCCCCATCCAGAGCCCTCCTCCATTTCAGAGCTAGCAAATGAATAAAAATCCCAAAGTGAAACACTTGCAGCCAGGCGTCAAATCACACAAACTCAAATGCGCACACACTCTTACACATGAAACTAAATGCAAATAAAAAAGGAAAAGCGTTAAGACTGTCATGTCTTCTTAATGTGTGTGTGAGGGGGCAAGGCAAGTATGGTAAGACGACTTCTTACATATATAAATATATATTAGGGGTGTCAGGCAATTAAAGTTTTTAATCATAATTAATCGCACTGTCTAAACGTAAAATAAAATGTACAATGATTTTTGTTTCAAGTTTTCATACTTGTTAACATAAAAGTGAGAAAAAGTTAAACTAATAGAAATATGGTTGCATCTTTCAGTCATTCATAATAATTCAAAAAATTGGGTAAAAAAAAATAAAAGTACTGTACCGTAAAAAAACGAGTGTGATATTGATTTGTATTGAGGTCATTTTTCTGCCACTAGCTGGCATTATTGCATTTGTAAGATGTTGTTGACAGCTCAGTGCATTTTTCTTTTCACATTAAGAGCAATCTAATCTTTAACATAAAGTAACTTGTGAAATTCTGCACATTTTAAAAATTGTAAAATACAACTTGACCCCATTTTCCACAAATATATGCATTATTAATACATTTATTACTACAAAATTTTGATGTGGACGTGTCTGCCGCATTGTGAATGGAATTGCCCCAGTACAGGCCTTCCAAGTAAGGAACGGCTATTAATCGCACGTTAAGAAAACTAGTGGAGTTAGATTTTAGCAGAGTGGATAATTAAAATGGCGGTGCGCATCTTCTGCGCCTGCTTTGGCTTATAATATACAGGGATGTGATTTGACCAAAGTGAAATTATCTGAAAATTTAGCCAGGGGTCTGGGGGCCCGGGGGTCTGGGGCAGTGCCCTGGTGGGGGGACACTCATGGGTTTTCCGTGTTTTTAAGTACTTTCAATGCACTCACATGACAAAGAAATAGACAAAACAACAGCATAAATTTTCAATGTATATTGAACTATCCCATATAAAATGGCAGTTTTAGTCAACTCAAAATCAGTCACATTCAAAAACATTGGACTGTCTTTGCTTTTAAAAACTATCACTGAGAATATCATCATATCTAACTAATGTGATTACTAAGTTAACACATAAATAATGTTGAAGAGTTCAAATTTCATGAACAAATAATTGTATCATGACCAAATGAAAAGTAACTCATATTAGAGCATACCACAAATGTCTTTGTTATAGCTGAAGATGTTATCTGTCGGAGTCATGTGCATACACAATGAACTACAACAAAAAAAAATAAAAAAATTTTTTTTGGGGGGGGGGAGATAAAAAAAGCGGAATTCCGCGAATTAGCGGAAAAATCACATCCCTGAATATATCCTTCAAATAAGAACTAAATGACATCAAAACCTGTAGAATCTGAAACAACATCTTAAATTTTCTATAAAATACAGTATCCAGTTTTAACATGTGGCCACCATTCATGCAGTTTTTATCCAGAGTTGTTTCAAGTGAGAATGCTAGTGTGAATCATGTTTTTGCTTGTAAAATGTACACTCATGTTCATTAAAAAGCCTTACAAAAAATAAAAAATTGGTTTCATTTTTATTTTTTATAAACACACCTACATATACAGTACACACACACATACTCAAACCCAGGGTCATAGTCATAGAAATCAAGTAGATGGTGCACTGGGATCATCTTGCAATTTGCCTGCAATCACTTTGGCAATTGAATGATGAGCACAGGTGTGTCTACATGCACCTCCTCTTTGGAAACAGGAGATTATTAACCCTTTCAAATACAACAATATATGCAAAAACAGGCAAATATGAACAGTCAAATGTATGTCAATGCATGCATGTGTGTGTGTGTTTGTGTGTGTGTAAAGAAAGACTATAGAACTGCTGATGTTTTATTAATACGTGAGTGACAGCCAAGAGAGGCCTGACTGCAGAAACAGCCATTTTAACGGCTGCTTCTGGTGCGTCCGTTTCGTATTTTAATTTCTCCCCACCTTTATTTATTTGTTGTCAAAATAGTCACAGAGGGGGAAAAAACAAACAAATGTATGTTATTAATATAAATAAATGTTAGTTATTCCATGCAAGATGGAATATACTTCTCAAGCAGTCCTGGATCATTACATTCCCCAATAGGGGTCCATACAAAAACCTCTAGAGGACACTCTACCTGTAAGCAGAACGGGACACAAGAGAATGAGGGACAGTGAACAGACAGGAAGAAGCGGGAAAATATAAGAGTGGAGAGGAAAGAGGAGAAGGGCCATCATCTGGGCCTCATCAGTGTTTTTTTTTCTTTCACTCCTTTAACACCCCCCTCGCATCGGTTAGATCAGTGGCAAGTGTGTGTGTGTGCATACGGGAATGCGTTTCCACGCTGAGGACATTCCCAGACGAGCTCTCTCAATACATCAGCACAGTGTCTGCCCTCTGACTGACCCTGACAGTTACACACCACATGATGGTGTAGATGCGTACGACTCGGCGTGCGTGTGCGTGCGTGTGTGTGCGGATGTGCGCCATTGATCAAGTGAGTGAGACAGTGACTGCATGTGTTTGCATGTGAGCTGTCATGTGCAAGCGTGTGTGTGTTTATGCGTGTGTGTGTGTGTGTGTGAAAGAGCAACGACTATCAACTTAATCACAACCAGAGCAAAACTTTCACAGCCACCTTCCACCGCCTTGTGGACACACACCCACACATGCACAAGCACACATAAGCACACACTCGCAGTGGGTCAGGCAGTGGGTGTGAGTTTGGATTTTGGCAGCCTGGCGAGATCCTCCTTTGATGTGGCTCGGCCGGAACATTAAAGCCGGCCGGTGAGCTCGATTCTAACCACACGGCCCGGGTCCGATTACCCTGGGCGACCAACGCCGGCCTATATTTAACTGTTAGGAGTGGAAGAAGAATTAAGTGACGCTTGATCAGCTACACACCCAAATGGACGTGGTTTTACGTTTAGTTATTAATTGGAAGCACTGGCTGTGGCCATGAATAAATAAGAAATCCGCAAGGGCAAAGACAGGCATCTTTAAAAACTAAAATGTTCTGCCTTTTGTCCACAAGTTTAAAAAGATATATAAAATCCTTTTATAGACAGCTTTTCCAGAAAAAATGTGATCGCATTTATTTATTGTATTACTACAGAAGTTTTTAAAAGTTTTTTTCCCTAATACATACATACCTATTGCTGAAATAATCTACAAAAGCAACATTTAGTTGGTATTATTTTGAGATTCATAGTACAGTACCATGACGAGTAAAAATGACGCATGAAGACGGAAAGCAAGAAATAGATGTTTAGAAAGAAAATAGAAGAATAGACATATGGGAGATGGATACAATGGAGGTTGTATAGTGTGTGTGTGTGTGTGTGTGTCTCCTCTGGCTGTATAATGACCTGCTCTGAGACCACTCGCTCCCCCTTCAGTCTCCCCCTAAGGGCCCATAACCACCATGCCGGGTCATTATGTGCCCGGTGGAGGACTCGGTCGCACAGCACAACAACCACAGAGCAATAACACGCCAACAAACTGAACTCGGAGACTCCAAAATGGCTGAATTCATTAGCGGGGGGCCAAGCTGCCACTAATTTGCTTCTTTAGGGTCTTGGATTGTGCTCATTAAAGGGGAAAACCAGGAAAATATATACATGTGTGTGTGTGTGTGTGTGCGTGTGTGTGTGTGTGTGTGTGTGTGTGTGTGTGTGTGTGTGTGTGTATATTAGGGGCATGCCAGCCGATTTTTTTTTTTTAAATTCTAAGTAATCGCATGACTTCAATAGTTAATTTACGATTAATCCCAAATTGTATAGCTGTTCTAAATTTATAAAGTACAATAAAATATTTTTAGTTTTCATACTCTTGTTAACATGAAAATGAAAAAAAAGTTAAACTAATAGAAATATGGCTGCATCTTTTCGTCATTGATGGAGTAACTTCATATTAATTCTTAAAATTGACTTAAAATTAAAAAGATGTACTGTACTGTAAAAAATGAGTGTGATATTGATTTGTGTTGAAGTCATTTTTCTGCCACTAGATGGTATAATTGCATTAATAAGACATTGGTGACAGCTCAGTGCATTTTTCTTTTCATATTATTTAATCTTTATCTTGAAGTAACTTGTGAAATTCTGCACATTTTAAAAATTGTAAAATACAACTTGAACCCAGTCTCCACAAATATATGCATTATTATTACATTTATTGCTGCTAAATTTTGACGTAGCCGTGTCTTCTGCATTACGACTAGAATTCCCCTAGTACAGGCTTTCCAAGTAAGGGGCGGTCATTAATCGCACAATAAAAAAAATTGTGGCGTTAAAGGAACTTCAAAGGATCTTTGTGCAGTCACTTCTTTTTACTCACGACTGCTACTTCTGGCGCAAAGCGTAACTGCAGCATCTGTGTGTCAGGCTCATTCATGGTGTGCCTGAGAGTACACGTGCACGATCTTAAAGCAATAGTCGCCGTTGACAAACGAAGAGATGATTTCAAATGAAGTAAGAAAAACTCTGCCCCTCCCCTTCCCAAGGAAACTGTGGAGTGTGAGGGTCCGCACACTCTACTATAAAAGAAAGATAAAAGCTGATAGGTGCAGTCACAGTAGAACAGTCAGGGCTCTTTGTACACAGGCATTGGTGGAGCATGCATGATGTAGAAAAAGCTTTAATATTTTATATATATATATATATATATATATATATATATATATATATATATATATATATACAGTATATACATATAGCAATGAATTAGGTATAATCATTACTTTGACATTACTACCAATTGTAAAGTAATAAAAAACAGTAGATAGTTTACGTATGTGCATTTTGTGGAAATACTGTCGCTCTCATGGCCAGTATGTTTCCTGCACTTAACGCTGATGTTGATCTTGATTTCTTCTTACAATCATGTCATGAGTGACCATCTGCATGTGATCGTGCACAAATGCAAAGGGAGCCCTGTGATGTCACATTTCTGTTTTGCGCACGTGGCTCCAGTTCGGCCTCTTGGTTCTAAAGGGGAAAACTTTGAAACACTACACTGACCCACACAGACGCACACGCACGTACACGCACAAACCGAGTCAAGGGCCAGCGGTACTACTGCCAGATTAATAACCTTATAGACTTACTGATCTCCTTCCCTCATGTTCTCTCACCCTTAAATCTTTATTTACCCAACTCTCCCCTCTTTACACCCCCGCCGGCCCACTCTCCCTGTACCTTTCCCCCCGAATTTCAGCGCATTTAACAAGCATTTAGATCTTAACCAGATGTTGTTAATGTAGCATGTCTAAAATACTAAACATCAACCCAGCGGAGAGGGGCTGCAGCTCCTGCACAACAGGGCCTGGGAATAACTCACACACACATTTACGCCCACGTACAGCTCCATGTATTTAACGCCGTGTTCCACAGCACACATGCTAACATGTAAACACACGTGTTTCCATCCACACGCTCAAATCCACCCACACCCGACTATTTATTGCGAAAAAACACAGCCGAACATATTACGCCAGCAAAAAAAATAAAGTGTTTAGCTTCTGCTCAAACTGGAGCGTCAGACAAAAGCATTGTCACATTTAACACACTCCTGGTGTGACTGTCAATGCCGGAATACGCTGAAAAACTACTTTTGTGTGGAGAGGGGGGAAAAACGCTCGTATCAGCAGCTTCAAATTTGCTTTGTTGTTGTCAATTACGACTTCCTGAGACACCATATTGTATTTCATTTTCCCTCAAATTGCCCGCTCCGCTGTCTTGCGGGCAACTAACAAAACACGTATTAACGTTCAGGGGGAAAAAAGAAAGGAATTTGTATAAACATAACCTAGATTAAAGGCTTGCTTATACAGAAATAAGCTGTTGTTGCTCGTTAACAGAGGGGGAGGTTCATTTTCAGTTCTGCATGGATGAGAGGTAATGTTTATGATTCTTTAAGGAGGAAGTCAACCCAACAAAAAATCTTCACAATAATATGTTGTATCCACCCGTGCTAGTCTAAACACAGCATACTGATTAATATTTAGTGTGTGGAATATGAAATAAGCAACAAAAGTTTTTATCCATCTCAGGGGCTGGCAATTTTGCCACTTGCTGTAGACTGAAAATGACAAGCTTTTCAGCATTCCCACATATGTTATTCTGATTCTTTATTATACTTATTATAATTTCAGGTACTGTTTATTTTCCACACTTCTTCAATGTGCCAAAACTCCCACATAATACATCCATCCGATTTGCATTGTTCAAATTTCAACTTGCTACAAAAATTCACACCTGCCGGGAATTATATCACCTGATTCCACATTGCTTACGGTTTTCACACATTTTAACGTTTAAAATACATTTTTATCCATTAATTTTCAATGGGTCTGACATTGAATTTTTTCAGTCCCACTTTCCACACCCACTTCCATACATACTGCTGATCATCATACTATACTACTCAGTGGGGCAGTTGGTAAAGTGCATTGTCCAGTACCCAGTAAGCCGTGGGTTCAAATCTCACCTATGACTGTAAATTGCAAATATATCTATGGCAATTATGCTAAGTGATATTCATGTATATCATCTGACTATCATATCCAGAAATGCATTATAATTTCACTGAAATTATTACATTTATTTTAGCTTTCAGCATCAGGTGACAGCTTTAAAAACTA
This sequence comes from Vanacampus margaritifer, assembly GCF_051991255.1. Classification (NCBI taxonomy): domain Eukaryota; kingdom Metazoa; phylum Chordata; class Actinopteri; order Syngnathiformes; family Syngnathidae; genus Vanacampus; species Vanacampus margaritifer. The sequence goes on from NC_135451.1 coordinate 4,626,195, forward strand.
AATACGCTATTAGCCATGAATTTGAACAATTCAAGTTAGCTCAGTGCTTAGAGCATTTGCTTTCCACCATGGAGAACATGGGTTCAAAACCCGACTTGGATCACATTTTAGTACATTCGATGGTCTGATACCAACTGACTGATCATATCAGGAAATGGATTATAATTTCTCTGAAATGATTAAATCCCACTTTAGACAGATTGCAGTTCAAATTTTATTTTTATTCGTCATTTAACTACAATTAAAAATGTGTAATTTTCACATAATCTATCTTTCTATTTACTTCATAAGCACATGCATTCAAGTTTTATCATTCAGCTAATATCATTCAGCTTTTCAGCATTCCCACGCAATTTCTGTAGAAATTGCACTTTGTCTAATTATACATTGTTTTTTGTGGGCCGGGCTAGTCCCTATCCACCGTGAATGGTGGCACTCAACTGTAGAGTAAATATACAAAGTGAAAGTTTTTAAAATATAGTGCTCCATCGTCTTATCAAATCTGTGATTGACATTCTTTTCTTTTTCTTTTTTTAACTGAATTGCTGATCGTGATTGGCCGAAAAATCCTGATCATCTAAAGCAGGGGTTGCCAAGTTTAGTCCTCGAGAGCCACTATCCAGCCTGTTTTCCATGTCTCCATCCTTCAGCGCAGCTGAATCTAATGATCAGCTCATCAGCAAGCTTTGCAGAAGCCTGATAACGATCCTGATCCTGAGGCAGGTGTGTTAGTGGAGAGAAACATGGAACACAGGCTGGATAGTGGCTCTGGTGGACCGAACTTGGCCACCCCTGATCTAAAGGCTAATATTTAGACTAATGGGGCTGCATACGACATACTGTAAAGAAACTTATTGGGTTAACTTCCCCTTTAATGCCAAATACAAAGACATGATAACAATATGGCTTCAAAAGGTTCTGTGGTGCAACACCTGACCTTATCCAACAGCGCTTGCACACATTAACATCTGCGTCTTACACAACAGCCATATTGCATTTCGCCAGCCTGGATCACCTGAGGCAGAAGGGCAAGAGTGTTGAGGCGGCACGACAAGCTCGCAGGGAGATTTAGGAATCATCTGCAAAGAGAATTCCTTTCCCCTCTTTCATTCCGACTCTATTTTCTTTTACTTTTTGCTCTTTTATGATAGCTTTATTCAGCCCCCGATTATAAACATCTGGTGGACGAGGCAGTCCACGCACGCACACAGCGAGGTGGCACACACAGCGGAAATACCACACACGCTCACGAGGTTGACCCTGTCAGGTCCAGTGGATGGAGGGATAGAGGGAGGAAAAGAGGGAGAAACTGCCACAAAAACACACAACAAGGAGCTGAGGGTTAATGGCGTTCCCATCTCTGTGATAAGAATTCATTCTCTTCTATTACCAGCACTTATCTACAGACACTGCCTTGTGTCGCCGCTCTGCTCCTCAAATACACACCCAAACACGCACACACACAATCATGCACAGCGAGGGTCTCAGATCGATAGATGATCCTAATGAAGAAAGCAGCTGTTTCTCGGCATACCTGCCCGACTCTATCAGATCTCGCCGCCACGTTTGTCCTTCTTTCCATCCATCCATTTAGCTATCTATCCATCTACTTTTTAATCTTTTCACACAGCTAGCCGTCCACATATATCCTATTTGTCCCTCCATTTATTCCTCCTATCTGAACATCCATCGCTACACTGGTTAACAGCCATACTGGCGAGGCAGATATCGTTTGTAATTGCCCAGAGTGGCTCTTGTCATGTAGTCAGGGTTTATTTCTTCTTCTCTGAACTAATACCAGGCCAAGAGGGGGAAATCAAATTTTAAAAAAGCAGCGGTTTTAAGAGCATATGCCCTCTGTTGCCAATGTGTGTGTATCTATGGTGTGCAAATGGGCCTGTGAAAGCAAGGAGACGAATAGATGTTGTTTAAAAAGATCTTTATCCTATTAGGCCGCTGTATTGTTTTAGCAACATGGAAACTGACTGCTTTCAGAGCCCTCAGACACAACAATGTAACGATGTGTGACAGTCAGAAAAAAAGGATGTAATTCAAAGCTTGAAAGACTATTTTTTTGCGAATCAACAACTTAATTTAAGGAGCAACTTTCTAATTTTTTGGAAAACAACCCTACCACCCCGCTCCACGCCCCCCCATTCCTGAACCAAGGTTTTGATGAATAATATGACAATATAACAAATTAATTTATTTTATTTTTATTTTTCATATAATCAACAGTTTTTATTTCTTGAATTACTGGTAATATTATTATTATTATATTACATCATTTGTGAAGTGGAGTCAACCACCCTAAGCACTTCGATGCGCTACCTGTGTCAGTTTTAGGCTAGTTTAGCAATTAGCATGACTTTTCCATCTTTTCTCGCAATCCCTTCGTGAGAACAATACTTGTCAGATGTGTAGCTTATTTGCTGCTATGGAGGTGATGACTACTGACTCAAGAGCGGGTCAGTAACGTGTTCAGCCGCAGTAGTAGCCAGTAAAGCTTGTTGCGAGCTAGATGGTTGTGGCGGAAGTAGCATTGAGCGTGTGTGCGTAGGTGGCGGATATGTTATCATGCATACGTACAGATCAGCAAAACATTTTGGACAGTCTCCGCTGTTAAGAATTTTTTTTAGTAGTTAATAGTTTTGTTTTTCTGATAACCGCTGAATAGGGTTAGGGTTGGTTGAAATGATTTATTCACTTTAATTGTGGCCTTATCTACTATACTTGTGTTGGATTCACATTACAAGGGAATGCATTCGTGTCAAGGCAACATTCCTGAATGATGGGCGCTACCATTTAACTAGTCATGTGACATGATACTTCCCTTTAGAGAGGAGGGCAAAAAAATGCCTTGTGTTATTATGTCTTCTGGAGTGCGGCATGACTTCTCAACATAAGAAGAATATCTCTAGGCAGAAATATTCATTAGGTTGCTGAGAATCAGCTGCGAAATGACCACATGGAACCTGTAATACACAGGCACAGACCTGGGGCAAATGCCCCGGAGAAAATATTCCCAAATGGTTATAAAGTCGAGTGTTGGCTTTCCTTAGACCTTCTCAAAAACATGCAAAAAATGTCCATTTCATTACTAGCTAAACAATGTCATATGGGCCCCCACCAGCCCTAATAGAGGCAGACAAAGACGGAGCAGCACACATATGCTTCGAATAAATCAGATTACCCAGGGAGCGGGGGTGAGGCGGGGAAGGGAACGAGGGAGCGAAAGAGGGAAAGAAAGGGAGACACCGCCAGACACTTAGAGGATTGACAATATTCCTGTTTTTTGCTACCTCTCCCCCCCTCCCCGCAACCCTCACTTTCCTTTCCTACACCTCCCCCCCGTCATGCCCCCCCCCCCTCCTGCCTTCTTCAGCGGGATCTGTTTTAGATTTGAGCCAGAGCTTCAGCCATATCTCTCCCTTATCTCTGCTAGCCGTCAGAAAACAGAAAGCTCCGTGTTTCCATGCATTAGACTCCCAGTTCCTGACACGCCACTTGAAAATCCCCACAGCCCCTCAAAATGGACGAGCAAAAGTGCAACGAGATGATTTAATCAAACGAAAGGCAGGTTAGCGGCTTGCATTTGATATGACTTTTTCTGGATTGGTCTGGGATCATATTTTTTTTAGGAAAAGTATTATTATTATTATTATTATTGTCTTAAAAAATAATTGATTGATAATCCATTATCAAATTAATAACTATTTTAGTAATTGAATAATTATCCCCAAAAATGTATTATCCAAAAATGATCAAAATCCTCTGATTTCAGCCTCTCAACATTTCTGTCAATGATTTCTGTAGTCCTTCATGATAGCAGACTGATATATTTTGCATTTAATGCAAACATCCGCTTTTAATTGACTGAACGAGTAACTGAATCCATTTAAAAAATGTTGTTGAGAACATCAGTAATCCCCCTATTTTAATAATTAAACAATACCAAGTAAACAACAATAATTGGTTAATAAGCAGCAATTAGGGAAATGTTTTTACATTTTAATGTAAAATAAAATATTAACCAATTATTTGATTTATCTAAAAATATTCAACAGTTACAGCCCTAATTATTACTGTTGTTATTATTCAATTTTTGTGTATCAATTAATCACATGCTCTGAGAATAACATGCACCTGATCTAACTATAACTGCTTTCAAAGCAAACCCAAACAAAACATTTTAACGGTAATATAGGCAGAGGTGTCCAAATGTTTTTCTTTGAGGGCCATATACAGAAAACTTGAATATCCAAGGGCCACTGTCATTTTTTGTATACCTGTATGGCATGGACTGCTTAAAAGTGGACAGCGGGCCACTAATGGCCCCAGGGTCTTAGTTTGGACACCACAGTTTTTTGGTCTTTACTCTTTATTATTATTACACACGTATTTTCACAGGTACAAATATGCCCACATATACAGAGCTTAACTTTTTGCACAATTCCATAATAATAAATAATTCAGCATCGCGCCAACAAATGTCACTTTAAATATCCTTCACATTATCCTGTATTCCCAGCTAAACCAGCATCCTTGTGCTTGAATCACAATTTGAGAAGCGTCAACACGCGCTGTTGTTCTTTTCTCTCCAATTAGCACTTTTGATGACAGGACATGGAATTATCGACTCCCCTTGAAGTTTGAACAAAAACATGGGAAAACTGTAGTGGTGGGGTGTATGTTCAAAGAAACAAAAATCTATATTCAAATGACTCTTTCTATTGATTTATAATTAAGTCTTAATTACAACTGGGCATGGACATTCAAACTGCGCCGTCACAATAGCGGGAAAGGAGATAGGAGAGCATTATTGATACACTTTAACAGCGGTGGTCGCCCAGACATTGATTCAGACATTTTGCGGTGCCTTTGGCATGCTTGGAGGATTTAAATGAACAGGCAATTGAGGAAACACACACACACACACACACACCCTCTACTGTGCACCTGCATGCACAAACACACAACTAAGTGAACTACACAGGATAATTAACCTTCATTGGGGAAAAGTCAGAGCTGGCTTATCTGCAAACTAAACTGTCTGTGTGTGCCCATCAGGTGTAATTACATTATTAGGTGAGGAGCTGATTGACTTCAGGTGGGGCTGCAGGAGGGGGAAAATAAATAGGTTGTGATTTGTGCGCGTGTGTGTGAGGGCCCATATTTATTATTGGCTCAGATGCTTGTGGCGTCTTTTGGCGGCATCTCGCCACATGGCAGTGTATGTCCCCACGGGGCTAATCAGGTATCTGATACCTTTTGTTTTGGGAGCTCATTGATGGATGAAATCTTTATCTGCGCTATTGATCAGGGAAGGGTGCACGGGTCCTAAACTGTCTGTCTAGCAGCCTGCCTGCTCCGGCTCTAACAAGATTGCCAGGGCCGAGTATATCAGTTAACATTTAATCAATGGCAGCTTAAGACACTGGGGCACTGGGAGAGCGGCCCGCCGCTTCAAGCCTTCTGCCCCAAACCATTACCTGGGATTGAAGGCAAAATGTGTGTGTGTGTGTGAGTTAGATGGGGGTCCGGCAGATAATTACGAGGGATTTGGACGGGTAGATCACATGTCTTCGGGGGACAGCGGTGTGTCCATCTGTGTGTTAGTGCATTTGTGTTCACGGATGTGAGTGCGGACTTGTCAATAAAAGAAATGGGAAACACACGTACTTGCAATATGACATATAGGTAAAGCCATTTCTTTTCTTACAATGCAAAATAAATACTACGGTAGATGATTGACTGTAGGGATGTTTGATAGCATTTTTTTCAGACCGATAACAGTACGAGTACTCAACTTTACCGATACGTATCAAGTAAAAAAACTGATATATTTAATGAAAGACATATAATTTAATTGCAATTTTCTATTCTTCTAATTTCTAGTTTCTGATATTAAAACGGCCAGAAGAGGCTGGCAGATAATGGTATCGGCTGCTGTCGCGCATACTGATACCTTGAAATATGGCAGGTATCGGCCTGATACTGATATCCGTTATCAAGTTCTCGCCCATCCCCAATCAAATGTAACCTTTTGATACTCTATAGAAACTTATCAGTTTTGATGAAGTAACAGTTACATAATAAAACACTAGTATTGGCTGCTCTCTTGTGAGCTAGAAAGTAGAAATTAGAAAAATAGAAAATTACATTAATTTCATGAAATTTTAAGGAACGATTTTGTGATATATAGGTCTTTAAAATTTAACGACTCAAGACGGCAGCTTACACCAGTATCGGCTATCCTTTTGTGGCCATTTTGCAATCAGGTACGAGAAATTACCAGAATAGAAGATTGCCATTCATTTCATGCAATTTTAAGGAAAAAAGCTATATCGGGTCTCTTTTTTTAAAATCATCTGTCTTGTCATCTGACTTGAGTACTCACACTGGTATCTGTCTGAAAAAATGGTGGTATCAACAGGATTGTAAAACACTGTTCAATCAATAGCACATATTTGTCAGCCTTCGTCACTGGACTCCATCATCATCATCATCATAATCATCATCATCATCATCAAATCACAACTTTAAAGACTTTTCAATGAGACCATATACATTGTCTTGTATCTGTGTGTGTGTTTGGTCTTATTTAACGGGGGAAGCCCCTCGTTTTATCCAAAGCCTGGGAGAATCCCACCACCGAAAATCAATGTTTGTGAGAGCAGACTACGTGAGGTAGCGTGTGCGTGTGTGTCAAGGTTTTGTAAGACAAATCTCTCCAGCGCGCGTCGCTTTAGTGCTATTGAACCAAGCTTCGATCACTTGGCCGCTGTGAATAATGCAAGGGAGGCTACTTGCTCACTTACAGCACAGGACTCTAGCGGCCGTGCGAGTGTGTGTGACAAGATGGCCCCCTTTCTCCTTGCAAATGCAACACGGCAGTTCCCCGACATTCTTCCAATTGGCCTTCTTAATCTCGTGTCAGATACAGGAACTCCCACATTGATATTGTCTCATTGAGTGTGTGTGCCACATATGTGTGTGCACGCACGTGTGTGTGTGTACGCTGGAGGCTCCTACAGTAGATGGGAAGAGCTTAACTCAAGTGGACAGCTCCGTGGTACGCACTTTGACACAACCTGACTCATTGTTACATTAGTGGAATATCGTCATTAAAAAAAAGACAATTAGAGACGAGAAGAGTAAAAAAAAAATAGGTGAACACGCTCGTCTTCATGTCCTCAGGTATGTGAAGCATATATATTAATAAACAGAGCTACAGAGTAATTATTTTGATTATAAATGATGAGAGTCGTGTGTCCTTCTGCTAATTAAGCTGAAAGATGTGGAATGGCACAAACCGTAATACTTTCATGGTTGATGTGGCCGGGGGGGACAATGGACACACAGATGCTTAATGGCTCCGTCTATGAACAACATCTTCTCTTTGGCCATAACCATCCCTGTCATCACTTATGAGGCAATTAAACAAAACATCACTTCCTATTTCCTCTCTTTCTTTTTCTCTTCCTCTCCCACTTGGCTGTTCTTCTTCCCTTCCCATGCGACTCAAACAGGGTTTCAATTTCAGAATGCTGATTGTCTCATTGCCGACTCCATGCATGTAACACTCACTGGCACTCTCGGGACTGGCCTCTTTGACTCCCACAAGATTCACCTGCCTGTGTGTATGTGTGTGTGTGTGTGTATAAAGGGGTGATGAGGGTGCAAAATGCCTATTACGTTGAGAGTGCGGTTCCTCTTACACTGGAGAGAATTCTCTGGTGCCTAAAGAGCAGAAAATTGCAATGCTCCTCTTCCTCACTCCCCATTAACCTGTGTTTGGAAACAAAGAACTAGCCAAGTTGTGTGTTTGTGCGTTTGTGTGTTAGCACTGAATTTAACTGCAGCTTCCTCCTGTCTAGAGCTGAGAGTACCTCACGATGCGGTATGATGTCGATATTTTGTCAACAATTGTATCACGATATACGTAAATCAGAGTGTTCCCTCCCACAACAGCACAAACAAAAACTTTTACCTGCGCTCGTCAAAGAAAATACCAAAAGACGTCATCAATTAGACTCCACTCGAAGAAATTAGTTGATTGAAAACATGGCAATGATTTATCCACAGTTAAAAAAAAGAAATGAAAATGTTGGGGTAAAATAAATAATAAATAAACAAATAAATAATAATAATAATAATAATAATAATAAATAAATAAATAAAATAAAATAAAATAAAAATAATTATAATTATAATAATAATAAACAGTACACTGGTTTGGTAACCTTAAATCTTAAATTTATGTAGAATTTTTTTTTTTTATAGAAAAATAAGGGTGTTTTTTTTAACTTATTTTATCTTTCACCAGCAATGCTCACCAAATTGAAGATTAAGGAATTGACCTGGATGTTACAAATTTACACACAGCCTAAAGTCACTGTTTGTTAAAAAAAAAAATAAAATGTGAGCATTAAATATGACACACATTCAATTAATGGCAACACAAACACACATATCTGACAAGGATTAATGTCCTTATAACTTCATGAATTAAATATATTGCAATGCACTCTTGGAACAGAATGACAATAGTTTTGCCCAAATTATACCATAAAATGTATGATTTTCTGACATTTTTAATGTCACACATTCTGTAAATTATCATTTTAACGTTAACGGGTATTCGGTGTATTTAATACAGTAAAACAACATTTTTGGTTTTGACAGTCCTTTACAATGACGGTATTGTATTTTTAGTGACTTTTTTTTTTTTACAGTGTGCACTATGGTAACACTATGTTGCAGTTGGTGCGTAGGTGCGCAAATGTGTACATTTGAACACTGGATATACTGTATCTGATACTGGTGTATCAATACAGTACTGCGGGAAATATTAACATATCACGCCATTTTGTCCCAAACCTTCTCCATTCTTTATTACGTCACTCCTATTCATTTTTCAGATCTGTATGCATGTTTCCAAATGAAATGTTTCCTCTTTTTTGTTCCTCCCTTATGTCCCTTGTTATAAAAGAGCAAACGAGGAGATGTCATCTTATGAAGAGCTTGGAGATGAATCCAAGGAGGCATATTTGTTTAATTTACACAAAGACATCCTACATCAAAGTCGAGACCCCGGGATCATTCTGTGGATTTTTCTTCCGTTTCTCTCCCAGCATCCTTTTTTGATTCAGTGTCACATTTTTTTGTCTGTCTCTATTTTCACAGTGTTATTAGTACATGATAAAAGCAAAAAGGGATGTCATGACACAAGACCCCCGGTAAGCATTAGGGGGTGGGTGAGAAAACGAAAGAGAATGAAGGAGAGGGTAGGGAGGGTGCAAAGGGGAGCAGCAAAGATGAAAGAGATTTTGTCTGGAAATGATTGCTCACAAGGCATTGATTCTGAGCTTTAATCTCACATCGGGCGCTCAAATTTCCTATTAGGGAGATGAAGAAGTGAGAGAGAGAGAAAAGGGGGATGGGGGGGCGTTGTCTTCACATACTGTAGGTGGGAGGTGAAACTTGGCAGGAATCACTATTTGGCAGACAAAACTTGCATTTTCCTTATTCTAGACACTTGCTTGGCCAAAAATATATATTTTTACACTACAGTTCAGAAAGCGAACGTTGAAGACTGACACACACACACACACATACAACAAGCCATTGACAGGGGCTATTGCCGCAAAGCTTCCTCCAGTTAGCGACGATTAGCCTGAGCTATAGGTAATCAATAGCCTCTATCAATTCCATACCTCCCGCTGATGGATGAGGTAAAGGAAAGAGAGAAGAGTGAGCAAGGAGGGAGGGATGACAGAAATTCTTCCTGACAATACCAACTTATCATGTGGATCTGCATGTGTGTGTGTGTGTGTCAGCCGCCTCCGATGTCCATCTGCGAATTGTATCATCGCCGTCTCAGATTAGCGGCTGCTTGGACCAAGCCACAGCATTGCCTGGTTACCGTGGCTCCGGCCCCGCACGGGCCCCCTCCCATCACCTGATTGTTTGTCTTAATGCTGTGTGACACAGCCCATTGTTTTGTCCATCTGTGGTTAAGAGTCAATGGACAGAGGGTGTATGAGGGGCTCAGGGAGAGAAAAGAATGGAGGTGAAGGAGGATGAAATAAAGAAGAGCAGGGGCTAAAAAAAAAAGGAGGGGGGTAGGAGGGGGAAAAAAAGCTGAAAAAAAGCTGAAACAAAATGAAACGAAGGAGACTCCAAGTGAGGGAAAACATCGGCTGTAATAAGCATTGTTCATCAAACCGGACTTTATATTCAACACTTCCTGAACCATAGGCTCCCGGGTCCATATGGACCTGAAAAGAGGCCTTTTGTGACATCATAGACGTCCTCTTCAAAAGACTTAAGTCATATTTAGTATGCGTCCTCAGAGCCCTACGGCTTTGTATTGTAAATAAGGCTAATGTGGCATTGGTCAGCTATGCTAATTCAGATAATCAGCGCAATTTTTGTAAATTATAACTGTCAGTGTGGCAGGGCGCAGAATCCTTGGCGGAAAACATGAGGGAACAATTTAGCATGGGTAATACCCCCTCCACCAAAGAGCTGCCTCCACTCAAAGAAAAACAATCGGGCCGCGATCTGACCGCCCCCCCGACACACCATTTCAAAAATAGTTTATGGTGAACGAGGCTCATTTCTTCAGTCAGGCTCTCTACAGTATGTGCACACACAAACCGCACAGTAATTATCATTTGCTTGCATGGAATTATTCAAAAAATGACCACACTGCCTTAGAGAGCTTGGTTTTGGGGAATTTTGGAGTAAATTACTGCTTGCCCAAAATATATTAATAATACATATATTCATCATTTGCGTGCAGGGTCTTATTCTCTTTTGGCTAATTCATCATTTCACTTGTTAATCTTTATTCTTTATTCTCTATTCGAGAGGGTATGATGCAATGACTTGTTTGTTGTCATTTTACATACATTTGAATGAATCATGTAAAATATGCCATTTTGTTCTAAGATATAACTTACCAATAAAAGACGATTTGATACGTGTCTCGATATATTTCAAAGTGATTTGGTTCGGTTCTCTTTTACATGATTTTTTTTTCAGTTCAAACCAGGTTTTGTCATGTATATATTAGAGCTGTCAAAAGATTATTATTTTTAATCAGATTAATCACATTTTAGAATTCTGATTAATCACGATTAATTAAATAATAAAAAAGGCTCTTTTAGCAACTTTTTCCTCCGCCAAATTTGACAAGTACCTGTTATCTGTTAATTATTTCAACATTTAATGTTATGAGGACGTCTTCCACATTTTTGATCCACTGCACGCTCTCATCTTCCTCTTTTTCTAATCAGTTAATTAACTTGCATAATTTAAAATAAAAAAAATGACGCCAATATTTTGACATGAAAAAATATTCAGAATGTCATTTATTAAATGTTTTACTTGAATGCATGTAGTTATGTTTATTGCTAAAGGATAAGCTAAAGGATCATCTGCGGTCAAAATTAATAGTGTGATTAATCTGCGGTCAAAATTAATAGTGTGATTAATCTGCGTTAATACATGATTAATGCGATAATTTTTTGTGATTAATTAATTATTTAACGCTTTAACTTTGACAGCCCTAATTAATATATATATATATATATATATATATATATATATATATATATATATATATATATATATATATATATATATATATATTGATCAGGCGTTGTCAGATTGTGCAGCTGTATCAAATGTTGTGGCCGGTAAGTATATAAACTAGTAAGTTTATCAGTTAGTCTAACTAGTTGTAATGTGGCCTACTCTGCAAACCAAAGGAGACGGACGGGTGTGTGTGTGTGTGTGTGTGTGTTGCATCCATTCTCCCGCTCCTCCGGCCATCCGTGAATGTTTATGTGATGGCCACAAATTACGGAGACAAACCCTGGAAATAGACTTCTGTCTGAAGAGAGACCTTCCTGAAAATAAAAGAGAACCACTGGAATGGCAAAACCATCCCCAGCGAGTAGAAAAAAAGATAAAGGAGGGAAAGTGAGCGAGACAAACCAAAAATGCCTCAAAGACATCTTGATGTCATCACGCACACATACAAAATGATCTATTTTCCATGCTGAAAATCAAGCGATCACATGTTTACAAATGCACACGCACACACAGTTGGTGAAGCGAGGATTCATCAAGGTCCAGCTCCTCATGCAAGTCCACATCTCCATTCATTTACAAGCACATCCAGGAATAATAAGTGTCCATTAAGCTCATTTTAGCCTACAGCCGCTAGGAAAGTGGTTAGCATGGTGACAATAATTTGACTCGAACCCAACATGCCCCAGAGCCTTATCACTTAACAGAAAACAAAAGGACACACGCAAAGTATTTTTGGTCTCCAATTTCGAAGAGGTCTTTTGTTTAAAAGGGGGACTCAGACAAAGAAGGTCCTCTCCCTCTCTGTTTATTGCATGTTGTGTGGTGGGGGCGTGTAGTGGGAGGTGGGGGAGGTCGCGGCTACGGATGACAGTCCCGGCTCTCACAAGTAATTACCTCCATGAGATCCCATCTAACATCCTTTTTTACGGAGGACAAGTGAAGAAAAGAAGAAACAAGTATGCAGGGGGGAAAAAAGTGTGCCCTTGTGTTTCTGCTTGATCTGACTTATGAGGAGCTTTGCACATGACGGTCACACGGCCGGCTAATGGGCGACGACACACACTCACATGCGCACACACCTCCTTACAGTACAGTTGAGACAGAGCAGCAAGTCAGAGCTAAATCCCTTAACTTCAGAGAGTCTCCACAAGTTTGGCTAAAAGTAAAATGAAAAATGTCATGCAAGCTGTCATATTTCACTTCTTCCGCATGGACTTGTTTAAACAGCTCCATTCAGGGCATAATTTTATTACAGAGTGGAGAAGCACACACACACATTTTTCCCAAAAACTTTTGGATGACCCTTAAAGCAAAACGGCCTCAAAGCTGAAAGGCAATTCATTTTAGCTAATTCTTATGATGCAAATGGGCTTTTTTTTCTTTTTTGAATCAACTGTAACACTTGTAATTATGCACACAGAAGCACAATTTATCACAGGGATACCAACACAGTGAGCTTTTTGTCTTTGAGGGAAACCACTAAAGGATCATAAGAATTTGTCCTTGATGAATTATGGGACAAATGATCAACCAATGGCATGAATAAATGTGGTTTGGAATTTTTTATAGTATGTAAGAATGTATCTCTGAACGTTCTGAACTTATGATCCCATGCTTGTGTTGTATTGAGCAAAATAACACCACCATAGTTGAGGCTTGGAGGTCAGCTTCCATAGTTGATGTAGACACCAAACTCGTTGAAAATGACAATGCTTACATGCAGCCAATAACCCTTACAAAACCCGCATATTGACATTGTGCCATGTAAACACACACAAAAACTTGAATATTCAAAACATGGAAATATGACGCTTGGGTTACCCCTTTTTTAGCCCGAATCATTTGGTCATATACCTACTTTGCCGAACATTGCTTTGTGTTCTGTGCATGCTCTATTCACAAGGAATCTTAGTCTTTACAGTCAGGTATGCGCGGCGGCCATCTTACATTGCCTTTCCTAAGCGAGCCTAACTTGAATACATTGATTTCTCCGTGGCGTTTTCACGTGAAAGTGGTGAAAATGCCACAGTGTGTATATATACGCACATATATGCTGGTATATACGTCCGTGTGTCTGACACATAACCCACCAAAAATACACAAACAGAGGTGAACAAACATGCCGACGCAGCACAATTTTGAGGCGAGGAGGAAACCGACTACTTAGTTAAAAGTGGAAATGATGTGTATTTGTGTAATGATGATTTACACGGGAGTAACTCAATCACAGAATATTTCACATATCAGAATTTTGACCTTAACCCGAATATTGACTGCATGTAAACATAGTCACTGAATCAACAGTGCCCCAATTTACCAGAATGTGATTGTTGATTCTCATATTTGGATGTATCGTGTGATGTTTCAATGTTTTTCCCCGAATATATCGATTAGCACAAAACACTACTTTAATAGTTATAATAGTTAGCGTTAAACCAATACAATAAACCAGCGCAATGAGGCAAAGAGACGCAGTAACAAAGCAAGAGAAGTGTTGCTTGCGTACGCCTGTCAAAACACCTCCTCCCCTATGTTGCGGCTCCACAGTGCTGTACCCTTAATTAGGCCATAAAATCAGCACCCAAATTGTTTAATGAAAGCCATTCACATGTACATAAAGTCTGGAGCATTAGAACCCTTATTCCCAAATGGGCCTGTAATTATCTGGCTCAGCGCCAGGTCCCGGCTTTAAGAGAAAGATACCGGTCAGCACTTAAATTAATCTTTTTCATACCGCTCTCTAATGAACCGAAAGTGCTCGAGTCAGGAGTTGTAGCCTCAGAAAAATAATAGCATGCGCACACATACAGACGAATACAGGCTCTTTAAAGGGACCGCTGGCTGGAAATGTTTCCTACACTGGAGTCGTTGGCCCCTTAGTTTCCCCCGAATCTTAACTCTTCATCTTTCCAAGACTTTGTGGGCAATTCTTTGTTTCTAACTTTGGTGAAATCATTTGGGAAGAGATTTTTTTTTTAGGATTAAACACAAAGCAAAGCCCATAAAGACTTGGAGGAGTTTGGTGTGGAACCACTTGCGAGTCCTAATCTCAACAACCATTGCAATCAACTGTATTAAAAAAAAGTAAAAATAATTTGAGTAACTCCATGTTTACAGTGGATAATTTTGTCCATAAACAACTGCTTATCTAACCATATGACTAGGCTGCTATTCCCTGTTTTGATCACTGACTAGGATTGAACTTTGGCTGACAAAAAAGGAGCTGTACCGATATGTACACTGTAAAAAAAAATACCCTTGACATTCACTCTAATCACTTTAAATATATAGCCTGGCCAAAAAGAGGGCAAAAGGGGAAACAAATAAGCCCAAAAAGTGGTTTAAATGCTGTGTGCTTTCTTTTAAGTATTACCGTAGTTTCCCTTGGAAATTCCCCATCGGGAGTCAAATCCGCCTATCAAAGAACGGCGCGGTGACAAATATGGTGCATTTGATGAGGAAGACTTTTGAATTAGGTGCAGTGGTCGAATGTTGCTTCTTTTTTTTTTAAATCTGGGATTGCGGCATCTAATGAGTAGGACAAAAAAAGGAGCGGAATTTTGTGCTGCAGCTCCAAAACTTACAGAAATGTGATCTGTGTGTAATTAAAACCAAAGTTACACCAGTAATGAGCGTCCATGTCAGGGTGGAGAGTGTGTGGTCAAGAAAGGACACTTTGGAATGCACACACACATACACACACATGGATGTCATGCCAAATGCTATGCTGGAATGCTATTCAAAGCATGTTACCTTCTTTCCCCCCAGCCCCTCCCCTCCCTCCACCCGCTCCGTCAGGTCAAGCAAAGCAAAAACAAGTTAAGCGCTCATTTTCTCCCTACAGCATTAACATAAGGATGACTAAATAATGGACCCTGACTCTTCTGGTTTAAATTACACCACGAGACCCCGCTCTCCTCCTCCACCCCTCCCCTTACACCCTCACCAACCATCAAACCCCCCATTCAAAGAAAACGATTAATCTTTCTCCTTTTTTTTTGCTCTCTCTGAATGTTTTACAGTTCTGTTACACTTATTAGCTGCTGGCAGGACGGAGACCCTTAAATGAAAGCCAAATTGCTTTGGTCATGAGAAAGGAAATGAAAGCTCACTCCAGGGAGAGGCTGCAAATGTGTGTGTGTGTGTGTGTGTGTTGTGTGTGTGTGTGTGTGTTGATTGTAAGTGTGCACAAGCTGCGAGATCCTCCCAAGGTGAAATTTCATAAGCTGCCCGCCTGCCTGGGATGTCCCTGTGCACGCAGCTTGTGTGTATGTGTGTGTATGTGTGTTTGTGGGAGATATAAGCGGCAGCCTAATAGGAACAGTATGCTCATTTTGGAGAGATTAGGAGGGAAGGAGGGCTCTGTATCGGGAGACGTGATGTGGATAGGAAGGCCAAAGGCGAGAGGGAGGGAGAAAGATTTGACAGCATGTAGAGGGAGTGGTGCGAGAAAGACGAGATAGCGGGACTGTTAGGGAGGAAAGTAAGGTGGATGTAATTATAGCCAAGGGCAATCACAGTGGAAAAAAATAACATAAGTGGAAAAATAAGCACGATTTTGTAAAGGTTGCAGAAGTAAAAATTCGGCACTCCAAGGTATATGCCAGAATTTTGATGTGAAGATTATCCAATTATTGTCAAAAAGTGGACCAAAATGAATTGCGATCTAGCTCTTTGTATTTCTGCTAGGTCAGTGGCTCTTAATCTGTGTTCAATCGAACCCCGGGGGTTCGGCGAGTCAGTCTTGGGTTCGGCGGCGGTCAAGATACACACCCAACTCAAATGATTCGTGGTAATTTGGCCGTCATTGGCTGCAGGTTATCAAGCTACATTGCTTGGCCTGTCTGCTGCAGGGAATTTGGTGCGCTCAGTAGTTGACTTGTGGCTGTTGTGATGGTACGTCGTGTGAATTCTTTATTATAGAAATCACTTTATATTTGGTTGAGCAAAAAAAATATGTGTTTGGACGAATTTGTGCAATATGAATTCACATGTATAACGCAAAATATGGTGTACCGCAGGGTTCAATTTTGGGACCTCTCCTGTTTTCATTGTATTCCATCTTAACTCATTAATTTCCAGCCATTTTCACTGAAGCAATCCCTTTTGCTCCCGGCTGTTTTATTGGATTTTGACTGATTTTGCAAGGCCCACAGACTATTGTGTTCTATTGCTATAAAAACATGGAACCTACCAAAAGAAAGATTAGAGTCTCTTTCATCATGAAGTACATTTCTATCTGTTTCCGTTTTGCAGCAATTATCATTAGAATATAGCAAAATGTCATCATTATTCACAAATCTGTTTAAAACAGTGGGGAAAGAGCTTTTTGCAACATGGCCCTGCTTGATCTCCTATACTCTGCTGCCACCTGCTGGCCATTTTTGTAATAACTGCAATTGCTTCAAGCATTCCCTTCAGTTCAGAGGCTGCATCAAAGCCTTCTGTATGCTCTAGTATAAAAAACAACAACATGAAATAATATAATTATGTCTTTGGGAGCATGGTAATATTTAAAATAGAACGTATTTATACATTTTTGGAAGCAAATGAGTTAAGAATTACTGTGCTAGGTGCTATACTATCTCCTTGACCTGAGGTAAAAAATAAAAATAAAAAAGACCAAGTCACAGACCTTGACTTGAGGGACACTCCTTAACGTGGAACAGCTCATGGAGGCTGAATCCATCATCGTCCGCTCTCAGGCCTTGCTGGTGCAGCTGCAACTTCCTCAGGCCTTCGTTCTGCTGGTGCCGGGCTGAGCGGGCATGCTGGACCAGATTGAGGCGAGCCTTGGTGGAGTAGTCGCACAACGTGCAGTAATAGACGCACGACTCATGGCTGTAGGCGCTGTCCAGCTTGTGCAAATACTGTTAGAGAGAAGGGAAAAGACAGGAAGCTTTTTTAGAAGCAACCTCAATCATACCAAAGAACATTTGGGGGAACATCAGTGAAGCAAGTTGCCTGAATCATGCCTATATCATTTACCACTTTATTGCTATTAAAGCTTTTCGTTCTGCTCTGGTTGCAGTTCAGTTCCAAGGATCCAAAGCCCAGAAATCCCACTTCCCTGGCTTCAAACGAGCCAGAGACGTCAATGGATAACGTCCCAGCCACTTTGTCTATTATTTCCAGCTATACTGTACATGTTAATTACACACTACAGTATGTGAGCTGAAGCGGCCCTAATAAAGCAAAAAATATATATTCTGAAACCCACATTGGGTTTTGCGCTTAATTTTGCATTTTATGACAGCATCATGTAGCAGTTAAAACATTATATTTATCTCCAATAAAATATTATATGACAACAAAGAAAAGGAGAAGAAAAACGCCTGTATGTATTAATTGGCTAAGTCTGAGGTGAGGTGCAGACTCAGCACATAGAAAAAGTCAAAATAAGGGCCTGGGAGGGGAAAGCTGTTTTTCTCTGAACATTCACATTGTCCAGCTCTTTTCATTGTTGCCAGCTGCAGGGGTTTCGCATTCAACGTGTGCTGTCATTTGCAAGGCCCGCATCTCCAGTTGCCTATTTAATGGCACTGCAGCCATGCAAAGCCGCCCCCTACCTCTTGCCCTGCCCTCAGCGCCTGCATGTGCACAAACTTGCAAACATGCACGCACAACACAGCGAGCCTCCCACCTCCGACCCCCACTGACCCCCTGGTCTATAGCAACCCACCTTGTCCCGCTCCCATACACCCGGTCAAACCAAGCATATCGAGTGTGCTTCTGTTGTTGCTGCCGGGCTAATGAACAATGCACAAAAACAAAAGAGCAGGGCAAGCTTTTATTATCTGATCCTCTGTGGAGGGAGGAGGGAGGCACAAGTGGGGGCTGCAAAGACACAGGGCAAATGTTGCATTTCATTTCATTCACTCTAAAAACAGTTGGGTCACAAATAATCCATTTAGGGTCAATTGTGTTATTTTTTGGCCCAACTCTTAAAACAGTTGGTTCACAAATAACCCCATTTGGACCAATAATGTACTGATGTCCAACGTTTTCTCCTGGGTTTTTTTTTAATCATAAAACCCTTTTTGTGGGGTTGTTTTATGTGATGCAACTTAGACATTTAAGTCAAATTGACCCCCCAAAAAACATTGAGAAAACTTTTGATATATTGACTCAAATATTGGATCTGTCTTTTTCTTTTTTTTCCTTTCTTTTTTTTTTAACCCAAATTTTGTTACTTCTGACAAAACTCAATTTAGAATATTTTTCTTTATGGGCAAAATCACCCATTTGCTTAGGTTATTTTTTAAAAAAAAACATGACCTGTTTAATGTGAAGCAATTTAGAAAGTTGGGTCAAATTGACCTACGTAGTGAATTGGTCCTTTTTTTTTTAAAAAAAAAACAAATTCGGTTATTTTTTAGCCTACAACAGTTGGGCAAAAAAATAACCTAATTTGGGTCAATTTTGTTATTTTTATTTACCCAACACTAAAAACCGTTGGGTCAAAAATAACCCAATTTAGGGCAATAATGAACTGAAACATTACTTGAGTCAATATATCTAAAGTTTTCTCCAAGTTTTTTTTAAATTTTTTGATATAAAACGACCCATTTTTGTTGTTGTTTTTTATGGACAAAACGACCCAATTTGTTGGGTTGTTTCAAACATGTTTAGTGTGCAGCAACCCATAAAGTTAGGTCACATTGACCCAGGTAGTGATTTGATAATTTTTTTTACCCAAATTTGGTTATTTTTGACCCAACAGCTCAATAATGGACTGATCCACTACTTTGGTCAATGTGTTGGTCAAAGTTTTCTCCAAATTGTGTTATTTTTGACCCACCTGTTTTTAGAGTGTTCTTTCCTGCTACATCCAAACATAGTTGCATAATCATAATGACAACTTTGTTGAACAGGTGGGGACAAAGGTGTGGGCATGTGTGTGTGTTTGTGTGCGGTGGGCTGCAGGTGTGTGAGCTTTAACTACACCCCCCCCCTCCCCCTTCTGTCTTTGACAAACAGGGATTAGCAACTTAGCTACAGCTGCTAACACATCTTTTCTTCATTTGTTCTTTCTTTCTTTTGTCGGAAATCTGACCAGGTTTTTCTCATGAGGCGGTGGGACGTCCCTGCGCAGTCAGAGGCCCTTTCAGAAGTCTTAAGTTTTAATTAAGTCCAAGTTGTCAGAAGAAAGCTCCCCTAGACCAGAGCTCAGGGCCATTAATTACAGCTATCTTTGTTTCTCTGTGAAAGGAGGCCTCCCTTGCACCCCCCCCCCTCTTTTTTTCCCCTACACTCCTTTTCTTTCCTGCCCTCCCTGGAAGGAGACAACTGAGCTGCAGTCATTGCACATACGTGTGTTGGTGGACACTCACAAGCATATGTCACATGTAAGAGTTGAACGTCTGTTGTCTTTCCCAATACCTTTTTTTTTTACTGATACCAATCATCATGTTCTGGCCTGTCATAATGGCCTTACATCATCACACCATATTCTATGCAGCATACACAAGAGCCCCTATAGATCCGCCATGTCTTTCATTCTGTCATCAATCATTAGTACTCCAGTGTAAAAACAATGGCGCCTTTCACCACGCCTTCGTTTTTGTTCTTTCTTGATTCACTTGGGATTTCACTCCAGTTACTTATTCTGTACATAAATGGAAACTAGCGACAATGAATGAAAGTCGTTAGCATTGAATAGCAAACTGACACTCAAACACGGCCTTGATTTTGTCCAGTGACAACAAAGCCTGTGTTCTTTTTCTTGAGCCTTGAGCCACTGATAAGTCTGTGAAAAAGAGTGAGGTTTCAACAGGAGTCATCCTTGACTGGTTTTCAAATGTTTCTACTGGCAAAGCCATTCAGGTAATTGAACTGGTTGGAAATTAAAACGCTCATACAAATCAGCAGCGGCCCCAAAAATGCTTCACGTGGTTCAACGTTTTGACTTATTTGCTTTTAGGGATATGAAGCGTCAGTCAGACAGAGTTGAATGATACACTTGGGGTTGAAGCGGGCTGCCAGCTAGGTTTAGACCTAATATTAATTCTCTCGCCATCAGCACATTCCAGAGGGTTTGTTTAAGACCTAAACTAGAGGGCTGTCTGTCTGTCGCTCTGGCACTCGGCAGGCGCTCTGGAGATCGCAGGCCAGAATATCCATGATTTATGAATGTTTAAAGGAGCACTTTGACTCCTGCCAGGCGTGGGCTGTGTAATGCATATTCAAACACACAAACAGACTGTTCCTGCTCCTGGGTTTGCGCTTGTGTCTGTATCCCATTTAAATGTGGATATAATGGATGAACCTGCTCTCTGGAGACATCAGCGGGATTTAGTTGTTTGGAATTAGTAAGAAACTGACATTTTTGGGGTGATGTGAGAAAGAAGATGACCATGGCAGATTAATGACGTAATGAAAACAATAAAATCTAACCCTTAGCCTACAAATGTGTGGCTTTAGATGATCACAGTGTCTGCTTCTCATAAGGCTGGGTATTTAATTAAATTGTAATCATGATTTAGATTTTTTCTTCTCACGGTTTTATAAACATAATCAAACAAAAACGATTATGATGCCGAACAGTGCCATGTGTGCATGCAAATTCCGCACCCTGTATACACTGTGTTGCTTGTAACAAGCGTGTGATGTATGTTTTTCTGAATTCTCTGAGCATGGTTTCAGCTGTTTGATGACAACCGAGTTACAATTGAATTAAAAACTTAACACACAACAAAAATAATTATGCACATTCTTCTTTTACAAACTTCCCCAATGCTAATGCTAGCATTCAATGGGGAAGCCTTTTGATGGGCTCACAGAAAATTAGCATTGAGATCTGGGAATATTATTTCTTCAAATAATGAATATTCACACACAAATGCTGTAGTAACAAATACAGAAAAGTAACATAATGATATATTGTCTTCCTAATCTGTGAAAGATATATATTTTTTATTGCTGTTACTTTAATTTTAAATTTATTATTGTACTATTTATTTTCTGATTGTAGTTTTAAGTTATATTTAAAGTTGAGTTGAGCATTTGAATTAAAACAAAGTTTTGAAACCAATGAAAAATAGTTTTTATTAATCATGATTTTAATATCATGAATCAAAAATAACTTTGATTGTTATTGTTTTCCATAATCGCCCAGCCCATTAGTGATTTGGTATACAGTATAAACACTGAGTGTCCCATAAAAGTTGTTTACCTATAAACCAAGGGTGTCAAAGATATGGCCTGTGGGCCAGATCCGGTCTGTCAGGGGGCCCAATTTGGCCATGAGGACAGAACAGAAACTGCAGTTTTTCACGAAAATTAACTGTTGTTGGTAATGTTGTCCAATGCTGAGCGCACTGATGACCACTTAAATGGTATTCTGAAATTTGGCTGTTACTCATGATTTGATACAAACAAATTGTGCTCATTTTTGTTACTAAATTTCAAGATTAATCTGTAGTAAGATAATAATGGGAATATTTTCAGAATGTATTTGTCATTATTTGCACCCAAAAAAAGAGGAACATTTTGACCTGTTGTTATAGATTGGGCCATGAACATTCTGGTCCGGCTCACTTGAGATCATATTTGGGTGAAAGTGGCTCTTGATTTAAAATGAAAGGGTCACAGCATCTTGCATGCTGAAGAAAGTAAAATAATAGGCAATGTAATACCTGGTTATATACAATTTTCTACCAAATTCTCAGGGGAGCACTTTAAATTAACACGTATAAGCATTAGTGCCACATTATTGCCTGTGTGGTTCCACAGAATTACAAAAACACTCACACGTCCTTGTAGCTTATGGCACCTCAGCACAGCTCCTGGTGGTGGTTAATTGTTGGAAATTAGTGTTTGGCAAACAACCAAATAAGCTAACATTCCCGGTGGGCCAATCAAGCTCATAAACAGCCCCCTGTCATGGGCAGAGCATTTTGTAGCGCACACACCTCTCTGGATGGTGGCGGATGTGCATGCTCACATCCCCCCAGCCCTTCACGTGGAATGCAAATTACCACACGGGGGATTTACTGTTTATTTGTCAGAAACACAACATTGTCAGTCTTGTCCATAAAACACACGCGCGAACACACACACACACACACACGCACACAAATTGGGAGAGGTTGGAGGAGAGTTAATTTGACAGGTGTGGGAAGCTCCCGTGCGGTGTTTTTGCTTGTGTGTGCGAGAGGCTGACAGAGGACTACATTCATTATTCTGAATGAGATGTTTACAAAACACCTTTCTGGCACACACAAACACAAGTACACACACCCCAGCGCGCGCTTGGTTCGTGGGGAGGGGAAGCGGCCGCGCTGCATCACACTCATTTGTTCTGTCTGTGGTGGCAAAGCTGTCTCATTAACTGAATTCTTAATAAGGCAAGGCAAAATACAGCCCCGCAAAAACTTATTTTATCTTTCTTCTTCTATGGTGTGTGTGCGTGTGTTTATGCATCAGTCATTTCCACAGCACGTTTTTTTTTTTCATTTTGCGTGTGTTTTTGTGTCTGCCTATATAATTTCAACTGTGTACGTCCCTTTTTTGTCTCTGCCTCTGATTGTGTGTGCAAACTTGTAACGACAAAAATATTTCAAAAGAAGAAGGCTCACTATTTCCTCCATAAACCGTATTACAAATTAGGGTATTCACAAACATGACTCCTTCCTATCATTAAGTGCAGAAGCTGGCTATTAATGAACACATACAGCCACCGCAGCTATGTCTTAATAACCGCTACGTGTGTGTAAGAGCATGTGCATACATGTTTTACATGTACTTACGTTCTTGTGTCCGCTGAGGAGTGGGTTGCACACATGCTAACTTGCCCCCGTCTCACTGCGACAAGAAATATCTCTTTATCTTATTTTCAGAGTTTTTTTGTGGAAGCACGGAGCTAGTAGTTAGCTACTCCTTGTAGAGCGTCACCAGCTTCCGGTGCTATCCCATGGGCCCCCCTGGGAGCCATCTGAGACAAAAAACAGCCCCACTTGGCCCGGCAAACAACAAAAGCGTGTTTTGTTCCTTCAAACTATTTTAAACACATACCAGCGCTGCCTGGAAGGCTGCCAAGTGTAGAATTCCAACCTGTGCTACTATCTCCCAAAAGCGTTACTGCCTACCACCACTCAGCCCGCGGGACAAAGGCGAGTGAGTAGCGAGATCACTGCTGATGAATCCGCGGTGCTAAAAAAAGAAGCTGAGGGCGCTAGGTACGTGCCACCTTACTTTAAATGTTAGCAAGAGTAGCGAAAGTAAGTAAGGAGTAGAAAAACTATTTTGAAACCACATACAAAAATTGTGACTGAATCGACTTGAAAATGAAAATGTGCAGTTGGCTAACAAGATTCTCAGTGCTATCTTGGGTGCATTGTTAAAACAGAGTAACTAAACAAACAATAGGTAGGTTTCCACCGACCTATTTCTTTTCAAATTTTCAAGAATTGCGAAAATAAGCCTGAATTTAAATACTAGAAATTCGAACAAAGGCATTTTTTTATTTACGGAAAGCTTTTTACACTGAATTTTCAGCGTCTCGATAAAAGGACACTGCAAATTTTGGCTATGGAAATAAGTTTTATGAATAAATAATGATAGGAGCGGATATTACGTTGCACGACTACATAGTACGTGACACATACATATTACATATTGTAGTCACGAAAAATGACGGTGGACCATAAAGTAAGGTATTATAAATAGTAAGAAGTAAGAAATTGAAATATTTCTGGAATTAATAAAAGAAGCAAACATTCTTCTTTTGTTTACAGTCAGCCGAGTGTCTTGTGGCAGTGAGATGCTCTCATATGGTGTCATCCCATGGCGCAATCTCAATATTCGCAAAATACACGTAAACGGGTATAAGTCATATGTTCGTTTTGGGAATTTTCACAAAATTTGCTTTAAAAATTTCATAGCCAATAATGCGGGCATAAAGCCAGCTTTTTAACTACTAGCTTTTGCTGCCTTGAACCAAGGTAATTTTGGTTAGCAAAAATATGAAATACTGTAACTGAAACTGAAATTGAGAAAACCATTATTAGTTATTAGTTATAAGGACATTAATCTTTTTCATATGTGTAGTTTAATGTGTCTCTTATTCGGCACGTTTGTGTTTGATTTATGTTGGTCTTTGTTTTTTTGTTTTTTAAACAAGTTATCTTTAAATTGCATGTAAAATAACGACATCCAAAGCAATACCGTGTACAAGTTGCATTGCTCATCATTAAACCCCTTTGCGGGCCTAATCCTGTCCGTGGGGCATATGTTTGACACCCCTGACATAGACCATGACGGTTTGTGCCACTCAGTCAATAAGAACACATGACAACAAAAGGACTGGCCAAGGCTCTTTCATTGTCACTCTTGTTATGTACAAAATCCCAATTATGTGTCTCTTTTTCTTTTTTTTTACATTATGACCTTTACTTAGAACATTGTGAGTTTTTATACAGTATTGTGAGCTTTTTTAAATCGGCGACCTCTTCAAAATGTTGTGATAATTATCTCGTATTGTCAGGTTTATATAATGATAATATTGTATCGTGACGTTTGGACATCGTTACATCCCTAAACATTATACAGTGAGAGAAAGATGAAAACGTTATACACTTATTTACAAGTCCCTTTTCAGACCTGAACTTTCTGGAAAAGTATGCTTACACATTCACATAGAAGGCTATGACAATATAAATTTACATTTGCCTTGCAACAGTGGCATCTTTCCATGAAATACCTCACTTTAAATCATGCTTGTCATCAGATCTGTATTGTACCTCTACACACTATGCAAATCTTTTGCTTTATTTTTCATTCCCTCAAGGCAACTTTGTCCTTTTGTATAACTGCTATGCTTAAGAATATAAAAAACCTAAATAGTAATAATAAAAAAACAACTTTTTTTTCCCCTTCTTGCTGATCTTCTTTCCTTGTTTTGCTTGCAAAGCTTCCACTATCATAAAAGCTAAGAAAAATATTTCCTCAAGCTAAATTGCTTCTCCTGTGTCTCAGTCCTGGCTGATGGCCGTCCCGTATAATCACAGCTCTGAGGCCCCTCCATGAGGTGCATGAGGGCCCGTGGGCGAGCTTAGCTTAGGTCACCCAATAATAATAAGCATCCCTTGCATAATGGCTGCCAAGGCAAATAAATGAATTATCACACTGAGTCTTTCGTATAAAGCCTCCTGCCATCAGTCTGCTAGTATGCACTCTCCCTCCCTCTTTCTCTCCATTCTGCCTTTACTCTTTGCTACTTGTCAGCAGAGACAATGAGGACGTAAAGGCGATAAAGCTTTGGGAAAAATAATATAACTCCCCAGGCCCACCAACCGGATTTCCTTTTCTCTCCCTTCCACACACATGCATACATTTTACACTCTTGCTGTAGTGATGTAAGTATAGCTGACATATGGGCCAAAGGTCAATCTGAAGTTCACAGCTTCCTGACCTTCCTGGCCCTCTTTCTTGGAAAAATCACTTCAGTCTCCCGAGCTCTCGTTTTTTCTCTCTCTCCCTTTTACACAAGCACCCTCCATACACACACACACACACACACGCGCAGCCACCCCCTCACAAAAGGAGGAGACAAACAGCCTGGCTAAGGATTTACATGATCCATTTCTTCTGGTTTTAGTCAATGAAGCCTAGTCACACATATTTTACATTGTACTGAGCCAGCAATTGGGAATAACAGACTAAAAGAAACGCAGACGCCAGAAGAGGGCTTACTTACTCATCAGTGCATGTGCGTGTGTGCATGTTGAGTGTGTGTATGTGTGTTAGGTGTCTTAAAAGCCAGTTCACCTCCACCCCCACCAAAATGGATGAGTATTTACATTAGCATTAGATTTAGACAGCAAGGCTCAGCCACTTATTCCCTATTAGCTATCCTGACCTTAACCCATTAGGGTCTAAAAGCTCCCGCTTGTCTCCATTGCTGCCAGGTGACTCTGACCAGACCTCCCCATGTCCCTAAACCATATTCTTCATCATCTCACAATTGGACAGAGATCATAAATCGCCAAGATCAAGATGGTTGAAATGCTAACATGCTCACAGGATAATGTTTTTTTCTTTTTCCAAATGCTGTGCAAGGCAAGGGATTCTGCGCAAATGCTAACACGCTCTTGGGCAGTGTTAATCATTTTCCAGTTTTCCTAACATGCAAAGATGCTTTGGGTGAAAATCAAGGCAAGGCCTAATTGACAGGATCTGTGAGAGACGTCAAGAAAAACAAAAATAAAAGGAATGGAAATCTGGGGCTTCAGCTAATTGCTTGGTACCATCAAAGAGGTTTGTACTACACTGATGTTGTTATATTTAACTAAAACCGAAAGAGAAGGGAAAATAATTTTGGCGCCGGGAGGGGCTGCATTTTTTATTTTTATTTTTGCCAAGTTTGGTTTTCTTTGCTCTCTTCATGATGCATGCTTGCAAAAAAATATCCAATAATGATAGTTAGACAGAAGGAATGCTAAAAATGCATGGCAAGGAAAACTACAGTAACCGATTGGTTTGAGAGACAAAGACAGTAAGAAACTATAAGTGGTGAGAACAAAAGAACATCAGACAGAATGGAGAGAGAATGATAGGGAAGAATCTAGACAAGCAGAGTCGGGTTCAAATCACTAATTACACATTCCTGAGCCTGTGAAGGGAGTATTGTTTTCCAGTTAGCCCCTACCCTGTCACATGGTTTCACTTAGCGCAAAACAAAAGGTACAGGGAACAAAACACGTCTAATACCGAGAGTCCTGCTAATGAAAGAGAAATGGGAGAAATTATCCCTGGGGTGGATCCTCGTGAGAAATCGGGTGGTGATTACAGGACAAAGGGAGTTCATTTTGAAACTGTCACAAAATGTCAGACTGCCTGTCTCTTTCCTCTAAGAAGCGCAGTAATTAAATGAGGCTCTCATCATGCAGCAACACTTTGCACATGACATACTTGAATCACACCTTTCAATCTTTATTTAAGATGAGCTGTTGTTGTTTAGTGATTACAGAGTCAGCACACTATTATAGAAGGCCAACCACCTTAGTATGAATACTTACAGTATTACCGGTACTAGGCCGAGACAAAAAAGAATGTGTGTCTGTAAGCGCACATAGATAATTCCTGTAACAATTACTTGCATGCCACATAAACTCAACCAACTGCATTTTCAACAACCTGATTTATTTAGTCTAACACCATAAAGTTAATGCTTCTTTCCAAAGTATAGATGAGTCTAATGCGGCGGGATGATCAGGGAGCAGTAAGATGATAGCGGTGGCATCATAGGGTAGAGTTGCCTGGCTGGTGGTGTTTGCCCAGGCCCCGGCGTGTAAAGGAAGGATATTGTTTTCCCTTGAAAAAGCCTTAGCCGTAGTCCACATACCAGCGTCCACTCAACATACCAATGGACTCTTTGAAGATTACTCAAATGTTTGCCTTTGTTCCCCCACCAACCCCCAACCGCCCAGTCTGCTAGCCTTAACCTAGACTCCTACTTGACTGAAGAGGCGGACGGATCAAGAAAATGTACAAAAAAAAGCATCATCATATGGCCTCTGCTCAGGATACACATCCATTAATCAATAAAATTGTCCATCAGAAAACTAAACAACAGCAAAGCAAGATAACGTTAATCAGCACAAACGTGCACAAAGTTGAGCACACCACACTAACTCCACAAATATGGAAGACATGTTGTGGTGATAATTATGGGCAGCTAAGCAGCCCCTATTACTATTCCTCATCTCATTGTTTATTATTCGAATGGTAAAAAAAATGTCCACAGACAAATTGTGTCACTCACCACTGAACATACCCCAAGAAATGAGACATCAAAATGTGTCAAGATATGTAATTACGCTGTGGCTTTGCCCTAGCACTATTAGCATGACATTTTACTATATGTTAGCATAGGCCTACCAACTGTTAGCATTTGAGCTCTTCTTTTTTAAAAGTATCTAACCAGAGGGCAGAGTGGAAAATGCTCATCGATGTGCCTCCACCCGTATCGCTATATACTGTTGCTGTTGTTAGCATTTGAGCTATCTGACAATAAGGGCACAATGTAAAATCCTGCCTTCACACTTTCTCTTCTGAGGTTGCCATCTTGCTATATGTTAGCATACAAGCTATTAACATTTTAGTATTTCAGCTCATCACAAAGTACCTGACCACACTTGCTCTGCCTTGGCGCTTTCTGTAATCAAGTTCCTACTCTACTGTATAATTGTATAACACATGTTAAAATATTAGCATGGTTATGCTAAAATGGCATTAATTATGACTACAAATAGCATAAAAGAAAAGGGAAAATGTAAAAACCTTATATGAGAGCTTTCTCCACTTGGGTGGTTATCTTGCTAAAAATTTGGCACAACTGTAAGCATGTTAGAATTTGAGCTATTCCTTTCACACACTAGTAGGCCTACATGACCACAGGGTTCAAACCTTATTGATCTGCCTTTGTGTGTTTTGTACTAGGGAAGCTATTATGCCATATTCTACCATACCAACTGTTAGTAACAGCCTACAGGTAGTCAAAATCCGACTATTGAAAGTTTATTATTATTATTATTATTATTTTAAGCCATTGTTTAAAAGTTCCACAAGCAAGCCAACACACAATATTCCCTTCATAAATGCGGGTTTCTGACATGCAACAGTTAGCAGGCCCATTCAAAATTTCTTCTGGAAATTTTCTAGTTTAAAAATGTACCTCAATCAAGCAATCCTGAAAAAAATGAGTAATTGCAGCATTTTTTGCACCAAATCCTATTAAGCATGGGTGAGAACGACGCTAAACTAAAAGCTCTTATCTTTTTTACTGCTTAATTTAAAAAAAAATCCACCACTGAATCATAATTAATTGTGAATGTGATTATTCCGAAATGTGCAGAAAACCAACGAATCGACACCCCCCAGCATCCTCCCCGTCATCCGACCCACATTAATCCCGAACAAGTAAGTGGGCTTTCTATCAGGTCTATTTCAAAGCATTAGGGATTACCTCACAGAACCTAAGCTGCTTGAACTCACTGGAGGTCAGGAGCATTGTGCTGCTGTTGGAAGCATCGGGGGCTGCAGTGGGTAAAGGTGGATGAACCACAGGACAAGCCGGTTCCTCTTCCCCCTCCTTCCACTGGGCCACCAACACCATTTCTCAAGCCTTCTAGCTCTCTTTTCATTCCTGCCTCTCTCTTCCACCATATAATCGAATATCTCCCACTACTTATCTATTCACTGAGCACCTAATGGTTAAAATCAATTAGAGCTGGAATGCTGAAATGCCGAATACTGGGCCACATGCTGATAATGACAGAGAGCGTGTGTGAGAGCGAGAAAGAGACTTGGGACCAGTCCAAGGGAGGCACAATTACCTCCAAATCGATTGATTATTGATTTGGTAGGGGCGTTGAGGAGTATTTCAGCTCAACTTTGTCCACATCAAGATTTTATGGTTTCACAAGAGGAGAAAAGCGTGAGAGAGTGAGGATCTAAATATCTATGTTGTAAAATAGGATGCCTACTTTAACATCACTAATAAACATATATTTAACTACAATAAGGAGTTTGGACTCCTCTCTGATAATCATATTATTTTGTGAAACACAAAACCGCCCAACCAGCTTTCAGAAATTTAGGAATGTGACAACACAAAGCTTGACATTTTCGGGAAAACACATGCTGCCTGAGGAATTCTAGGGCTGTACTAGAAAGCGCAACTGAAAGATTGGTGAAGCAATAAATTGGGTTCAACCTTGGTACACTATCTAGGGTAACTGGGACACTTCAATTTCGCTGAAAATCCAAAGTACAATAAATTCTCACCAGGAACTACTTATAACAATTGTAATCGCTAGTCAATTTGCTGACCGGTTGTGTTATTACTTTAGCTAATGCTAAATGCTAACTTGGTTGACAGTTCAACATCGCTAAACAAGGCAATGCATTCAACATTATCCAACCTTTTTTGCTCGGTCCCGGCAGCTATTGGAAGCTGTGCCGTTTACCTCGCGCTAGTGCAGCATTGTAACATGAGAAATAAGCTGCCAGAAAGCTTAACTTGCATTGAGTCTGACCGGCAACCACAGCATTAAACTAAATAGGACTACATTTTCCATGATTCTTAGATACGGAAACTGGAAGCTCTGCTAACCATCTGGTTGAAACCTGGAAAGAAGAAACTCTTATTAATATCGAGGAGGATTATTGAGGGATAAAAGCTGTCCACTCAAGCACACAAAGCCGCAGTGTACACACACATACACACAAGCACCTGCATTTACGCTTTAATTAGCCATCACCCGTCACCCTCCCCCACTTCACCCAAAGCTCTCATAGATATCCATTGTAATGGCGACAGGTGAAAGGCGAGGAGATGAGGAGGTGAAAAATGAGGGGACAGAAGGTGAGGCAGGTCGGCCGACGGGGGCCGCATCATGACAGGTCGCGATGCTCAATCGCGTTTAGAGAAGAATAACAACTATTTGAGTTAATGGCAGACAAGGATGCGCCGATCAAGCAGACAGCGGCTCAAGTGGGAAGACTTCACAATGGAGACCACGAAACTTAACTGTAGATATAATACGCCTCCATGAATATATGCAACGATATATGTACGAGCATATGCGAGGGACTGTCATAAACGGTGTCATGCATTTGAAATAGATATGACTCTTTACTATTCCTGAGGACTAACACAATGGATTTTTATGCAAATCAACGGAAGTCAATCTCCTGTCTCTTACCCCATCACACTGGTCTAAATGACAGTCTGATCATTTGAGCTGCATATATATAGAGAGATATTTGGTTTTCAAATGAGAGTGGGAAGGGTTGACCCTCACTAATAGCCAAGGCACAGCGCTTGACTTAATAGCACAAATGCATAAACCAAGCTATCTGCATTCTAAACAGATGGGCTGAGTCCAATATGTATGCAAGAAAGGCAAAAATATCAATAAAATAGGAAGACTTGATGATAATGAAAAAAGGGGTGACTCTTAAGATGCTTCACCAAATGTATTCTCTTGTTTAATTGGCACCTGTTGCTTGCCAGGGGAATTATGGGTAATGAGAAGGCACACTATGTCAAAGTGAGGAAAAAGGGAAATGAATGTGAGACGCAAACGTATATGGAGACATCTATATATCGGAGCGGGATGTCTTCTGCTCTCTCTTTCCATTTGGCCCATAAAAATGTTGAGCTTTTCATATAAAGCAGAGTTCAAAGAAGGACACAGGGGACAGAAAGACGAGTGGGAAAATAAAGAAATATGGAAATGCACAGTTGATCCCGGATGTCCATTTCTGCTTGAATAATGATGGAAAACTGGACAGACAGACAGACAGGCAGACAGTGGGACGGACGGGGGAGGGGTAATGGCGACGGAGGACAGTTGAAGATTTATTCAGACAGCCATCTGAGAAACAGGTGCTATGGCCTATGAGACAGTGTGTCTGTGTGTTGTATATGTGTGTGTGTGTGTGGTCCCTGACCATGCAACATTGACCATGAACATTCTCCACTCCTAATGACCCAAGGGCACAGCCCTGATCACAACCTCAAAGCCCAGCGGACACACACACACACACTGGCTACAAACTGACCCCCCTACTTAGCCCTGCTACACTTGTGAATGGCACTGACAGATTTACCCCCGTCTCCTGTGCGTATTAAAGGCCACTGTTTGTTATTACAAATCATAAACGAAACCATACATCATCATATTCAATGCTAAGCTAAACACAAGCTCTGGCCAGCGACAGACATGCTACGCTATGACAGTGTTTAATGTTCAGCTAACCACACAGGCTACTGGCACAACATGTGCACAAAGACTTGCACACAACAGCTGTGCTAATACTGTATTTAATCATAGGTGTAATTTATAATAACTAATACAACTTTCTAAGAAATGTAAGAAATAAAACGGTTTTAACCAGGGGTATGAATTTGGCAAAATTTCCTTGCACAACAATTGGAAAAAGTGATAAATAATAAAACATATTTAATGGGATTAATGCCCAGAATTATTGTGCCTGGATGAGCCTCAGTATGTACTTTATGTAGCTCAATTTCCCAAAACTGGTGTCACATTCTGATTTATAAAGTATAAAGTATTAAGCCCATCAAACAACACTATGTTTGTTCTATGAAATTAACTCAAGGCCCAATTGATCGACAATTAATTACATATATTATGTGTATTCGTACCTTTATTTATCTAGTATATTTATTTATTTATTTATTTATTTTTCTGAGAGAGAAAAACAACACAAATTTACATGCATATATTAAATGCGTAAGCAAAATTACGAAAATTTGTCACATGGTAAAATGTGTACTTTCATTTCAATATTATTATGTAATTATTGCTGGCATCGGCCGAAACCATTGTCACAATTTAGTAAATTTCATTTTATCAATCCGTTTGGTCCGTCCACACATATGGGTGTATTTTTTATTTGTTTATTATTGACCAATCAAAAGTGGTAAAGATGCAAATGGTTGAACAAATATGCTGTTTTTCAGGTCTCCTAAAAAGTTGACTACTTTGGCGCTTTTGCAAAGGTGTACGATCGATCGGTTAGAATCAGTATTGGGGCTGATTCACTTAATTTTGGGGGATGGGTGATTGGCCAAGCCCCTAAAATAAAAACAATTTTGTGAGATGACTATTATCCATTTTTAATTGAGAGAAGTATCTTTTGTGCAGTTAAAACAACCTGATTGTATTTTTTCACAGATATTGTTCAATGTTTTATAATAAAAATTTGTAACATTGAAGGTGTAGGGTGTTGGTTATGAAAAAATCTGTATCAGTCGGTCAGGCTTTTTAAAGCAAAGTGATCGGCCAGAAAATTGTGATTGGTGCACACGGATGCCAGTGATAACAAATGTTACAAAGTTATACTGGATATAGAAACCTAATTTTAACTGGTCTGTGGCATGTTGAGTGGATTTGTTGTGCCGAGGAACAAGGAAGCAGTCATAAATGAAAACAAACGAGTTTTGCATAAAAGAAGGTTCCTTAGACGGCAAGAAGAATTTTCCAAAGCAAATCTTTTTCGCCACCGCCATTTTTACAACATCCTCGCGTTAGTTTCTGCAACACTTGGCACATATCCGTGACTTTTTTTGTCGCATGAGCACACGAGTGCTTCATGTCACACCAGGAAGTGGAACTGAGCACTTTCGAGGATGTCTCGAGTAATGACAGCCAAAATCGTAGCAAGGTAAGAGAACTTTTCTTTACACAAAAATATCTAATAGTCTGTCAAATTATTATGCTGATGATATAGCGTATAGTACATAGGAAGATGGAAAATACAATTTTTAAGGGGCTATTATGGGGGAGTGTATTATACACGAGAGCATATCATATTTGAAAAATGATACGGTAGTTAGAGCATTTTCTCTCCTAAGCACCAGCTGAGAGGGATTTTTTTTTTTTTTGAATGAGGCCCATGACTTTCGACACTTGCTGGTCCCGGGATGCCCGTTTACTTCATGTCTATGTGCAGCAAATGTCATTTGTCTCTCTTTTTTACAAAGTCTGGAAAATAAGACACTTTCAAATTCCCCTTAGAAGTGCTCCATCCCTGCTACAAAGCGGTCATAAAATCTCCTGAATATGCTTTTTGTTTTGTGTCTTCAAATGGTTTCCCGTGCCATAAAGATTTTCTGTGTTTCCAAAAAAACAGATGGCAAAGTCGTCAACACTCGGATCTTTTATGCGCAGGGGCCAAGCTACCTCCATTCCCATGTGCTTTTCACCTCTGCCAATACATGAAAGAGGAGGTGTTTTTTTTCTGATCAAATAAAATAAATGATTTTTTTCCTCTACTCCAGTTCTACCACTCGTTGCCTTCTCTCCCACTTGCTTGGCTTTACTAGCACATGTACCACATGTCCAAGGGTAAAATATTGGGACTTGTGCCAGAGGCATTAAAAGCCTCATCTGTGGAACACATTTGTTGAGGCCTGTAGGGGTCGGTGGGTGGGTAGATGAAGTATTGCGGTGCTCAGGGTGCACAGAGCGGGCATTGGGCTGGCCCTCACTTGCCATGCTTAAAAGACTGCCTGGCTTGAGTGGAATATCTTGAGGGAGAAAAAGGACAAAAATAGAAGTGCTTTTACAAAAAAGCTCTTCTCGTGGCCAATGTTTGCCCTGCCTGTTTTTTGTTTTTTTTTTCATAAAAAAAAAATCATTCTTTTGTCCCAATCAGATGACAACCATCACAAGTATTAAGTGTGGTGGCACTCTCACAGCATGGCTGACATGGTGGACAGACAATGCTAAATGTTGCCACAAAAATGCATTTGAAAGAGTTACAATGTGTTTTGTCCAACTCAATGAAAATCTAATTAGGACGATTAGCTAATTTTCAGCTAATTTCAGTGTCCTTCTCTTTGCACTAACTCCAACTAAATTCTCATTTCAAGTTTTAATAGTAAATTGTCTAATGCAGCTCGTCTATGGTCTAGGATGCCAACAAATATATTTATGTAAAAACAAATTATATAAAAATACTAATCATTTAATACATTGTGTATGAAAAGTGAATCTAATATTCAACCTAGTTCACATCATATTCAACTCAATAATTGTCAGTGTAGACATTTTTTCCTAAGAATAGCAACAGACATAACCATTTTGATCCTGAGCACAGTAAGTTTGAATCAGTCCCACATTTCCAAAGAAAGTCAATTCCGAGAAGATCATTGTGCTATGCATTCATTATCATCTCAGTGTTTCACAAGGGGGATTATAATTATATTTGTTAAAGGTTAACGATTTAAAGTTTTAAACTTTTAAGTCTTATGTCGTCTGGTTTTGGATTTCAATTTTGGACTGTGGCAAAAAACACAAAGTTATGGAGGTGAAAGGCTTGGAAATTGCCTTAAACTAATTGACGAGAAGACATGCACCAAATTCACTTTATCATATGGTACTGCCAAAACAAATTCACCATGACATACATAAAATTCAGTAAAACAGACCGTTTTTAAATGAATGGGGGCTGGGGCCTGGGGTAACACCCACACTAACACACACACATACAAACCCATTGTCTAAATGGCTTCACTGTAATTATTTATTCATGAAATTTATTAACTTTATTGTTTGTCTTAATCTAATGCCACTCTATGTTGTCACAGTATATCAAGTCAGCATGTGATACACTCATGGCAATGGTGCAATGTAATGCAAACCTTACGAAGGTATTGCTTAGTATCCACCTGCGCTCTCCCCAACACACACAAACACACACACTACTCGGACACCCTCCTCGAACCACCAGTGAAAATGCACGGGCAAACTAAATTATGTGTGCACATTTTTCCAAATGTTAAAAATGTATTTATTTTTTTTTTTGCATTTTTAAATAAATGTAATTTTACCTTAGATCCCTTTTGAACTATTTTATACTACTAATATGACTATGAGCACAAAAACAATGTCTTGAATTATATCAAAATTATTTCCTTATCTGAAAGGTTGAGCTGAAGAATTTGAACCACGTGGCTAATTAACAGCAACAGTGATGCCCGCCGATACCAGGCAGGAAATATGCCCTTATCTGATTGGAATCATTCCGTAACCACTCAGTGACCTTTTTTCATCTTTGTCATTGCATTCTCATGGGAACTTTTTATCCTCAGTTAAAGAAACAAACTCTTTATAAACAAAAACTAAACTAAACTAAACTTGGATTGCATCAAGTTCCCCCTATAGAGTATAGGAAGCAGACCGATTGCGAAGTGATATGATGTGCAAAAACACTGTGATTAGATAAAAGCATTTTTACCTTGTAAAGTCGTATGGCGGCCTCATGCCTCTGATTGGTGGTGTGTAGCCTCAGTTTATCCACGCTGTTGCTGTAGTAGTCACAAGCGTTGCACTTGAGGTGCACGGGGTTGCCAATGGCCACACACTTTAATCTCCACTGGTTGGCCTTGCCTCCCTCCTTGATGTGGGCCACCAGCTGGTGCTTCTGCATGTGCTTGTCCGTCTTGCAGTGCAGCTGAAAGTTGGCCTTGAGCTGCGTGTTGTAGCTGCACAGCTTGCACTGGTAGACATCGCCGACCACGCAGCGCCACTCCTCCTCCGGCAGCGAGCGTTCCGTGTTGACGTGGGCATTAAGAGCCTCCAGGCTGTCGGTGGAGTAGCAGTTGCACACGGCGCACTGGTAGAGGCGCACCGAGGGGTCACTAATAGGCGGCGACAGGGAGGAGAGGGAAGGCTCCACTGAGGACATGCCCCCCATTCCACCTGAGGGCACCAGTGAGAGGTCGTCAGCCATCAGCTGACCACTGGCGAGACGCAATTCCGAAGATAGGTCACTGTTCACTACAAAGACAGTGAAAGGGAAGGTGATATTATCAATAAGATAAATATGAAACTGGGAGAATAGTGTGTAACAACAAAAATATCAAACAGGCATGAAAATTAATTTGAAGAAAGCATTGAGAAAAAGACGAGACGGGAGAATGGAGGCCTCTTTTACACAAAAGGATTTGATAAAATAAAGCCGTGCAGACGACTAGGGTTCCTTGCAAAGTCTCGTCTATAAAAAAGCCCTAATAGGATTGAATCAGGATCAATTACAATCATCCTTTTCAACTTGCTAACTCGCTCATCAGGTAGCTTTAATTACTCCTCTCAGCAGCGGTGGGAAAACGCTTTTAAAGCACGGGATTTTCTCTCATCCACACACACGCGAAGATGTGAAAAGAATGAACTTTTTTTTTCTTTTTTGCCCACCTAGACCTGAAAATGAAAAAAAAAAGCCAACCACAGAAATGTAACAAAACATTTTGTTTGATCCATTCATTGACCCCATTTATGCTATCAAAGCACGCAACGTCTGTTTTTACATAATTTAGCACTGTTTGGAGCACAAAACGACTGACTGAAATAGATTAAGGAAATCTATTATATTAATCACGGGGTGTATATTCCCAATGAGCCTCTTCAGTATTTGAATATAAAACAATTTCGCTCGCACCATCTAAACCAATGTACAGCTACGCTCACTATAGGGAGCTGTGTGCTATCGGTGTAAATCACTGTGAGTACATCTGCTGGCTGGGCTGTGACCTCAACACTGGCGCAGGGAGTGTGTGTAACACTGCAGGGTCATTGTTAAATCTCCCTCACTCCTACGGGAATCCACTTCCTGCTGCGTGCCAGTGTGTGAGTGCGTATGTGTGTTCTCTCTGGGGTGTGGAAAGGTGGGGTAGTGTGTACGGTGGCGAGGATTAAGCTGATTTAAGAAAATTACAAATGAAAGATTAAGAATAATTCTCGTGTGGCGTCTCATAATCATCTTTTTAATCAGTGTGGGGTCAGAGCAAGGAGATATTGACAAAGAGACAATATGAGAGAAGAGATAAGGGAAGGAAAAAGCTGGAGCCAAGGGGGGACAGTAAAAAAAAAAAGAGAAAATGAATGGGAGTGGTAAAAGATGGGTTAAAAAGAATTTAGATACAAATGGAAAGGAACAAAAAAAGATACAGAGATGATAACTGAGACATTAAAAAGAGATAACTAATACTTCCTACAGTTAAACGCCAATGCCAACGAAACTGGGATAAAGACAACAGCAACACACTAAATTTGCAAAGGTAAGAAGAGACACAACATCCTCGATGTTTACCTTCATCTGTTAGATGCAGATAAGCTAACTGTCTGAACTACGGAGCTAAGATAGCTGTCTGAACTGTGAAGCTAAGCTAGCTAGGTTAACGTGATAGTTTAGCTCAACAATAGCTAGTCAAATATGAACTAAACTTGATGTCAGGTATGTTTTTTTTTAATGAAAAGACAATAAAGTGGTAGATTAATATATTACAGTGAGTACAATCTTGAAATTATACCATCAAAAAAGTGATTGCGATTTAAGCATAGACATGATAGAGATTGAGTTGCTTTTTTGGTTGTGAGCGTGTCCACCATAAGTGGCAGGGCACATAAACTAACCCACGTCAACTTGACTGGACTTCATTAAGCGACAACTACAAAGTCCACAAATTGACTGCCAACCATTTACACTCACTAACAGATTCTGAAAACAGATTGGCACCAAAAACAACGTAAGGTTTTTAAATGATGATTATGGTACACGTTAAGTCCCATACACACTGTCGAACACATCAGTATTTATCATCACAGTAACAGTGTAGGATGGTAATTGTAGATAATCATTCAAGTGTTAGTAAAAAAAAAGAAAAGTAAAGAAAAAAAAGGAAAAAAAACATTCTTCTCTAAAGTATATAGAATTTCATGCTCTAAATTGGTTTGATTTTTAGAGATTTTTTAATGGCCTTTTTGTTATTTTTTTAATATTATGTTAGAACTACAAATGTGCCCCATTTGTGTTATGATCAGTGAAAATATATTTTATTATCACTACAATATAAGTTGTGAGCAAGAGTATGTGATACAACTTGTTTGAACCAAGTAATGACTTGACTCGAATTGAAATTAGCAATTTTGTTTCTTTCTTTTCCACACTAACTTGGTCGTCTCCCAACCCATAGGTTGTGGGTTTAATCCCATTAATCCCATTGTAACCACGTCAAAGTATCCTAGAGCAAGGTACTGAACCCCCAGTTGCTCCTGATGCTGCATCATCAAAAGGTGAATCAGTAGTCGAATGTAAAGCGCTTTGAGGGCCTTGCAAGGTGGAAAAGCGCTATATAAATGAAGTGCTATTTAACCAATCACAGATTATGTATGAATAAAACAAAGTTAAACCCCAGTGTTTTATTTGGATTTACACGTCACTTACCAAGACCGGATCCAAGAGCACTTGCTGTCGCAGCATCGAGCTGGAAGGGATTGATCATCATCTGGGTATCTGGGCCACCACCGCCGGGGTTCTCCAGTTTGACACCCGCCAGGCCGATGTTTTGAGCCAGATAATACTGGTAAAGCTCAGCCTCAGCTGGTGCCAGCCCTAAATGAAGGCTGTGCTGGATCTGTTTCATGTTCTGCTGCAGCAGCATCATGTTGTGCATGTGTTTTTCACTCGTCATATGAATTCGCAGGTTTCGGGCCACATTGGTCTCATAGTCACAAACCTGTAGGAAGAAAGCGTTAAATTCTTTATATGTGATTGCATCTATTAAATGAACATGCAACCATGAATGACTACACCATGAGAATTGAAGATGATTTATACCAGGGGTGCTCAATATGTCGACCAATCAATTGCAAAGGTAGTATTGATAGATCGCATAACTTTGCATGACATTTAAAAAAAAATATGTCAGCTCACTGTACTGCACTGCGCTGTGCTCCCGACTTCTTGGGGCAATTTTTTTTTCCCTTAACACTGAGGTAATGGGAGACTGTATGTAAAATTCATTTTTAATTTATTCAAGATCACATGAGTTTTGTGGAGGAAAAAATATTATAGTGACACAGGTGAAAAAAGGGCTCATTGTGTTGCAAATGTGTATGTTGTTACCACTGTACTCCAATACTGCTCTAATCCTTTTGTTTTTTCAGTTACCTCACATCGCCATGTCGGCTTTTGTTTGGGCTTCGATGGCGAGGGTGCCCCACAGCCGCCACCAAGGCTCACACTAGGTACTGGGTTGGCATGGTTGTGGTTGTATTGTGCCTCACTTCCACCATTCTGGAGTGTTTGGACATTGTTCAGATGCTTGTCTGACTGCATATGGATGCTAAGGTTGCCTTTGGTGGTAGTTGAGTAGTTGCATACCTAAAATGGAAGATTTGTTATTATATACAATATTGTGTATAAAAACTAAAAGTGACACAATCCACACACTTTGCAGTTTATAAGGATTCACCCCTGTAATCATGTCCTTGTCAGATACACAAAAAAAGAATTATGTAAAATTAGACAGACCTCACAGCGGAAAGGCTTGTATCCACAGGTATAGCTTTCCCCTCTGGCTAAACGAGGGTGAGGCTGTCCTGTACGGCAGTAAACACACGATCCTCCGGACTCTGGATGTTTCTCCTTCATATGAGCATCCAGTGTCTGCTGGTACTTGTAGTGCCAGTTACACTTGGGACACTTGAGCGTCTTGCAGGAGTTCCGCGAATGCATCATAGTCATGTGGCCCCCAAGAGAACGTGAGGATCCCAAGACTGTGTCACACTTTGGGCACTCCACACCACTTCCTGGTGACCCTTCACCTGGACCTGGGGTACCAGGTGTGCCTGGGGTCCCAGGGGTACTGGGATTTCCAGTGTGTGGATGAGGAGGTCCGGGACTTTCATCATCCCTCCGCATCAATATCATGTCAAGGGGATGGGAAGATGGCGATGACCCGTCCCGCCCCATTAGAACTTCAGTGGTGGAGTCATTACTGCTCTCCCGCTCTCTGGCAGCAACCAGGGCAACAGACAGACGAGTCTTTTCCATCTCCAGCTTCTCAAATATAGGCAGGGAGGAAGAGGAGGTGGATGCAGGACCTTTGCTGTCACTGTTAAACATTAGCACACTGTTGGAAAGAGGGGAAATACTTTGGTTTAAGAGAGGGAAATCTTTGCTACTGGTGCTGTTGGCCCTCTGGTCTTTGATAACTACACTCATTGCCTGCTCCGCTTCGTCCTCTGCCTCAATTTCTTCTGCGCCACCATTGGAGTAACTGTCCTCATCCTGCTCCGGACTTTGTTCTCCCACTGCACCGGGCTCCCGCTTGATGGGCGGGTAGTGGCTCAGGTCCGGCCCATTGGGTTGCAAAGTGCATGTGTCCCTAATGTGGCCCTTACTTTCAAGATCAGAGTTCCGGCCATCCAAGTTGCCACCAATGGCAGCAGCAGCAGAACTTCCACTGGAGGTTCTATGGGCACCAGCCCCACCCCCGAGGTTTGGGTTGGTCTCAGCCTTTGGCATGGTTTGGGATCTGGGATTTTGGTCATTGGAGGAGCTGCTGGCACTGCCTTTCAGGAAAGCAAAGCCTGCCTGAAGGGACTCGGCATTCTCCCCACTACTGTGGAACGCGTTCCACAAGCCGCGGAGCCTAGTGTCTGGGCCTAGGAAGTTGGCAGGTGTGGGAAAGTGGGATAGCACAGATACAGGGGTTTTTTTTGGTTCCAGAAAGCTTATAAGAGGTTCTTTGTCCTTGCCGATGCCCTGTATTATAGCAGAAACACGCTTGTTGCTCAGCAGCTTCTGCTCTTGCTCATTCAGAGTCATACAATGGTCATGGACAGCATGTGTCACAAATGACCGGCTATAGCCAAACGAGAGCTTGCACAGGAAACACATAAGCACTGGCTTTCGCCGCCCGTCAGCCACACAGCCCTCAAATTTGGATAAGTCCACATTGTTGGGGACATCTTTGGACACACAAGAATTTTTGGCTGCACCATCCCCCGTCAAATAGTCTTTGTCATTCTTGTGGCGGAGGTCATAAACACGAAAACTGTGCAACACAGGACTAACGCCAGCCCGCCCTCCAGTTGAGGTATTTGATATGGAGGGGGGGTCGACCACCAACGATTTACTTTCCAAGGATGATGCGATGTGAAAGGAGTTAATGATCTGGGGATAGAAGGACATGGGTGCAGCAGGCTGCTCCAACCGCTCCCCCCCTTGGCCCAGACAACTTTGGCCAGTGGTAGCCTGGGCATTGGGGAAGGTCTGGGAGGATAGCAGGCCCCTGAAATGGAGAGCCCCAGTGAGCCCTTCCTGGTTGCCACGCTGCTCTTTGGAGTCCTCCACGATGAAAGCGGAGCCATCCGGCTGGTAGATGATCTCACCGCACAGGTTCTCCACATCGCTCTCTTCTTCCATTTCGCTGTTTATTCCCCCTCCATCAGCCCCACACCCCGCACGCTCGCCTTCGTCTTCACTCTCCTCCCCTACCATACCTTCGATCTCATCAACATCTTCATGACCTCCGGTGGTAGGCAGTCGGCCGTTGGGGCAGTGGTGCTCCATGTATTTTTGTAAACTGGAGAAGGAGCCGGAACATTCGTTGCAGGGGATCTCCTTTGCCGGTGCCACAGGAGATGTGGCAGGGGCAGAACAGTCTGAACCCAAAGCTGCTCCTCCTCCTACTCCTGGTAAAGTCCCAGTAACACTCCCTTTGTTACCGGTTGTAAAGCTTTCTCTTCGACTCTGTTCTGTAATAGAGTCAATGGTTGCACTGACAGAGGTGAGGTTAGCTGTGGACCTCAGTGGACTGACAGTGGGCTCTCCAAGGCCATTCTCCATCTCTCTGGCTACAGGTGACATTTGGTTGCTATTGGCATTGTTGCTGTTGGCGACACCAGTCTCCATGGCCACAACGGAGTTGTCCTCAGCAGCACTGAGCCTCTGGCCACCATGTTCCTGCTGCCGTGACGAGACCATAGGGGGAGAGTCACAAGTTGCCATGGCGTCCACTACATAGGGATCTC
Organism: Vanacampus margaritifer; assembly: GCF_051991255.1. NCBI lineage: Eukaryota > Metazoa > Chordata > Actinopteri > Syngnathiformes > Syngnathidae > Vanacampus > Vanacampus margaritifer. The sequence continues at coordinate 4,669,160 of NC_135451.1, forward strand.
ATCGCATCCAGCTTAGCAGGGACCTGAGTTGGAGAAAAGAGAGGAAAACATAATGGTAATTGATAAATAATCAGAAAATGTTATAGAACATTTAAGGCTTGCACCCAGACTGGAGACCAGAACTGGATTAGATTGAAAGGAGCCTTCAGTGACTTGCTACCTCAGTCACAACATGTTCTTACCAGTCAAGGGTTGTTAATTAGACAGCACATATTTAGCCCATTAAGTCCTTTGAGGCATAAATTTGAGCCTACGTGGACAAGGGAAGACAATTAGAAATACTGATAGTTCTTAATATTAAAGTATCTTGTTTGATCATATTATATATAATATTTCTAAAATGTGTTTTCATCATTGAAGCAGAAAGGCACAAAGGGCAAAACAAGAAAGAATGAGAGATACCACAAAAACGATGTTTGAAAGGATGTGATTCACAACCAGGATGCCGTGGCTCACTCGTGTGCCGTGAGACAAGAGCAGGGGTGAAACGATAAATCATGCAGTTCCACTTAGTCTGAAAATTATTTTAATTAAAGAGTTTATTTACTACAAATATATGATTGTCTATATATCTATACCAGCAGTGTATACTGACAGGCAGGAAAACTAAATTAGATGCCATTAGAAAACTTGTGTTTTTAACCCGTTGCCATTTGTACAAAATAATAAGTCATGCTTGCTGCTAATATGTCAGCTTTCTGTTCAATGAAATAAGATCAGATTTCACTCCAAGTCAATTTGTGTTACTACAGATTAAAATAACACACCCAGTTGACCTATTTCATTTTGTAATCGCAATGACATAAAAAACAAATAAGAATAGACAAAAAGACACTGACTGCTAACCTAACGAAAATCACTTGTCTTGATCAGTCAAGAGCTACAAATGAGAAACAGTGCGTTGTTTTACTTGATACAGTCCCACTCCTCTCAGGTAGCTTGCGTGTAAATGAGCTGACTTTAAAAGAAATCTTTAAAGAGCTATGTTGACCTTCACCCCCATCCACCTGCTGTTTAATTCTGACTGGCTTTTGCTACTCTCTCCCATGCCGCACAACAAAGCTACAAAGCAATTAGAGGATTAATCCGTACCAATCCAAGGCCAAACAAAGCCAGTGGGAGGGACAGTGAAAGCGTGAGGAATGAAATCAAACGTGTGTGTGTATGTTTGTGGGGGAGTGCGTGTGTATGTGCACGCGCTATAATCAGGTCTAATCTGACATATCCAAGAGATGATTCCATGGGGACTAGTGATAGATTAAAAGAGAGAAATTATGTTTTCGTTCTCTGTGTCTCACTCAGGTTCTGTCGTTTTATACAGTAAGATTAAAGGGGGCAAGAGGAAATGAATAAGTTGAGTATGAATTATTTTAGCTTTTTTGAGCCATGGTGAAAGTTCAAGCCTATTGAATATATAAAATGTATTTATTAAACTTCAAATTGTGTTTTGGATTTACGAGAAACAACACTTCTCGCACTGACCCTCATAGGCCTGCAAATCAAAAACCACAAAAGAAAGAAAGAAAAACAAGCTCACACACGTCTACCTATGAAGGCACCCTTGTAATTGTGGAAAAATTAGCAACAATAAGCTTTACCTTCTAAACAAGCCACAAGTTAAAACACGTTATAAATATGTGTTCTGTCACTGGAATGCATGACGTTATCACGCGATGTAACAATCAGTTTTTTTCAACGGTTCTGTTCCTCGAGAGGACACTGGTTTTGACTGCCTGTATTTGACTATGAAAGTGAGCAATAATAATAATAATGCAGTCAGAAATTGCTGTAATGAAAAATATTTTTTTAGAAATGTCTCCTCTCTTCACAAGCTTGACAGCAAAACATACACATCGGTATTTACCACTTTGTCATTTCAACCACTTAAGCTGTAGCCCAGACATAAAATGCATGTTTCACTTCAATGTGGGCTTACAGTATGTCTTATGGATAAGCCAATGCATTTTTGATCATTTGGCAGCCTCCATTGCTAATAGCTGCTTATAGGCGTGCTCCCAAAGCAACAATTATAAAACATCTGCATGTCTTGTATTGTATTTACGGAAGCGTGGAACTGCCAATGTGCAATAAACATTTTTGACTGGTGAGTATGTTTGAACGTATTCACGAGTACGTTGGAAGACTTGGAACATATTTAAATATGCTCGAACATACTCGCAAATAAGTTCAAAAATGTTTACTATACATTGACAGTTCTGAATGTATTAGTTGTGTATAGCTAGTTAAACATGCAGTATACTGCACACACGCGCACACAAACACACACACACATACATACTGTACGTACACATTGCTAAATAGCAAAAGAACCAATCAACCTCTGCTTTTTTTTTTTTTAAATTAAGCATGTCCCTATGCTCTCACATGCACACACATGCGGTACATACTCTGGTAATTAAAGTGGCAGATCGGATCCAGTGAGAGGCAAATAATAGGCCAGGAATTTCGGCCTTGGACACTGCGTATTTTAATGGGAGAGAGGGGCTCAGAGACTTCTGGCCCTATTGTTTTTCCTCTCTCCCACTCATCGCTCAAGCCCTTTCAGTACCTTACTAAAACATAGACAGTCAGTCTAACGCAGGAGGATTTTCTTTTTAATTACCAGTACAGTATTCCCCAGTTTGTCCAGCTTTTCTCTTCTTTCACTTTTGTTCTTTAATCATAAGAGAAGTCAAAAATTTTGACAGTACTTCTATATTGGTGATCAAAGATTATTCAAAAACAAACGTAGCAAACGTGTTTCATAAAAGTTTGCAAGTAGTCTGTGTTTGTTTTTAGGCCTGTCATAAATCACATGAACCAAAAAAAAACAAGACAAAAGACTCAAGTGGAATTTCAGATGTGAGAAACTGAGCTCCTGTTGATGTCACAGTCTCCTCCGGCTTTTGTCCTCCTGTCGCACTATCATACATAAATTGCAGTCTTAGCCTGCTACCTGTAAAACCTGTAATTATGGTGACGCCACACTGTCACCTCTACATATGTGGGAATTCGTTTTAACTCCCAATTGTCCATTTGCAACTGTATCCTAATGTTGAGAAGTCAAAAGAGTGGCCATATACACAATCTTTGAGGTTTCCCAGAAGGTCATCCTTTCTCACCATGTGGCCCCTCAGGCCAGCACCAAATCCTCTATCAAAATGTCAGCAAGCGTTAGCCAAAGACAAAGGCCGAGGTTGCTGTGAAAGCCTGTGCATCCATCTCCCACTGACATTGGCATGAATAGGCCAACTCTGGTCTAATTAGGCCTGTTTATTTGCTGCCATGCATAAGCACAAGCGGCAAAATACAAAAGTGGATAGAGGAGGAGGAGAATGATCTTCCTTTGGCTAAATGGACACGCATCTGCATTCGATCACAGAACAAAGTCTCGTTCTTATGTATCAAAGAGAAAACAGGAGCAAATTAGAAATGGGAATGACATTGTTGTGACCAAATTGTTGCCTGAAGGCAGAAGACCAGTTACTAGACCTAACCTAGTTAGATGCATCACAAATATTTTACTAGCCAAGCATTTCATTCTTTTCTGTTTTTATTGCAAACACAGGCCTTCTTCATATTAAAAAAAAGATCCCTATCAATATTATGAAACAATACAACATATGTACAGATATTGACTCAAGAAACAGTGAGGTCATAGTACAAAGGTTTTCATTTCTGTTCCTAAAGTTACAGTCTGGGGCTAATAATACTGTATCATATCTGTACAACTCAGATTGTCCACTTCAAAATATTGGCCCGAGATGCTGAGAAAACCATAAGGCATTGAACTTTCTTTCTTTCTTTCTTTCTTTCTTTCTTTCTTTCTTTCTTTCTTTATTTCTTTCTTTCTTTCTTTCTTCTTTCACTAATTCCATATTATTAGTTACAAGACACACAAACAAAATAAAAACAATCGCAGTGAACAAGAGTATTACTTATTGTTTACTCACCGACCAATATGTTTTGTTTTTTTAGGGCCCATACTGATTATTAGCAGTTAAGGAGGTCAATATCATTCGCAGTAAAAAGGAAAATATTTATGGCAAAATTTTGTTTTATACAAGCACCAACACTTTACCTAAAATGCCTTTAAGCATGTTTATTAGCTTTTTTACCTTTTCAAATTTACAACATGTTAACAGTTTTAGTGTCTATCGTGGGCAATAGATGTCTTTGTTCTCCAATTCTAAGGTAAAAGTGCAGCAGCATGTCTGAAAATTAAATGATCACCTCCACAAATAAATACAGTAGTTCTTTAAAATTTTAATAAATAAATAAAGTTTCCAAAATTTCAGTATAACTCAAATGTCAAGATTAGTTGTCTTAGATTTGTTTAAAGTTTAAACAAAAACAAAAAGTGCAGGGCTCAGCAGAATCTCTTCGAACGTAAAAAAAAAAAAATAAATAATAATAATTAATATGATCTCTTATCGGCCGGAAGATTTGAAAAAAGGCCAATGCCGATATCTATCAAAATGCCAAATACTGGCACTGATAATAAGCCAGGTCAATAATCAGTCTATCCCTAGTAGGGCTGAATATTGTTATCCATTTCATGATACAACAAATACCACGTTACAGGGGTCACGATACGATGTGCATCGCAATTCACATGTATTTCGGTACATGGCCTTCAAGCGATACACATCCCGCTATTTTACATAACTTAACATACATTTGTATGAACAAAGACTTATGTATACCCATATGACATTTTTATTGTGCTGGATGGCAAAAATTCGTTCTTCTAATGTTACCAGCACTTCTGGTTTACCGGCAACACCGTACCTGGCCAAAATGCCTGACGCCTCCGTATCGATAAATGTATTGCATAGACAACGATACATTCCCGTATCGAGCACTAATCCTAATCCCAAGTAAGGAGCACAAGTTTATTGGAGCGAAGAGAGAAGTCAGGTAGAAATCAGAAGACTGAAGTAAAACACTACTGTCAATCAAAGGTTGCAAATAAATATGCTCAACCAATCAGCAACCATGTCAAAAATACCGCTCTGCAGGTTTGAGTTTGAACCCTTGCTATCTGCTTCCGCCACTGGAAAAGTGTCAATAGTCAAGTCCACGCAGGGGAAAATTTGAAGTATTTTTGAGAATTATGTAGGGGAAAAAAGAAGATTGAGTGGTCAGAGGGGCTCCTTATTTTCACGCTGGAGCAGGAACAGGTATGCAGCACCTATCACTCAGCTTGATGACAGCTAAATTGGCCTGACTGCATGCTCAGGTAACATTACACTAAACTGCCCTCAGCTCCACACCTGATAAGTCATTGTTAGTGAAAGACAATACCAGGCTGATGTCGGGAAAAAAAAACAAGCCCCCCTGCATCAAAAAGTCAGATTCAAAATTAAACTTGCTGACTACCGGCTGTGTGGATATGTTAAGAGATAGGATGGGTCAGAAAAGCTGCTGGGGTCAGATTTCACAAGCTCATTTGTAGGCCTAAAGTTAACCAAGATGGTGGGAAAATACCTCCTTGGTCCACCAGTTGTTGCTTAAGACTGATAAAACTAAACCAAACTATTATGATTCAATATGAGCCTTATCAAAGGTAATACTTGAACGATACAAGACAACTTTGACGAGAGTTCATTTTGTATCTAAATGGGCTTACACAGTCCAGTCTAAATATGCGTAAAAACTCAGCAATATTTCCAAATGAACCCAAGCTGAAACATTAAAATAAATAGTCAGACACTGCTGGGTCACAGTCTGCAATTACGGCCCTTGCTAAAGATTTTTTTTTTCAGCATCAAAGGAGAAGCCAATCTACATAGCTAATGCTTCCAATTTTTCCTCTTTCCGTCCTCCAACTCAAAACAGCAGAGGCTGAGGGTAAAAGGGAGGTGGAATGAAGCGGGTGGGGGGGTGTTGGGGGTGGAAGCGGGGATTTTTCTTTTGCTGGCAATCTGGAAACACTCTCCAGTTAATTAAGGTTGATTGGAAATGAACCGCACAAACAAAGGGCAGCCTATGCCCTGAATATTATGACTTGCGCACATGCATGCACGCGTGCATGAGGGTGGGGGTGTACGGGGTTGCTTTAGCCACCTCGGGAGCAGAGAAGAAGCTCCCCTCTTTGGACCCTCACCCTGATAACCCGCCCCCAATAGACACACACACTCGCACTGCCCACCCACCCCAGATTAAGGGAATGCACAGCCAAAAGAATGTGTGACGACCTCCACTGCCACAGAGAGAGAGAGAGAGAGAAACTTCCACCCCAATGCCACAAAAGGCAAGAAGGTAATTAAGTTTGAAAGAATAGAGGCACTACCACAAACAATGCAGCAGTGTCCATGGGGAGGGATTGGAGAGTGTGTGTATGTGTTTGGATGAGGGGGCAGAAAATCCATTAACATTCAGCGGCCGGGTGAGCGAGAGGAAAGAGGGCAAAGGGGAAGTAAGGATGGCATTCTCTCTCTCTTTTTGCTCTCCCTGGCTTTTCTCCAATCGCAGCAAGACTCGTCTGTGCATCCCTTTTTTATGTGTTTCTCTTCTTAAGGCTCACATCTGCTTTGGAACCCCCTCCTTCCATCCTAAATCCTGCGCCCCCTCCCTAGTGCACAACTTCAGCCCTGCGGTGATCCTGCTTTTGCCCTTTTGCTGTTCGTTGGAGTAACCCTGTTAGTGTTATGTCGTATACACTTGTGTGCCCCCACCAGGGCAGGTATGCTGTTATAATCAGTTTTTTAAGGGGGGGGGGGGGGGGGGTGACCAGATTGACATTACAATTTCACTGAAAAGTAAGTAAACCATAAATTCTCAAGAGGAACTACAAAGTTATAACATATTTAATCACTAGTCAATCTGGTGACCGGTGGTTGAAATATTAGGTTAGCTAATGCTAAATGCTATCTTGGCTGACATTTCAACAGCACTAAACAATTAATGCACTCAACATTATTCAACCTTTTTTTGCTCAGTATTTAGGAAGCTGATCGTATTGTTTGCCTCGGAGTCCCACATTTTGGGCACGTTAGACAATATGCTCTCAAGTCTGTGCACTAAACTGAGAGTGTGTATGTTCAGTGAGGAAAAGTGTGGTCCACTCCTATTAATTTCCAAACACACCAGTGTGTTTTGTTGACAACTCGGTTCAGTAGTAATCAACTTGCTAGCCCACACAGCTAGCTAACGACAACGTAAGCCAGCCTAACAACCACCACCTTAATTAAGAAACGCCCCAGACCTAGCGCCACAAAACCAAAAACCTCCCCAAAAAAGTTAATAATTTACCAACTTCAGAATTATCCATGGTACACGAATGTTAAGTGGTGAATAACGTTTGTAATATGTATATCCCCTGTCAGACCACAACACTTGCATCTTGCTAGTACCGTTTCCATCTCCGACTGCCCCAAGCTCTGGCCCACTGTCCCAAATCGGAGCGCACTGGCACTCTGTTTTTGTGTTCTCTGAATTTCCGAACCTTTATTGAAATGTTTGTAAGTTTGTAAGTAACTCTAACATTTGGCTATTAGGACTACCTTTCCCAGGATTCTTAGTCAAAGAAGCAGAAAGTAGTCGTAGATCCGGTATGACAAAAATATGGGTTGCAAGCCATTCGATGTGAATGAGAATGAGAACACAAACGTGAATGTGAGAATAAATAGGAAGGTATTTAACAGTTATATTCCTTTTTAATTGGTTTATCGTATAAGTTACCATTACAACTGTGATTGACACATTCGTGCACATGGCCCAAACAATTGGCTTGCTGACTGGACTAATAAAAAGTGAGACACTGGGACAGGACCTGCGTAAAATGTGACGAAATAACATAGCTACCGAAATCCATGGAACTCGAGACACAAGGCTCAAATGGGACTGTCTTGATTTGTGACACTAACTGAGCTGTTATTATGCAAACAAGGGCCCAAAATGGCACTATTTTAGCTAGGCCTTAAAAGAAAACCCACCTGAGAGTGCTAAGCGCTAACAAGATTAGCGCCTGGAAAGAAGAAAAAAAACTACAGAAACAAAACACATGCCCACATTACTTTCATCTTTTCGCCACTTCTCCACCACAGCGGTTTAACTCAATTAGCAAAGAATGTAATTTGATTTGCCGACTCAACATGAAACTTCGCAACACGCCTGCACTCTCACACGGTACGAGCCAGCTATCCGTCTGCTCCCACGTGCTTGCAGCTAAGAAAGAAGTATTCATTGCTCATGCATGTGTGTCGGCCTGAGTGTGTGAGTGCCTATGCATGAACAGCGGAAAGATCATGAGACACCTAAGTGTCAGGCAAAAGACTGCTGATGCCAATGTGAGTTTCTTAATGAGGGAGGTCCAGAACAAAAACAAAAGCCGAACTGTGTTTCCGAGCATGTTAGCACGTCTTCTGTCCATTTCTGGTCCTAGCTGACAACTAATTGTGAATTGGTGGCGCGTTGTCTATGGTAATCTGCCTAGCTTTGTCTCTGCATCTCACCAGAGACGTGGATTAACGCTAAAACGATGACTGCTTAATCCTTGATTTGCCCGTACTAAATAAATATTAATCTAGCATGCTCATCATGCTCTTGTAAGGTACAACATACACAATATGAAAGAGCTTAGCCGTTACATAAATCATGGCCTTATCTTTGGGATGAAGCTAAAGCATGGGGCAACACACACACATACACACTCCATACTGGGATTATTTGCCAAGTGAAATTATTAATCCTGCTAAATACAGAGCCCTGAAAAAATCTCTAAAAATGTTTTCTCTCGGGGTGTGCGGATGCACACAATTACGTGCCAGCGCGAGGGGGAGCAAAAAAACAACACAAATCACTCATTTGTGTTGATTCAGACCCCTCTCACACTCTCACTCAGCCTCTCAGCGGGTTTGTTTAGCAAAAAAACTGCTGGGAATATAAAAAAAAAAAAAGAAAACTACCTTTGCTCCCTCTCACTCACAAATACACGCGCATACCCGCACACACACTTAAGTTGACAAGGCCATGGCAGCGCAGCGCAGAAGAGGTTAAGCAAACAGTGTCCACGTCAGTCAAGGATAGCACACACTCACAGACAGACACAGAGCGCAGTCTCTGACGCAGGCATTTCACATCCACCTGGCAAATATAAAAGGCCGGTTATACTGTATCAACTAGCCAGAGCCCCAAATTCTTTGCTTGTTTTGTGCTATCACAACTGGCCCACTTGTGAAGCAACTCGTATTTCTGACTCATTGATTTGTGAAGAAAAAAAAGATAAAACATTTTTTTGGAAAGAATGGAAAAATTCTGGGAAGATAAAAGAGGTAAAAGTGTAGCTACGTGAGTCCAAAAGTTTTTGGACAATAGCTTTTTACACTCTTAAAAAGGATTTGAAAAAAATATGTATATATGTATATATGTATATATGTCCATCCATCCATCCATTTTCTTGGCCGCTTTTTCCTCACAAGGGTCGCGGGGGTGCTGGAGCCTATCCCAGCTGGCTTCGGGCAGTAGGCGGGGTACACCATGAACTGGTTGCCAGCCAATCGCAGGGCACACAGAGACGAACAACCACACTCACATTCACACCTAGGGACAATTTGGAGTGTTTATGTATATATGTATATAATTTATTTATATATATTTACTATTTAGGAAATTACAGACATTTTGTGCAGATTTCAGGAGCCGTTTTAGATTTTTTCCTGCAAGGTCTACTTTGGCTTCCCTGCTCTTGAATGTTACCAGCGGTTTACAGGATTTTGTAAATCCTATATTTATTTGACAATGACAGATTTCGTTGATTTCAATAGTGGTTCAATGATTTTGTTTTGTAGTGAAGAATCATACCATAGCAAATTAAGTTCATGTGATTGAATTGTGTAAATGCTTTTCAAATGCTGAAAATGTAGCTACTATTTTCCATCCAGTTTAGGGTGACCATATTTTCATTTCCAAAAAAAAAGGTCACTCGGGCCGGCCTCGAAATACTTAAATAAAACTCGAAGTTTATTTAAAGATGCCATACATCATAATTATTTTACCGTATGGCTCTTCTGTATGGGTCAGGGGGGAAAATCATAATTTGTTTGAAGTCTTACTTGACAAATTAATGAATAATAATAGAATGTTCTAATGCTCATATATATATGTTCTTTTGCTCCACGATCAACCTTTTTTTTTCATTTTCTTTTTTTTTAATGGGGCGAGACGGGATTGATCAAACTCCCTCCTGTTTGGCAGCACAGAGCGTTACCAGTGACCTTAAGTTTTGGGCCGCATATAGCTAAACCTTATTTGAACACTTAAGAAGTAAGGCACGTAAAACGCTGACCTACTTTTTTCTTTCAAAAGAGTAAAATACTTTTTTCATGTACGTAAAGCAATAATAACACGCACGCACAAAATCCACCCATCATTTTTTTCTCCTACACCCCTCACAATCTACGTGGTAGCAGTCCGCGGTCTAACAGTTGCGGTAACATGGTGCACTCCGTCTTACATTTGCTGTGCAATGACAACCGGACATTTCCATGACTTACATTTTTTTTAAACAAACGCATAGGAAGGATGTAAAAGTGTTTGGGCAAAAGAGGATGTTTGGTCAACCTAATCCAGTGGTAAATCTCTTAAACTAATGTAGGCATTCATGTAGTCATTATTTTAGTATGTTAAATCCAATACACAATTTAATACCCAAAACTCTGTCATTGTCATACTTCTAGAGCTAACTGTCACACATAGCGATCAATCCTACTTTTATTTCTCAGGTTATCATGAATGTTGGTTAAACACCACATCCGCCTTCTTCAGGTTTCGCTATTTTCTTCATAAAAATAATCATAGGGCTGGTACCTTGACATACGCCAAAAGCTATGCGCACTTCACTTAGCCGTCAGAAGAAAAAAAGAAAAGAAAACTAAAACAACAAGCATGAATACAGTATGTTGCTGAATACTGGTGCAGACAACAAAACAACACAAACCTTTTGCCTTGAATACTCGTGACAGGTCTAATTTCTGGACCCAGGGAATTACTAATTAACTTAAGCTTTTGGCTCTATATTTAATTAGAGAGGTCTCCAAATGAACTTTAGACCAAAGCCATTTGCTTTTTAAACAACTCGATGCCCCCTTCTTTCCCCCTTTCTGACAGCTGTTGTTAGTTTGCCTTCTTCTCACACAAAAAAAACAAGGAAAGCATTATTTAGGCCATCATGGTTACTTTTTCTGGTTACCATGAGAGAGAATGAAGAGGGGGGTGAGTTGGTGAAGGTTGAGATGGGAAAAAAAGTATGTTTTAATTTGATTTCACTACAAACAAACAACTGTCAGATGCAGTAAGTGTGGTTTTTAGATTAGCTCCGAAATGTCCCTTTATCAAATAAACACATGTGAAGAAGAAGTTTATGGATGTAGTTAAAGAGGACATGAAGGTAGTTGGTGTGAGAGCAGAGGATGCAGAAGACAGGGTTAGACGGAGGCAACTGATTTTGCTGTGGCGACCCCTGAAGTGAAAAGCCGAAAGGAAAAGAAGAAGAAGAAGGCCATGTCACGCATAATCCAGGACCAGCCTGCTGAAAGGAGAACCAAGACGAAATGGACCCATTATTTTCCTGCTCGCTAAGAAATGACACTTGACGTGCAAAATACTGACATTTAACAACCCAAAAAATGTTTACCCACTGTGTAATAAATGTTTATAAAAACACAAAGTAAGTCCTAGTTATTTTTTTTCTTATATGTCAATAATATATAGGATGCAAGAAAATACAGCCATAGAGTCAGCTTTCTGCCTTACATTTTCAAATATGTTTATTACTACATCTTAGACAAGCAGTGTATGGAATAAATGGTTACTTTGTAATAGTTTCTTCTGTTGCATTTATAATAACACTATAAAAACTCGATCCATCAGCACTTCCTGACATTTGTTTGGTTTCACGTGCAAGGCAAAAGAGGCATGCTTTGCTTTTTTAACAATTCCAGCACAGCCTTCTTCTATCTGCTCATCCAAACGGGGATGAAACAAGACAAAGCTCCCCCTCTTTTATTTAGTCTAGGGGCAGAGAGCTGATTCATCAGCCAAAACCACTGACAAATCCGCCCCTGTTAATACCTACAATTTCATACACAGGAACATTCCTGCGCCCGCTCTGCTCTTCTTCTTTTTCTCCACTGTCACACAAAAAGCCTAATTTTTTCCCTCCCTTTTAAAAAGCAAATAATTAAAGATTATTCCATGGCTGGTGCCAGGCAGGAAAAGTCCGGGTTTGAGAGGGATAGTGTTGGCTGGAGTCTCCCCAGGGGATATGTGGAGACACAAGCTTGCCTGTTTTAGATCATTCCACTAGAAAAAAGAAAAAAGAGATCTTCAGGCCTTTTTTACAAAACAGTAACTCTTCTTTCCAGATACCGTAGTTCAATTCTAACTTGTTAAAGGAAATATTTATTTTAATTATTTCTCTCTTATCATTATTAGTGGTAATGTCTTCATGACTCAGGCTAAAGTCGTTGGTAAACTTGTCTCATTTTTCATTAATTAAACTGTTGTTTAAACCCACCAGTCATGCGTAATTAATTAGCCACTTATTCCCTGACGAGCCCCGCCAATGGCCCTGGTATTCCTGTGCGATCGGCTGCAGGAATAGCAAATGCCAATCATCATGGCGGCCACTTACATTAACACTGGAGAACAAGCACGGAGTGACGCGCGAAGAGGATAACTGATTTCACGCGGATGGCGTATACAAATGTGTGGGTTTTTTATTAATTTGATTCACAACGCAATCTTCTCCTCACTAATGTGCAAACGTCCTGTGACTGCGCTCTTCAATCTGCATCTTTGTCTTTGGCAAACAAGGAGGAGAATGTATCGTTTGTCATGAGACATCTTGTGCTATTGTGACATACAACCTTCTGCAAACTTAGTCATTCATTCAGCAGCTTTTCTTTCCCATTCTAATTTAGGGCATCTTTCCGAGCTCTGTTGGCTTGACATTTAACCAACAGCTGGAGATTTGGCATTAACATTTCTTTTAAAAGTAGTTTGTTGTGCTAAAGAAAACATAAGAAGTGCAGTGTGCCAGATGTGCAGCATGAAAGAAAAAGTTTGGAGAAGTGGATGAGTGTTTGCGATTATCAGCCGCTGCCAACATGACATGGCTGACAACAAGGAGAAAAACATGCAGGGGACGGAATGAAAGATGACAAAGAACATGCCACAGACACCAGCAAATAGACAATATAACACAAAAGGGGAAGCCACTGTTTTGCCTTCCAGCACTCCATTTTGTTTGACCTAAAACTGAGAACCACGGCTCAGTTGGTCCATGAAATCTCCCCACTTCCACTTTGAAACGCAAAGAATCAGCATATTATTCTGCATTAAATAGCCAGGCCCATAGCTAATATCCTGGAGTAGATGCTGAGCAGGCAGGAGAGCCTGAGAAAAAGGACTGAGAACATAGTGAGAGAGAAGGAGAGGAGGGGGAAAAAAATCCCCTCTTTCTGTTTTCCCTAAAGAGATTGATGAAGGCCCAGCGAGATGAGAGCGAGAGAGAGGGGGTAACACAATCCCGACTGGCGCGAGACCAACAGCAACAAAAACATTTAGATAACCGGGCTCAATAATGTACGATTTCAATGAGGACAAAAATTACATTTCCTACAGATAACATGCCCCCTTCCCATAACACAGCCTTGAAAAAGAGTCCTGAAACTGTGTCACGCTAAACAGCGATGTGCTGGCGTATGATGCTAGCTAGCGCGGCGTTGTCTTAACTGCATTAGTATCTTTTTACCCCACAAGAGAATGTGATTTAAGCTATGTCCACACATAATACGTTTTTGTTTTTATTCTTTCTACAGCAATGATGTTTTAAAACAAGAAGTCTTGGGCCACAGGTGGTGCTAGAAACCCAAACAAGGCCATTTTGAAGACTGTATAAGCAACAATGGGGAATTGAGGTGAACGGAGATCCAACGCTAGAATGCTAATGCTAATGGAAAATTAATAAATGGAACTTTAAATGTGGCTTATTTAAGGGGATAACATGAGTTTCAACCATCAAGAATATTTTACCGTATGTCTTAGTAACCTAAAACATAAAGTGAAAATAAAAGCAAAATACACATGTTTTAAGCACACGATATCTGCATTTGTATGTAAATGACCTCATCACATTCCCGAGGCGTCATTTACTTTACGTTACATTATCCATCCATCCATTATCCAATCCGCATTACAACAACAACTAATGACACTTTCTGTCATCATATAACATTATAACTTTTGATTCAAATGAAAAACCACATGATTGTAGTCGGGTGAAACATGATTCCTGCGTCATTATGGGCTATTGAGAGAAAACTATCAGCCTGTGTGATTGCTCTTCTGCATAACCATACCGCTCGCTACCTGTGACACGGTTTAAGCGGTCACCCATGTGCATGACACACAACAAGGGCCCACTCCACCCAAACACTCGCGATCCACAGCCTACTTGATCCTAGCAAGTGCTAAGAGTCACAGCCAGAATGCTATCGCCACCTCTCTTACGCAGCCAACGCTTCCTTTCACACCAAACTCTGTCAAGTTGCTTGAGAATGGGAAAAGGCAGGAAAAAGTGGAGATGCAGAAGAGAGCGAGAAAGAGGAAGTCTTTGTCCTCTTCCACTCTGCTCCAGCGTGTTTCCTCCTCTGGCCTGGCCTCTATTTGCATATGAAAGGCGAGCAAAGGCGTGCAAAAGGTCAAAGAAAGAGGATCCTGTCCAATAACAGGCAACAAAAACAGGCCGCGTCGGCCTTTGTGGCGTTGCATGTTCCCCCTCCACCATATTATCTCACCCCCACTCATCCCGGGATCATTTCCATACAGCAGACGCAATGGCCGATGATGACGGTTGATCATAAATTAGTCACAAAAGTCAAGTCGGGTCACATGGAAGTCACGGTGGCAATTTGAAGCTGTGTCACCCCCCTTGTACCACAAGAGCTCACCCACATGGTATTCACATAAAACACACCTGCTTCTCTCGTCCACAGTAACAAGACAATATACCAACAAATCCACCTCAGTGTGGCAACAGTCGGATTGATTGTAGAACCTACCTAAGCCACGACATAATTACACAAGAGCTTTTAACTGAAGAGTTGCCTTAGATGACAGTTCACATCTGCCAGAAAACACAGGCCCGGTATTTCCGTGTTGCCGGTTCACGACCGACAACGGCGTCTAGAGACAGCAGGACTGAGGCAAGGAAGGGGGGGCTGGGTAGAGCATTTCATCTCCCTTTCATCTCTGTCACCCAGTCAAGCATTCAATGCCCCATTCAGCGCCCGGCCAGCATTATGCAAAATAATGCTAATCCCCTTTCCCGTGCTTTCACACTTGTATAAACTGCCTATCCTGCCTCTGAAAAGCAATTATATCAGTTTACGTTGCTGTCAAAAAACAGGATTAGCATGCAACTACTAGCTAGGCCCAATCTTTAGCCACCTTTGGCTACTATATTTGTCCACCAGATGAGAGTTGGGGTACTTACAAAAATGTGTCACAATGACATATTTGTAAGGAATCCAAGTTTTAAAAGGCCATATGTTGTTTTTATGCTAGTTTGTTTGACTTGACAGAATCCCAATCGTGTCTCATAATCAAAAACAAACTCCGCGATGTCTCAGTGCCAGTCTGAGCAGACGTTACACATGTGACACACCACTGAACCGCTGTCGTCCAACCAAAGCCCCCCGCCCCCGAACTCCACCCGCCGCACATTGACACCACATGCGATGCACTAACAGCAGACAAGCAGTCATGGTGGGGGATTTTTTTTTGAATATGCAAATGTTGGTACAAGAGGAGCGTGTGTGCAAATAGGAGCCGCTTTAATCTGGACAGTTGGGCCTCTCGCACTCTAACCTTCTCATGTTTGTGTGTCTGGGTGCGGGGGGTGAGGGTGACATCCATCCTGACGGGCAGCAGATCATGGGTCATTAGTCAGCACAATTAAGCAGGTTGTCATGGCGACTAATGAAATTTGGCAAAGCGGCCAGCCAGAGATTTACATAAGCGAGCTGGTTATGTGCTCGCCATTATTCTTTCTCCCTGCCGTGGCGCTACAATAGAACCACTTGTATCCCAGCCCACATACCCACCGGCGCTACAAGCCCTCCTCGCGCCTGACAATTTGCATATGTTAATATAATTAAGTGCTAATTACACTAAAACTCGCATATTCACAAGCAGCCTCCCCAGGAGCTACAGAGAGGCTTGATCTTATTCCAAGTCTTTAACCCTCCTCTGTGATAGCGAGACCGTGCATGTGTATGTGTGTTCGCTTGGTGGTGCCCCAGGCCTGACACAGGAACCCCCCACACCCACCCAATCACCACCAGCGCCGCCAGCCCTCCCCTCCTTGAGACGTAACGCTGAGCTGCAGCACACTTCTTAGCTTCCTTTGCCACTCACAACAAGGAAACATAACACACAGCAACATACACACACCTGATAGAGCCCAACTGAAATTGCCCATTCACAATTAACCTCATACATTTAGTACGTTTACGCGCAGAACCCGAATACAGTGTCCCCTCACTATAATATTATAACATTTTGAGGCGTCGCTGTATTTTAGATTTTTTTTGTGGGCTCTTGCATGCTTTTTATTTTACAGTATTGTGTCTATTTTATTTAATCTAGGAAGGTTTGAACATTGAGAGTGTTCAAACAAGAGAGAAATGTGTAAAAATGTTCATTTCTGTCTGAGAAAAGTGTGTAAAATGTGTGGTGAGGAGGTTTACAGCCTTAAAACATATTGCTGGCATCGGGGCTGAAACCTTTGTCAGAAATTTTTTCAAACATCTATATTTTGATCAATACACATGTGGGTGCCATTTTTAGAAATTATTGACCCATGTAAAGTGTTGAAAATAGCTTGCTCACTTTGTTAATGCAAAGTACAAACATGCCATCTTGGGGTCTCCTGAAAAGTGATGATTTTGGAGGTCGAAGTTTTGCGATATGATAAATGTAAAAAATAAAAACCAGAATAAGAAGACCCCCTGGGTTACAATTTTTTCTAACCCGAAGATTTGGTCAAATGCAATTGGGGTATCTCTGGTTTGTGTTCTGCGCATGTTCTATTTGATAAAGTATTTTATGCGTGGCGGCCATCTTACTTTGCCACTCGCTAAGCGAGCCTAACTTGAATACACTGATTTCTCTGCTGCATTTTCATATTATTTCTGTCTCTATGACAAAAATGCCACAGAGTGTAAATATACACACAACATGTGTGTATATAATTCCATGCGTCCAGCTCGCAACCCACTGTGAAGACAAAAAGAGAGGTAAACAAACATGGCGACGCAGCACAGAAGTACACTTTTGGAGCGAAGAGGAAACCGACTACTTTATTAGTGTGGTGAGTGACATGAATATAATGTCATTCATTGACCGTAGAAAGTTCAAAGCGGAAATTACGTCTGTGCCTGTGCGTCACATTTTCGAACGGGGTATTCCAATTGAGCACAACGGCCATATATACATAAGTAACATGTAAACATAGTCATTGACATTCCGCTTCTGTTTATTTATGTCATAAAAATGCTGACATCGGGATCTACGAGACAGTGTCCAAAAACAAAAGTGGATGAAAGTGTGTGTTTGTGTGCCCGGGACAAGGCGGTCGTGCCTTTCACATTGTAATGTCCGTGAATCTGGAGGAAGCCAAGCGGTCGTGCTACAATTAGAGCTCCTTTGTGCTTCTTCCTCTGTTGCTTTCTCCCTTTCCTCACTTGTTTTCTCACTCCCTATCAAACGTGCATTTAAAAAAGCCTGAATAAGCAGGGAAAAAATATTTAGGGGGCTTTCCCCCCTGCAACTGGACACATATGTATGCATGCACCCAGCAGATGGCACAGAAAGAAGGATTAAATAAACACACACCTATAGGCGCACACGCTCCTTAATGAACGTCTGTAGGGAGTCAAAAGGCTCATTTAGTTGACTCGCAATGAGATGCGGCGTTATGACTCTCATCATAATATGCTCCTCCATTCACTAATCACCACCGTGGTCATTGTGTGGCAGCGTGCACACATACGCCAGATGTTGCTTGATCTTGACACGCTATTCTATGCAAATATCAAAAGAGGATGAGTGAGAGGATGGAGAAATATGGTTAGAGCGAGCAGGCCGCCGTGTGGTAAGCTATAGTGTTCGCTCAGCCGTGACAGTTTGGATGTAGAAGGGGGAGGTGTGTGTAGGGAAGTGTGTGTGTGTGTGTGTGTGGTGGGGGGGGGGGGGGTTGCTTTTACTAATACCTGCGACTTGGATTACACAGCGTCTTATGTATTCAACCGGACTCATATTTTCTCTTTCTGCCTTTTTAGGCAAAGTGGGTGTCTTTACAGTGTAAAGCAGCGATATAGCCCTCCTTCCCTCCTTACTGAAGGCCTATGGGGATTCACTGAGATGAACATTAAAATGCAGCGATAGCCTTGTTGCAAAGCTTACTCGCTTTTTCCTCTCTGTCTCTCTCTCAGCGGCAGCAAAGGCTTCTAAATCATCCAGCCTCCTCTATTAGACGGGAGACTTATTGAGGTAGAAACCATAAAAAATGAAGAAGGGAAATTTAATCCCTGAAATATTGATTTGCACATTAATATCAGATAGGCAGAGGGCAATCTAGCTGGGTGGAAATGACACATTGTCGACCCCTAGGAGAGGCTCGAGCCAATCTTCTTGCTGCATGTGTCTCGGGCCCAGGAGTTATAGGACAGACCCCCCCCCCCCCCCCGCCCCCTCTCGCTCTCTCTCTCTCCATCTCCCATCATCTCCTCCTCCCTGTAACCTCTCATCCCCCTCCACCCCTCCTCCCTGTCGTGTGCACCCTTAATGAAGGCTGCAATACTGCAAATGCATTAGCTTTTAATAATCAAGAAGCATTTTCAAGCCAACAGCTATTGTCCTCAGCCCATCTCTCACACAGTTTTTTTTTATTCGACCCCCTCCTCATCGCTCCCTTCCACTGCTATGAGTAAAATGAATACAGCGAGCTGCTTAACTAACATGCAGAGATACACGCTCAGCCCTTTGATAGAGCTAAGACATCATGCAAAGGAAAAACAAAAACAAGGGACTCGCTTTTGCAAACAAACCTTTAAAAAAAGAACTCATTTGCAAGAGGAGAAAATAGTGAGACAATAGAATCATGAACTGATGAAATTCAATGCAATTAGAGAGTCATTTCAGTTTTTATTTTATTTTATTTGATGGTTAGAATAGATTTGCAAAATGATACATCAAATTAAATATGTGTTGAAATATATTAATTGATCTGATTAAATGTCAACAATTAATATGAAGGACATTATTTTAATTTTAAAATTAATCAGTTTGATCAAGACAACAGTAACCATTCTGTTTTAGCAACTGTCTTAATCCACACCAAATTGTAAGAATACTAGTTTGCAGGTAATATTCAATCAAAAACATTTAAATAGATTCGGGGCTGAATAATATCAAAAAATCATATAATAAGAAGTCAAGGCAGACAAGACACCGAAATAGATTTTTGCTCAAAAAAAGGTTGTCCTGCATTCAAAGATACAGTTTCAACACACACACACACACACACACAAACACACACACGCACAAACTGTCTCACAGACACGCGCGCGCACACACACACGCGGTTAAAACTCGGTTTGGAGACAGACTGGCCCTTTGGCCCTGATGTTTTTTTTTTTCTGTGCGATCGATGACCTCCACCCAATCCCACGACCTGTCACTTGTGTCCCACTTTGAGAGGTATTTTTACAACAAAAACAAAAACAAAAAATGAAGTAAATAAAACATCTGACGCCTTAAAAATGAATCATAAACGGATGGATGGACGGTTTATAAAAGATGTAGTCAATTTCATGTTAAATTGCGAATGTTTTCGAATTAGAATTGTAGATTAGCGTATTTGTATATATATTTTTTAATTATTATTATTTAATAAATAGATCATTAGAATAAGGCCGGTGGATAGTGCTTGGCTCTCTCCGATCTTCCTCGCGCTGACACCGGGGAGGTGAGCGCTCTCCCCCGGACTGCATGCAATCAGCAGCCGGACAATCGCTTCTTCCTCCCGGGTTGCACCCGTAACACACCGCGATAGTACAAGTGAGACTACTTTTTGGTGTACTTTAAGATAAGCAAGTGAACGGACGAGGTCGTTAAAACTCGTAATTTAACACACATAAAAGTCCAAAATGTGCGCTAGGTGCGTCCACTGGCCAGAAGGTCCAAAAATGGGAATGAAACGTGAAGACGTGAGAGGAGGGGGATTCACGTCCGAGAAAGCCGACAAACTGCGAACTGGAAAAGGCTTCGCAAAAGCGAGGAAGCGTTTGCTGTGGTGTCGCGGGACAGTTGCGAGTATTCGTCCGGCTCTAGTCCCTGAAGGCTTCGGATCGTGGTCGCGGAACCGTGCGTAAAGAGCTCCTCCGAGGCTGGCAGTCACCCAGAGTGGCTGCAGCCAAATTGCCGGAGATGCACGGACAACACCGGCGTCCACATCCGCCTCCAGTGTGTGAAAAAAGAGACAAGGCATCCAACACCTGTTCTCCAAACTGACCCGATGTCAGTGAACCAGCAGCCAGATAGATAATCGATAGGCGAGCCGTAGATGGAGCGCACACACCGAGCCAACTACTCAATAAAAGTTAAAGGAGAGAACTTACTTTCTTCCCCCTCCAAAGCCGCCACCTCCGCTCCTCTTCGTTCTTGCTCGTACAAAACACTCACATCCAGCTCACGAAGACAATTACGAAAAACAGGTGAAATCGAAATAATCCTCCCACTTTGCGATGGGGAAAAGGGAGAGGGGGTAAAAAAAATCACAAGCGGTCTTAGAGTCCCTTATTTTGGTTCCGGTGGCGGTGAGACGACGTGTCGACGGGGCTGCTAACGCGGGTCTCTCCTGTGGACTAAGGCTCGCCAAACGCCGAGGGTTGAAAAGGAAATGAAAATCCGATATGTCTTTATTCTGCTAATTATTATCGTTTTAGCCCTGTTTTTTTTTTTTTAAAAAATGGCTGATTAAGTTGAGTGCGCATGTCTTTGTGTGTCCATTTCCCGATATGCACTCTGGGAATGGGTCGAGAGACGGCGAGAGAGAGCGAGAGAGAGAGAGAGAGAGTGAGTGAGAGAGAGAGAGAGAGAGAGAGAGAGAGAGAGAGAGAGAGAGAGAGAGAGAGAGAGAGGAGGGAGGGTGCAGAGGAAGAGGAGGCGGAGAGAGGGAGAAATAAGTGTAATTAGTGAGTTGATCAACAGTCGCCACAATGCAAATGAGACGACCACAGAAGGTCCACGGAGAGATAAATGAGTGCGATATAGATCGAAAAGCAAAACATAAATAAACATTGTTCATGTGAATCCAAAAGTATGAGACACATGCGCAAGCAGAACAATAGAAAAAATAAACAGGATGGACAAGCAAAGGCATATTTTCACATAACATGTTTTGCAACGTAAACATACTGTAAATTAAGAACATAAAAATAAGAGTTTTAGTATCATGATGAAACATATAGCATTTATTTTATTTTATTTTTTAAATAGGTGAATACAAAATAAAGAAATCACGTATGCTGTAGTGGACAAAATGTCCAATATGCTATACATTGTTTATGTGTCAAGGTCTATGTGTGATCTACTATACGTGCATGTGTTGCCCCTTCAGAACCATCAAGGGGGCCATGTGGGTTCACAAGAGCCCCCAAAAAAAAATACTGTACAAGTTCTACAACCGCCCCCCTCCCTCCCCCGCCCTCTTCTAAGATGCACCACAAAGTGCCCCTATTGAGCGTTTCAATGCAAACTGTTTACTGTGTGTTTCCTCAATGTCGGCTTATAGGCGAGACTTTCTCTATAGAGGAGAAAATCAAGAGATCTGGTTCGCCTTGGTGGTGGTGGGGGGGGGGGGGGGGTGTCGGTCGAAGCTGGGGGGTGAAGTGAACCGGGGCTTTGGATGTGATGATAAGGCTGCTACTGGCAAGTGAACTACTTGCTCCACTTTGCAGTCATGCACGGACCGGACCGGATCCTTAAGAAGCCACACGACCCCAGGCTTGGTTATTCTGTCTTGAGACAGGTCTTTAGAGAGAGAGATGGGGAGTGGTGGGGGTGTCGTGGCTGTCACTTTTTCACCGGATCCGAGGCTACTGCTGCAACTGCCTCCCTGTCCTCCAGGGGGGTTCGCAGCCTGCAAAAGCCCGGCGACGATGTGTTCACAGGCGGCCCTGAGAGTGCGGCGGAGTCGCTCTTATGACGGATGATCAAGTAGCGCATCGGAGATTTGGACGTATTCTTCATTGCATAAATTAAACACCGAAAGGGAGGATTACGGTAGTCATAAAACATCGAATTCTTCTTTAGGTAAACGGTGATTTTTTTTGTCCCCCTTATATGCTCATTATGACTTTGCCGTTTTTCCTAATTAAAAAATGAGGCAAATTTAACTAACTAACTTAAGGACGTGATATTGAACACCGATTATCTTTAAATCAAATCCACCCTGGCTGTTGTTGGTCTATGTCTCTCTATGTCTGCAGACGATGCTCATTCTCCGGAGGACTGCTTTAAAAATGGAGCGCATATTTCCATACGTCCAATATCAGCAGTATCCTACATTCATAATTCATAAATTATCTGCAAACATCGCTCTGATTAAACGTGAGTACGCCTTAAGTTTAGAATAAAATCGATCTAATTTGTATTTATTCGTAAAACCAAAAATTATCGTCAAAAAATCATAAAGCACTGATGTTTTTATTTGTTAATTTATGTAATATGATAAACGTGTTTAAAAATGTGATAAAATATAATAAAAAGCATGCTTTTTATTCACCACACTTGCATTAATAATAAATAGAAAATGTCGTTTCTCTTCACATAAACACACCCGGTTGAAAAAAAACAAACACTTTTATTTGCCCCATGGCACACGGCTGACCCACTATGTCTCACAAGAATCCGCCTAAAACACGCCAAAAAGCCCACAGTTGACCCACTACCTGCCACATTCAGTGACCCACTGGCCAAGTCTCTGTCTCTTCCACAATAACTCACACACGTGCACAAAACAGCAACACAAACAAGAATAAAATGGATACAAAATAATGTGGGTTATATGAAAAAACAAAAGGGGGAAAAATCAGCTCAAAATCTATGCATATAGATTATTTAACTTAAATCATTCGTCAGTGGCAAAGTTGTTTCCTAATGAACTGCAAACGAAATAAAAAAAAGAGCAAACAATTTTTTTTAATTCAACATTTCTATTTTTAAAAGTCTCTCATAATCAGCAACATTTAAGCCATAAAAGGGAAGATAAACAAAATTAAAATAACGAAAAAAATAACAGCTTGTCCTTATATTCTTTAACATCAATTTTGTGTGCTCCCACGCACCTTTCGCCCTAAAGCCATCAGACAGTTCAACATAAATATGCACACACACAAAAAACAACTTCAAATGTACCTTTTTCTTACCTCGTTTAAAATCACCCATCAAAAAAGATCACAA
Source organism: Vanacampus margaritifer (assembly GCF_051991255.1). Classification (NCBI taxonomy): domain Eukaryota; kingdom Metazoa; phylum Chordata; class Actinopteri; order Syngnathiformes; family Syngnathidae; genus Vanacampus; species Vanacampus margaritifer. The sequence goes on from NC_135451.1 coordinate 4,692,695, forward strand.
ACACCACAAAGCCAGTGAAAAAAGTGCAGATTCTCGATACCTTTGGTATAAAGCATTCCGTTTTTCTCTTGCTCGGTAGCGATCCGATAATAGCATATGGAAAGTGTTGTTCAAAATGCGCACATTTGGCACATTGTCATTGAGAGCAGAGGAGCAGTGATGCGCTGCTCCAACACGGGAAATGAGTTGCGGATTGGACGCAGCCCGCCTCGGTGCCGACTTATCCCACTTTAATTTAATATTCCGCAATCACACACACTAGTGATGGCATATAATTCAAGGAGAAATTCACAGGGAAGGAAATGCTTTGTGTGTACGTGTGTGTGTGTGTAAGTGCGTGTGTGTCTTTACACCACTTTATTTGATTAAGAGGCAGCACATATTGTATTTTTTTTCATGTTAACCCAAATCACCCTCGAGGTAGTTTAATACTCTTTACACATATTTTATTATTTTTTAGTTACTATTCAAATGTTTTTTAAATATAAAAAACAATCTGGACGTGTTTGCGCATCATCGTCACACTGGAATCAGTCCTAACACAAAATCGAGACCCATAAACGCTTGTTTGTAAAACACTGAACCCAAAATCAATGTATTGGGACATTTCGATCGATTATATAAACGAAAATCCATACGCAACATGAGACCGGTATCAGCCCACTCTTCCGCTCCACTTCGTGAGCGAGAGAGAGAGAGAGAGAGAAAGAGAGAGAGAGAGGGAGGGGTGGGGGTGGGGGGCGTGTAGGGGCTACACTGAAAACAAAGAGTAGTGCAGACTTTTGCCTGCTCTTTTAGATCACATCTTAGCCAACAAGACCCCAAATGGACACCCCATATTTATTTGTGACCCCCCCCCCCACACACACACACACAATTGGCACATTTCACTCCTGGCACAAACTGTCTTTGCTTTTTTTTAATTGGGTAAACTATTGAAATTAATCAATATTTGAGTAACCTTAGAGAGGATTTTGGGAGCCCCTTCTCTTTTTTGGGGGGGCGGGGGGCGGGGGTGGGGGTATAGGACAGATTTGGAAGTACTTCCAGATGCCTGCTGATAGTGCGCCAAACTGATGACAACAATTAAGACAGGAAAATGCCCCAATCAAAGAGGGCACACTGGATTACGTTGCATTTTAGGGGTCAAGGGGAATCACCCCCCAACTCCACCTGTCCCCCCCACCCCTCCAAAGCCATCTACCCCCACTCCCTTTGCCCTTTGTTTTCATAGCAAATATCACTTTTCAGCATCATGTAACGTTTTAATACAACAATCATTCACTTGGAAGGGGGGGGGGTACAATCAGGTATGCAAATGTGGACAAATAGAGTGACATATTACATAAAATGCATTAATATGCAATATGATATGGAGATCTGTGTTGGGTTGGGGAGGGGTGGTTGTAAAATGAGGTGCCAGTCATGTAAAATTTACATGGGACCACAGCTGTTTAGGCTCTTGAGAAAGGAGAGGGAGGGTTAGAGGGTGGTTGGGAGGGTGGGGGGTGCACCAGTTCCACTCTGTTTATTTTATAAGAGCAAATCAATGGCCTCAACCTGGAAGGAAGGCTGCCATGTTGACGGCGTGTAGGAACATGTGTCGTGGCGGCGTGGAGGAAGTAGGAAGAAAGCGGTAGGGTCACTCAGCAGAGGTCGCCCCTCCTGATTTTTTTGGCACCTCCCCTCACGAGAGGATAGGAACAGAGGCAGGAAGACCCAAAGCAGCACCAGCGATTTCTTTTGAGCTTCACCTCGCCCCGCCGCCCTCCTCCCACTTGGCCCTTTGCTCCTGCCATCTTTTTTATTGTTGATCCCTTTTTAATAGACACACGTCCGGTCACTGTCCTCCGTATATGGACTAGGGAAGGAAGGAGGGGGGAGGGAATACAAAAAGAAGTACCCCCAAAAACCCCTGCGTGATGCCCCAACACACACATCCACTTCCACAGCGAATCCTATTGATTATCACTCAGGCACATGCACTTATAGAGCCGTAACATGGCAGTAGATGGGAATAATAGCACCTGTGTGATCCCTATTCAAGGTAAGGAACTAAAGCTAAAATATAAATCACAAATATCTTGGAAAAATATATTTGAATATGAATTGCAGAAATAAAATAAATAACCAACTAAATATATACAAAAATAATGTAATCCAAGCAAAACAAAACAAAAGATTATACGAGAAGGCCCACCCTTTCGGAAGTAAGACCCTATATGTTGTCACATGGCTTATTAGAGTGCTTCCTTCATGACAACCCACAAGCTTGAACATGTCAATTTGGTGGTCCGAGAGGTCCTTTTAGAACTCAGCCTCTCTCTGGGGGACTGTCACCCCTGCACTTTCCCACCCCATCATCCATTCATCCATGCGCCCCCCCCCACCCCCCAAACACACACACTCCCTTTCTCTCACTCACACTTTCTCTGTCTTCCTTAACACTCAACGGGCCGTCCCAATGCTTCAAATTACCTGGTCAGTACCAAGAATTCAATTTGACGTCAACACATTGACATCACGACATCAGCTTATTGCCATGTGGTCTGTACTTCACAGAACCTGTTCTCCGATAGCTATATTAATAAATTAATATTATATATTATATATATATATATAAATATAATGTATATTTGGGAGGAGGATTTCACTTGTTTATAAAATACACTTTACTGTGTTACTGAAAAAAATTGTGTCTGTGTTGACTTTACTCAATTTCATTTCGTCAAGTGGTTGCACAAAATAAGATAATCTAGATCGGGTGTGTGCGTGAGTGTGTGCGCGTGGGTATGTGTGTGTGGGTGTGAAAACATTCTGTATATAATGGAAAGACAAAGGAAATTATGACCTTAACAGTGATGGTACAAAACACTTGTTGGCTTCATCACACTAAATAAAGTCTGCATGAGGGGTCTTCACCTACATTTTAGACATCAATATAACTAAAAAACAATCATTTATTATAATAGCCAAAATAGATGGAAAGGTTTTTGAATAAAATGATAGAGTCTGCATTCATACGTTTCAAATTGATTTGAGAAAGTTAACCGAATGTACGCAATCAGAACTTCAACAGCAAAGTGAAATTTCACACTTCCTCTTTACTGTTTTATTTGCCAACATGATTCTATAATACAACAACATAATATGTTTTATTCGATTTAGGGAGAAACCATTTCTTTGGGTAAAAGAGTAAACCAAATCTTGTATGAAAAAAAGCAAGCAGTGGATAGTGTTGGGAGCGACTCCTCAACACACACAAACATGAACGCTGTTATGTTTTCAATTTGGGTTGAAATGCAGACATTTTCCCCGGTTGCATAACCGTCTTCTCTCTTCAATTAAATGCTATTTCTCCCAAACAAAATGTCACAATCATTGCACACAGTGCAGTTCACCAGTGATTTGTTCTGAAAGCTATGTGTCTTTCTTTGAGCTGTGCATTTTTTTCCCTGTGTTCTGACCTCGATTCTCGCTGGGTTTACAAAAGGGATGGAAGAAAGAAAAATAAATCTAAAAATACATTTCATTCATAATCAGTCCAGTTGAGAATGAGGAATTATTTTACAGCTGTTAAAGGTGACATAAAAAAAAAAGCAAATTGTGTGTGGAATGAAAATAGAGGCAATATTGGAGATTGTCTTAAAAAACACACATTTGTATATATTAAAGGGGTTAGATATGATATTTAGTGTTAATCATGAATAAGTAAATTTATGGACAGGCTACGGCAGTGAATTCGTGCTACGTGCATGTCACCCTTTCACTACGTGATTCCAAGATGGCCGCACACCTGTCATGGTGCATAACCACCTTCACAAACGGAGATAATCTGAAGGCCTTTAAAAGCTACCATACGCAAACAGTACAACCCAGGTTGCTGGTTAAACGACGCTCCGGTTTTTAAAGCCGCTGTCTGACCCTGGCGGACTGCCTCTCTCTCATCTGTCTCTCTGTCTATTTCTTTCTTGGTCCCTCTCTCACATCCGAAGCGTTGAAATGCACCCCAGGGCCAAATAGCACTGAACAACCCCTCTGAGCCAGAGAGAGAAAAAAAAAAGAAGCTGGAATCCGTTTGCCCTGATATTTCACCAGCACCAGCCAGGAGAGAGGGGGAGAGAGAGGGAGAGGCGATGGGATGGATGGGAAAACGACAAACCGGGGCTGCATTTATTTGGGGTGTTTGTGTGAGTGCCACACTGCAGGCTGTGGGATGGTCTGGAGAAGTGTGAGGTGTTGCCGTTAAGTGGGAAAGAGCATGCATAGAGAGCGTGGTGGAAGACTTAAAAAAAAAAAAGTGGAGGTGGTTGTTGTTGGTGGGGAGATGGAAGGATTGGTCATGCGCAAGGTAAGAAAGAGGCTTTGTTTGATTGTATGTGGGAGGAGGGGGTGAGGGGATGGGAGGGGATGGGAGGGAGGTGGCTGAAGCTGTTGTCTGTGGGGTTATTATTATTGCAGGCAATCTGTGTGTGTGTGTGTGTGTGTGTGTGTGTGTGTGTGTGTGTGTGTGCTGTGTGTGTGCACGTGTGTGTGCGTGTGTGTGAGAGAAGGCGAGATGAGGCGATATAAGATTCAGCTGCAGGGTCATTATATATATATTTTTTCCATGTTACAAGGCTAAAAGGAGGTTTGAAGTCACACACTTCCTGTCTTCCGGTCACTGCTAACCTGCCAAAAGTAATTGTGCAAGGCTGATTGACATTTCTCATGATGTCATCATAACTAAAATATTAACAGACTACAAGCAAAGTATTAGAACAGAGTGCTTATTGGCTACTTTTGGGACATTCCACCCAATTTAATAGAAAATCAGTTAATGGGCCTTTTTTTTTTAAATATACAGTATATAAGGCGCGGACATCAATCAAGAGGTGTCAGGCGACTGCTGAATCTGGGCTATGCTCCTCTTCACAGATGACTGATTAGCAAGCCAAAATCACCAGATCCATCTTCCGACGGTCACTTTTATTACAGTCATTTTTAAAGTGACAGCAACCTGCCTTGTCTCACAACACTGGCCAGCGCATATAGATTCTCATCCCCATTCTCAACCAGGTTGCCCCCCACCCAGCAGCATCCGTCTTCCTATCCCCTTCTGTCACCCGCTGTTTGGTCACTAACTCTCCTGTTGTTTGTTAGCCGCGCTTCTTCTTCTTTTAACTACTTTTGTCTGACTTTTCCTTCGCAAACACACACACACACCTACTGTGTAAGTCATGTTAGAGTTACTCTCCCACTCTCCTGGGCAGGTTATGTTTGGTCAGAATTGTGTGGAGATGATGAGCAAGAGGGGAAAATAGGATTCTGCATTGTCTGAAGCATCCTACAATAATTTTGCAAGGTATTTTTATGCTACGGACAAAGTTGTTCATACAAAAGTGCAAAGTTGTATGGTAAAGAGTCAGATATTTTTGATTAGCCATATCAATTCATTATTTGGGAACTATGGTTTTGTGGCAAACTAAATGTTTCAAGTACAGCATGTTGTCATTGTGTTGATATCTGCATGTTTTTTTTTCCAGGTGCATACTGTGCTCCCCGTTAAAAAAGCAGAGATTGGGCCTTGTGTTTTCACTCCCTCCTTTGTCACGTTTTTTTTCTTTCCAGCTAACAAACTCGGGGATCTGTCTCCCTCCCCCATTGTTATATTTTGTGTTTCTCTGGCGGGTTTCTTTTTTTTTTTTATCAAAGAAACTCGGGGCGCTAATTAGTGAACCTCCAAGCTGCCTGTTCTGTCGCCCTCTGTTGGTCATTGTTATTTTTTGTGTTCTTTGGACGGGTTGTAAGTGTGAAAACAAATTCCTTGCGTGTTTTTGCAGTTTTTCTTTTTTATCCATCGAATAAAGTTAGTAAACTACCAAGCTTACAGTTCTGTCTCCATCTGTTGGTCAGTAGCCAGGTTTCCATCCACCTATTTTTATTCAAATTCTCAAGAACTGAGAAAAAAAAAACTGAATGGAAAAGCTCGAAATTCGAAAATAGGCCCAAAATTAGCAAAAAAGGTTTTTACGCTTGGAGGGGGTGGATTTTGAAGTGCAAGCGAAAAAAGGAAAATGTGCATGTGTTTTGACCGGATACTACGTCACACGTACGTTTTTGGTCACAAAGCAATGATGGACGATGAAGTAAGATATGTTTGAGGGGACAACGAAACAGAAATCTTTTTGGAATTAATTAAAGAAGCGAATATTAATGCAATTTTAGATGGAAAACAGTAAAGAAACGCTACGGTTTATCAAGAATTACAAAGGCAAATTCATACGACGTCATTCCACGGCGCAGTCGCTTCCTGTTCTTCTTCTTCCTCTTTTAAATTACTGGTTGATCACATCTCTATGGCATATACCGTCACCTACAGCAGCGGAGTCCACTCTCAATTTTGAACACCCCACTCTTTGCTGGTTGGCTGCTTTTCTTGGCTTCCTCGAGCATCAGTTTTGAATGTTGTGTTTACAAACAGCAATGAAAATCCGTCGAACAGTATCTTTAAGACAAATTCCTTGTATGTTTTTCAAGTTTGTTTTCCATCTAAGAAACTCGGGGCGCTAATTAATGTCCCATCAGGGTTCCGGTTCTCCTTCTGTTGGTCATTGCTATTTTTCATGTTTCTCTGACAGGTTGTGTGTTTTTACATACTGTAGTTGGCTGACAAATCTGATTCTGGTAAAGGAACAGAGTATGGAAACTAATGTACTTGTACCAGAGAGTACATTTTGTATTTGGGGATTGGTGCAAAAATGTACTCATTGGTCATTTAAATTCTCGTTGATTGTGTGGATTTGTTGTTTATTAATTGGTTTTAAACGCATGAGAGGCAAAATTGAGTCTACTACGTGGTTGCAAATTGCGGAGGTGCTGTTACTTTAGTCTCAACTAGTTTGCTGTTAAAAAGCAAAACATAATACAAGCTATGTAAAGTTGAGCTAAATCTACCCAGGCTATACAAGGCTTAATTCCTCCAGGTAGCATTATTCTGCCCAATAATAAATACACAGAGTTATATTTGCCATCTCATTAAAAACAATAAAAAAGATTGTTTCTGTGTAAATGTTGTAGGCTGGCCCAGTTCTCTTGCATGTGAGCGCTTTGCCTGTGCAAGATAGCTATAACTGAAACAGAGAGCATTGCGTAGGTCACAGCTGCACTTTCAGGCGGTATTCTAAGAAACAGTTGAGTGGGACGGACGAGTGTTAAAATATGTAATAATATGTTGCAGGAAAAGGAGTTTAGCCGATCAGTTGACTTGTCTTGTGGTAGAAATTAGTTTCACAGCTTGTCAGTCACATTTGTCCTCCTTTCCTCAGTTTACTTACAGGCTGTGTTCAAAATAAATCACAGCATCAAATAATGATTGTGAAATTGTTCAAAATGGCAGCCGAGCTGTGTTTACCTAACTATTTGCGTATACACGAGGGCCTGGCACTCTTACAGAGCTCTCTTGTGTCTTGGCAGGAGATATGCTAATCGCAACCGACATCAATCTGAAAAACATCAGGCCAAGTAACATGTGTCTAAGATTACATTTACAACCTCCTGAGCAAAGAGGGACACACAAATGCACACATGCACACGCATACACAGAAAAAGTGGGTCAGGTGAGGCAGGCAAACATCTTTCAGAGACAGACTGCCATTTAAAATGCCCTAAAAACAACAACAAAAAAAGCTGATTGAACAGTCACAAACATGAAGGCCTCAATTTTAAAGAGCTTTGGCGTCACGATACACACAGAACGCATTAGTCGATGCTTTGTTGCATTAATGCTGAACGCAACACAGCTGAGACGTCTTCCTTTTGTTCACATTCAAGTCGTGATTTTCTTCCTTTCCTTTTTATTATTTTTTTTCTTGGAAAAATTTGTCATAGTTTTTAAAGCCTGCAATATGTATTAGACTTAGATGACAACCTGTGGCATATTTAACAGGGACGCACCTGAACATCAGAGTAACTCCGGCGTGTGTAAAATAAATCTTGCGCAAACCAATTTGGTTATGGTCGTAAGATGTATGCATGTGTGTGTGTGTGAGTTGAGGGGGCAGATAGACGTGCACACAGGAAATCATAGTAATGGTGCTAGCAGCTGTGCCTGGCTAAGTGAACACATACGACTGGAGATATAGCGGATCAGTCCTCCCGAAAGCTCGGGATCAAGTGTGTGAATGCGTGTGGGTGTGACTGCAATGTAAAGTTTGAAACAACCCTTTAGTGTGCACCCTTGGATTAATTTGTTGAACATAACATAAAGCATTTGAAATAACGCTTTGGTTTCATTTCAAATGATTTATTGCTGTCACAATTGCATATTACCTTTTTTTTTTTTACAACATCCTATTACATTTTCTTACAATTGACAATTCCAACACATTTCCACAATGCAACTCAATGCAAATGCTTCGACCACTGACGACGTATTGGATTGCTTTTGCCTTTGACTACTACTACTAGCATAAATACAAACCAGACACAAGCGACAGTTCATCACATTTTGAAGTCAAAATAATCCCCACAAATCAAATTACAATGATCCAAATGTCCAATGCTTTTCAATGCATGGACCACAGAGAGCTTCCTTTCACCGTCATTAGTTGTACCCTGTGGTGGTCATCACGTTATCTATTATTGATTTAGCGTATTGCGTTAAACTAGCTATTTGGGTGGCCTTTCGGCTAATTTATGCTTAGTTGCTTGTGCTGTATAAGACATGCTACTTCACAACAAAATGATTATAGGTAGGGAACAGAGGGTAAACAAACATAGTTAGTGTAGTCTGCATTCACAGACAGAGAGACAGAAAGAGACAACTAGGTGGGGGTGTTTGCGCACGCGGCGCATATCAGGGATTTTCCCCATGAGTTTATTCTAAATCAGAGGTGGGCATCGAGGGCCGTAGTCCTGCAGGTTTTGCATGTTGCCCTTCTCCAACACAGCTGATATATGATTAGCTCATCAGCAAGCTCTGCATAAGCCTGATAACGATCCTGTTGATTGGAATCAGCTTGTGTTGGAAGTGAGAAACCTCCAAAACCTGCAGGACTCTGGCCCTCGAGGACCGAGATTGCCCACCTCTGTAAATGATTGTGTCAATATTGACCTGTCCTCAGTAAATTGTTTAGAAAAAAAATAATTAAAAAATTAACTTACTAAAGGGCACTTTTTTGAGAGAGGGCAGAGTGGTCTGTCTGTGTACGCCAATGAAGCACACAAAAATTTAAACAAAACACTATTAATGCAACAGTTGGATTAAATGTGGGCTGATTGGTAACACCTGCACACCACTGTAAACAATATATAGTCATTGAGGTTAAAAAGTTGTAAAAAAGCTCAAATTGGTATGTCATTGCTATTTAGCATTTTCCAGCCTCCCCAAATTTTCTTTATTTTATTTTATGTGCCTCAGTAGTATATATATATATATATATATATATATATATATATATATATATATATATATATATATATATATATATATATATATATATATATGTATATATATATATATATATATATATATATATATATATGTATATATATATATATATATATAGTATATATTAGGGGTGTGAATTGCCTCGTACCTGGCGATTCGATTCGTATCACAATTCATAGGTCACGATTAATCAAGATATACGAATCTATAAATTGATTATTGCGATTTTTTAAAACTCAAATTTAGAAAATACTAATGCGTAAACATGTACATGTACACTGTAAGAATTTGTATGAAAATATGTTTATTTATCTGGAAATTCAGGCTCATAACTGAGCCACTGCATTTGATAAACAGGTTGCAGTCTGTTTCATGTTTGAACAGCACTGAAATAAAAATATTAAGGTTTAATGTTCCATTAATATAACATTCTTCTATGCTCAATGTGTGAATCCTAAGCCCAAGTAAGAGGTTTTGTTTAATATTCCCATAAAAATTGATGTTTAAAAATCGCATATCGAATCGATTCAAGTATATATATATATATATATATATATATATGTGTGTGTGTGTGTGTGTGTGTATCTATCTATCTATCTATCTATCTATCTATCTATCTATCTATCTATCTATCTATCTATCTATCTATCTATCTATATATTTATTAGAGCTGTCAAACGATACATTGTTTTAATCAGATTAATCACATCTTAGAAATTTGATTAATCACGATTAATCGCTTAAAAAAAGGCTTTTTTTAATCAACATTTTTTCTCCGCCAAATTTGAAAAGCATCAGGTTATGAAATAATTCTTTTGACATTTAATGTTATGAGGACGTCTTAAACATTTTTTATCCACTGCACAAGCTGATCCTCCTCTTTTTCTAATCAGTTAATTATTTGCATAATTTAAAATGGGAAAAAATGACCCCAATTTTTTGACATGAATAAATATTCTAAATGTGATACGCAAATATTTATTAAATGCATTACTTTAATGCATGTAATTATGTTTTTTGCTCAAACACAACCTGTGCTACCTTAAACGTAGTCATCCGCTGTCACGCTAAAGGATAATCTATGGCCAAAATTAATAGTGCAATTAATGAAATATTTTTTTGTGATTAATTATTCAGTTAACGCTTTAACTTTGACAGCACACACACACACACACACACACACACACACACACACACACACACACACACACACACACACACTATATATATATATATATATATATATATATATATGTATTTACACTAATAAAGCGCAACACCCTCTTTCAAGTAAGTGATACGAGCTGTCTGGATGTTTCATGTACAAAACCACTGAGACCACATTTCGGCTGCGGGCCTCCTCACTATCCCTAATTAAGTGGCCATCCCTTATGCAGACAAACAGCTCGCTACTTAAAGTCACCACAAAAAAGAAGCGGAAAAAAAACAAGAGAATGATGTGCAAGACAACAAGAGCAACACAGAATTGCTTTTCTCAACAAAAAAAAAGACAATAGTCCATTGTTAAAATTATCATAATCTTTAGACTAAGTTTGATGCCCAATCAGATCAAATCGTGTCCTTGGCATTTCCTAACTGTTCACATATTAATATGTTTTTTTTTTTTTTTTGTCACCTCACCACTTTGCAATGCCACCTGGTAGTGGTGAAAGGCTTGTCTGCACTTTGAAAGCAGTCAGAGTCAAGGATAAGCACGGGGAGGTCAGACAGAGGTAAGTCTAAATAAAGTCTCCAACTGGAATGCTTTACAATCTTCAATTAAACATATTGATCCAGTCAACATTGTGCTTAGTGGAGAGAAAGTTGAAGTTTACAGCTTGTATGTGCAAACCATCTCATGGCATTCGCTTGCTTTGCCACAGTTATGCACCCATAATTACATTAGACTTATGACCTCTCACAAGGGTGGGGAGCTGGGCCATTAAAAAAAAACATCTTAATTTGATTCCATTTCAAACAAGAGAGGCCAATTCTGGAAGAGGAGGAGAAGGCTGCACATATTACATATGAAAAGGAAAGGGGTGCCAGCTAAAACCGTGCCGTTTCTACTTCACAGTCTTCAGTGAAAGATCCTTTTGTTGCCTACAGCTAGACTGACTTTAATAAGAAACATTCCATTGTAATGAATGTTGGTTTTACATACCGAATTTGAAGAGAGAGAGAGAGAGAGTAAATGCGGCTTGAAAATCTTTAAGAATCAAGCTTTTTTCTCAGCTCTCAGCTGCAGCGGGCATTTCCACTGAATGTGGTGCAACTATGTTCAACTTGGTCAAGCATCTTTCTTATGACTACATACAATTTCGCTATATGTTTAAGTCATGAAAGCAAAACTTTTTAAAGCCTCTGGTGGTTGTAATATATCCCTCCGAGTCACAGCAGGGCTTTCCATGCCGCAATGAGAGCCACTAGTCACTAGCTAGTAGGAATGTAATGATATCCAAACATCACGATACGATATTATCACGATATGAAGCTCACAATATGATAATTATCACGATATTGTGGGGACGTTGGCGATATTAAAAAAAGGTCACAATATTGTAAAAAAAAAGAGCTCATACTAAAAATAAAAGCATAACATTGTGCTTTTGTACATAACACAATGCATATAAACAAGCTACAATCTCTAATAACACTTAATATTGAGGCGCTTACTTGCTAATACACGCACTCATTGAGTTGCTCCACATATCGACTCGGTTCCCAAACATATTGCGTTCTCCTTCATCTGACGATTAGCATGGATTTTAAACATAAAAGGTCCAAAACATTCGTAATGAAAATTAAACTGCGCTAAAAAACTAGCGACCAGAGGGTGCTAGAAATGCGCAAATGGAAACCAACCTGACCTTTTTAACAGTGTTTCTTTTAATATCGTGACATGACGACGACGATATTGTGGCAGTTTTAATTTTGCGATATCACGATATTGCCGTTATTGTTACATCCCTACTAGCTAGTTTGTGTGCTAACAGACGGGTGGTGGGCTAGGCTGCCTCTCTTGTTGTTGTGTTGGTGTTAAGGTCCACATAAAAGTACTTCAGGGAAAGTTAAATGCTTATTAAACACAATGGCAAACGTTATTCAGCCAGTGGCTAAAACTACATGACAGACATTTGAGCACACACTTTCTGATACTTAAGTACCCGCAATGCTTTGTGCTTCATGATCTTACGATAGCCTGAATGTCACAAAAAATAAAACGTTTGGGAATTGAATAACCATAGCAAGATGTTCTCTTAATATTGGCATTCAGAAAGGAAAGAAAGAAGAAGTAGAAGCTTTTTTCCTGCCTGCATTCAAATAATTTATTTCCATCAGTGTTTGAGACCCACTGTTGTGATATACAATGACATTCATACACATTTGTTGAAATCAGAATCCGTCTCCAATATCAAAATAGACTGGCTGCACCAGTATTTAGACATGGTCCGAGTAGGTATAATTTTAGACCGACTTTTGCTACCTGCATATGCTCGAGTACACACCCTTACTATTTACATGTCCAGCTTCTAAACAAAAATCAGTATACGCCAGTCATCTTCAAATATGTATGATGCATTTACAATAGAAACAAATCTCTGAATTCACTTTACAGCAGTGGTAGGAAACCCTGGTCCTCAAGAGCCATTGTCCTGCTTGTTTTCCATGTCTCCCTCCACCAACACACCTGATTCATGAACAAGATCGTTATCAGGCTTTTACAGAGCTAGCTGATTAGGTGATCATTTGAGTCAGCTGTGTTGGAGGAAAGAGACATCGAAAACAGGCTGGACCAAGGTTCCCTATCCCTGCTTTACAGGGTCATTGAAATAGGATTTGATATGAAAAGTGATACATAAAAAATAAGGAAAGATCCCACTAAGCTGACTCTCTGAAGCCATATCCAAATTTTTTATATACACATAAGCCTCCAGCTCCTGAAAGATGCAAAGCATGGCCTCAGTAGACATGGTTTTTAAATGACATAATTTTAGCACTGATGGAGAAAGATAAGGAGGGAGAAGAAGACACAATGAAGAATTTTGTTCAAACTATCCTTCAGCATTCAACCTGTTACTGCCAGAACATTACACACATTGCGGTCTGTGTGTGTGTGTGTGCGCGCGCGCGCGTGCGTGCGTGATATCGACAATATCATCCCTTGATCTGTGAAGAGGAGGTGATGTATCTTAATAGTGTAGATTTGCACGGGAAACAATCACATAATGCAAGTTGCATTTGTGTGTCTATGCGTGTGTGTGTGTGTGTGTGTGTTTGTGTACTGAAAGCAATTCCTCAGAATAACCACTGACTTGGGCGACCTGCTGGCATGAGCCAATCTGGAGATCAATAACAAGTGTTTGTGCATCTATGTGCAAGTGTTGGTTGTAGGGTTATTTGTAAGTGTGTGTGTGTGCGCACTGTACACTTACTGGAAGACTTTCTATATTTGGCAGGTTTTGTGAAAGCAATCCATCTGAATCACAGGCCATATATATTTCCATCAGCACAAAATCTTTAAAGTGAAACTAACAATTGTATCAAAGGTCATTATGCAATTACATGTGAGCTGGAGCAGATTAGATGTTAGAAGCTGCAGTTTACTCAATAGCACCCATTGTACAACATATTGGACCAATCCAGGTACACACAGCTAAACGCACGTGTAGAAATCAGTTGCTATGGTTTCTGGATGCTTTTTGCATGTCGCTGTAACTTGAAGGTCAGAGTGACCCAGGCAGACAGACTCCTCTCCTTCTGCTGACACGTCTATTATGCCCTGACAGCAGGCAGTGACAAACCCGCTAGCACCTTGAACACAACTGTGCCACACACCCTCACTGGTGTGCTAATCTTGCATTATCAACAGTAATGTCTAAAATGACTACACTGGAGTTGAATTTCCAAAGTATCTATCTATCTATCTATCTATCTATCTATCTATCTATCTATCTATCTATCTATCTATCTATCTATCTATCTATCTATCTATCTATCTATCTATCTATCTATCTATCTATCTATCAGTGCACGAGCTTCTACTCTCATGCAACACACTTTACCTTAGAAACTGAAAGCGGCTTGTTTATAATTTTCGTCTGGCTTCTGCCAACTTCACCACGGGCAAATAAAAAGAGGACCCATGCAATATTAAAGTATGTAATGTACCACAGTCAATCAAATAGGCCCAAAGAGTGAATGGTGTCTCGCTGCACAAGGTCTGCCATAGATCTGTTTTAGTTGTGAGTCAGCAGTTCACTGGTGACATTTATTACAGTTTTTCTCCATAGGTTTGGCATATTTCTTGAAACTGAGATGACTTTTTCAAAACTGCAAGCTCATTTGGCCAAACAGACTTACATTTGTGCACAATCAATCGGTTCATTAGCAAAAGCATATATCTATCCCAAAACTGGTCCCACATGCTTCACTCCAAGTTCCTTTCCCAAACAAGGAGTCAGTACTGTAGCAACTGCAAAGATCCTTCTCAATTGCTTTGGCTCATCTGCACTTAGTGCTTTTGCTAAAAGTAACTTGGAGGATTTTGCAAAACAAAATGGATCATCTGTAAAAGCTCATATCTCTCCCAAAACATGGCATGTGTCAAAAATCAAATTTCTATGTCATACAAGTAGTCATTGCCCCCAAAATGCATCGTCCCTGTGGCATTCTGTGAGCACTGCAGGTCAAAATCATTAGATGTTTTGTCACAATAGCAGAGGTGCCGCTAATAAAATACAATTATATATCAAACTAAAGGGAAAAAAGGATTTTACAAAAGCAGTTTTCAAAGTTTGCGGTTTGACATACTCCACTCACAGTCAATGAAATTACACCACTTTTTATTCACACAAAGTTACTTACACATTAGAGTGCAACAACAGAAAGTGTAAGAGAAAATCTGTATATTCATGAAAAACAAATAACTAAAATTATATGTAGCGCACAGCGTAAATAAAGAACCAACTACTGTAACACTCAATACACAGTAAATTCTGTCGAGTAAATTTGACTCTATTTAAAGTGCGACCAAATAGACTCAGTTTTAGAGTAATATTTACACTTGGAAGATTGTAAAATAAAGAATTGAAAAATAAATACATAAATAAAAGTCACTCAAGGGTTGAGGAACAAACTCACAACCTTCAGCTTGTGAGACAGCCGATCGACGCCCTGAGTAACATTGCTCCTGCTGTGTGTAACTGTACTATATCACACCTGTCAGCTGGAATCGTCATAACTCCCAGACCATAAACAACTTGGAGCTAAGCAAACAGTAGAAGTGGCGTAGCTCAGGTGGTACTGCGGCCGTCTCCCAACTGGAATTTTCCTCAACCCTTTAGTGACTTTTATTTTATTTTATTTCCAATTCTTTATTTTACTCTCTTCCAAGTGTCGATATCACTCTAAACAGAGTCTATTTGTCAAATTTACTGTGCAGTCTCTATCGTCACCTTCCCTCTCTTGGTCATCCATACGCTGCTCTCTGTTTGGCCAAAGGTTTTCATCCACGTTGCAGCCAATATTTTCCCTTGCAATGCAGCGAGGGGGAAAAAAGCGTGAATGTCTCATCCTCTACACTGATCCCCTGTGATATTTTTGACTAATTTTGACAATTGAACAGATGATTTAGTATATTATGACTTGCACACTGAAATCCTGCTGACATGTTTTGGAGAGGACAGCCATTAGACTGAAAAACAACTAATCCAGTTCTATTAGCAAGGCCTATTCATTTAGAAAATGTGCTAAATGTGGACACATTATGCTAACTATAGGCTAAATGTACACTACCATTTGCACAGATCCATTGAGGCAATTGAGACATGTACTAAGACATTGGCAGTTTGATGAAAGCAATGAGAAATGCCATTCAATTGGCACCAATAGTAAGGTGGTTTTGGGTTTTGTCCATGGTATTTTAAAAATGTCATCTCAGTTTCAAGAAATGTGCCAAACCTATGGAGAACATTTTTAACAGTTTCAGCAAAACTATATATAAAGCATTTAAGAAAAGGTTTAGGAATTGTGTCACAAATATATATGCATTTTAAACACTCATGGACACGTATGAGGGGTGGAAGGCGGTCTACAGGTACCCACTTCACCGAATTGTGCCTCAATCTCCTACATGGACTCCAGCAAATCTATTTTTTTCCCTGCCATGTCAAGGACTATGCGACGATTTTAGAGGAAATTAAATGAACCCACGCAAATACCAAAACCCAGTCTTGCCTGCCCCTGAACAGATTTAGAGGGTGCCTTGCGCTGGGCACAAAAATAGAGCCCCAAAGTATGCAGAACTTAACGGTGGGAGCTGATGACAATAGCTCCCAGGTATCCGCCTTCCTGCTCAATTCCTTCCTGTGTGCTGCTGACGGGAAACAGTAAATAACACAGGAAAAGCCAACTAACAAAAAAACAAACAAAAAAGAACTCAGAGTGTATCATGACAAAAAAATACAATAAAAGTAAGTTAAACTGCTGTAGAACTAATTGGCAACTAGGCTGCAAACTAATGTTGGTTCTGCACTTTTCCCTTGAGGGCTGTTTGTCTGGTGACTGATTACTACAAGTAAAGATGCTTGCAAAAACGTGTTTGTGCTCTCATAACGAAAGTTGACTTGTGCAAGAAAATATAATGTGTAATAAGCCTGAATTGATTCAACATGAACATCATGTGTTTTACATTGCACAAAGAAAGTAGGCTACCAAAATAGACAGTACAACAGGTTGGAACAAAATCTAATGCTATTTCCCAAAGCAATTACATTTACGGCCTAGGACTAAACATAATCACCAAAAAATGAGGCAAAAGAGTTCTGAAAGTCTTTTTTGAAGCTCGCAGTGACCTGGACATGGTAATGAGGATGTTCATTTGGCTCTGATTATAAAGAATTGTGCCGCTGCTGTTGATATTGCTGCGCAGTGTACTTCCCTCCTACCGAGCAACATGGACACCAAACTGCCAACATTCATTTGAAATTACTGACTGTCCAATTAGTCACTGTGACCAGCAGTTCAATGATCAAGACATCAAATTGGAATAACTTATTTCTTATTGGCTGGGCCCAACTTGTACTAGCAAACAATAGTTTTATCAAGGGGTTGGAAATAATGGATTTATGGATTTTTTTATTTTGATAAAATGGCATGATAACAATTATCATGTTATTCTGTATTATTATTAAGGACTGCGTGGCTGTGATGTATGCCACATAGTCACTGCTCTTGGACAACCTCTGTGTGGTGTTTGCATGTTCTCTTCAAGCAACTTCAACTTGATTAATCAACAAGTCATTCCACACAAATGAAAATAAATAAATAAATAAATACATATATATATATATAAGGAGTTCATGTTTAAGGAGTTCAGTCTTTTGGTAAAAGGCTTCTAAAGTACGTTGCAACATTTCATTTCGTCACATTGCCCTGACAGTGTACCAACTTTAGATGAAGATAAATATCACCGGTTCTCCATTTACCACGAAAAAACTTGGAAAAACAAAGAAGCAAATCTGCCATCAGCAAACAGTTGCACACACTAGAAATTTCAAGAAGCACTTAAAAAAGTGTCCAGAAACAACTCAAAACATCCTCAAATGCTCTTAGTAAAATGCAAAAAAATCCAAGCACTCCCATTATACATAATTTAGGGGAATCTATATTCATAGAAGTGCAGGGCGTGTTGTGCTCAATGGGGTAAAACGCCCCAGTGTGGCTAATGGAACGGCCTGAGTTGCGTGATTGAGTGAAATGTGCTGGAAAGATTGGGAGGAATAGCGCAGATAAATAAAGAGGAGATTCTGCTTTTTGCCGGGCTCAGCATTAATGCAGCATCTCCCCAGGTGATCAACACATTCAAATGAGGAGATGGAAGTAATGCGGAGACAGAACGAGGAAGAGGGGCTATGGGACACAGTGAGGCACGCCAGGCGAAGGGGAAAGAGAGCGGGAGAGAGACGGGCCACTTGAAGAGATAGTCCCGCGCCACATGCACAAGGGCTATAATATCTCATATATCATCGTAATGTTACTGTTGGAAGGTTCAAAGGAAGAGGGGAGAAAAAAGCGGTGAGAAAATGGATCTTGGCAAATTCAAAGAAAAAAAAATAACCAAGGGACATTACCAAGCTTCTACAGTAGATGACTTGAGAAGGCCAAGGCTGTCACATGCATTTCTTGTCTCCTTTTTACTCGTCTTCCCTTCCATAATTTTGCGTCAAATGTGAGCGGGCAGCCCTTTCTTTTCACCTTCCCCTCTTCACATCCATTACCTTTGGAGAGATGCAAAGTGAACATTTCAATTGGATTGCAATGGCCAGTTAGCGCTGCTTTGATCCCCACTCTGCTATTTGGGGCCTCCATTGTTCCTGATTTGCTGCCTTGATTTGCCTGCCTGTGGATAATGGCCGCAGAACTGCAGCCTTCACCTGTCTACCTCTTCTTCCTTATAAGAGGTCTGAGGCTCATAAAAAATGACTGTATGCCATGATAGGTAGTCCACTTCCATGTGGACCAATACATACAGTACACTGCCATTCAAAGTCTTAACTTGCAGAATCAAAAGTGCTCAATCCCCGTGTGAGCTGACACCAACCACATTGCGCGTTAACTCCCAAGATACCGCCTACCTCCGCCTGAGAGCATGCCCAGAATGCAGAGAAGCGGCTGTTCAGCTGCAATTTTGTTAGGACACATCGTCTTTCATTTGATCAATCAGACGCTGACAAGATGAAGATTGATGCAGCGCACACTTCAAGCATGCACTCATCTCAAGATTGTTGGAATTCAGCTCTTTCAAAAAACACATTTCAGAACAGAACATAGACAGTTACGCACCTCGTTGTCAAAGTGCTTCTTTTTTTTGTCTTTTGATTTATTGTTGGGTACAAAGTAAACAATGACAGTATTTCTTTAACAGGGCAACAGGCTGTATGGCAGAGTTCATAGTGCTGTTATGCACATCGAAGTAGGTGTAATAAGCAAAACCTTCAGCCTACACACTGATTCACTATGTTTTTTTTTACTGTGCAAAAAAAAAAAAAGTTCAGTACATCATATTCACTTTTGGGTTATTTGTATTAGAGGATGGCCATGATTGGTCCAATATTTGATCAATCTAATATTTATAATAAGGTTTTGTTGCGTTTGTCACACATTGCACAATTAACTCAGAAATAGAAATTGTGGAAATCATAAGTAACATAAAGTTATTTACGTGTGACTAATATTATTATAGCTGAAATTGACTGTTAAACTAGGTTGTGCTGGTATTAAAAAACAATAAAATAAAACTGGAGTTACTGGGCTCTATTTTCGTGCTCAGTGCAAGTCTAGCGGAAAGTGCAGTCTAACTCATATGCATATGGGGGGGTTTATGTTTCTTTTGATATTTTTGCTTGACTAGCGTAGATGGAGTAGAGCATTTTGCACTGTTGTACACCGCTGTAGAATGGAACTCAGCTGACTCGAGGCCAATCAAAGCGGCTCCCCTCACTCCCATCAAAATCAGGATGTGGAAGCACACATTGCCGAAGCAAAAACTAACTCGCCGGAGTCATTTATGCTGGTAAATTGCAAGAGATCCCCTTGCGGATGATGTAATCGGCCGCACATGTGACTCCTTTGCGCTTCATGCAAAAGAGCGTCCTTCATATTCACAACTCAGACACATTATTATGGTTTACTTGTCACGACACTGTCCAAACCCTCAGTCACACTTTAGAGAAAAGAAAAATCTATAATGATCAATAATTTTCCCATGATCAGTAAATAACATTTTAGTTTCAAATATCCACCTGTATTTACTGTTTACACACTGATTCACCATTATATTTCAGCTCTTATTTTGTGCAGTTTGGAAAACACACAAGTGGTTGGCAACACACACTGCAGTGGAATGGCGCCGAAGGTGCTGATCAGTGCACGATTCGCACATACCTGCAGCAAGTGTAAATAGAACATGCGGCCAGAATTTGCTCGAGTGTCTGGTCTCCTCCCAGATACAAATGAACAATTTGTTTTCCAATTCTTTGCAAACCTTCATCTCAGACATTCAGCTTTGAAGTAGATAGGGGAAAAGGGGGGGATGGAGGGAGGGGTCTGTTCAGATTGTACGATGCCGTGTTTGTCTTCAAAGGGTCCCGGCTTGCTTACAAATGCAGCGGTGAGCGCAACACCTTCAAGGTAAAATTGATAAATCTCGCTCTTTCATGGCAAAAAAAATAAGCTGAATTTGGATGCTCTATGGATGCAAATGTTGTCAAACATAGCAAACAGAATCAAACTGTGCCAAGTAGATAAGAATATTTGGGGATAAGCTGGAAGGTAATTACATTCATGAACATCCACCTGTGTCTTGCTCAGCTTCATCACAGCTGATTGAAAATTGATCTTGAGCCCGTCCCATCTGAATATTTATCAAAACAAAGTTATAATAATCAACAATATGTAAATATTGAAAAAAATCTTGCTATATGTAGTGTTTTTTTTCCAGGTCCATACTGTGCCCCACTTTAAAGGAGCACAGATTGGGTCATGTTTGTTTTCCCTCCCCCACTTCCTTCAGTCGGTATTCCAATGAGGGGGTGAACGTTCATCGCCACTTCCCGTCGATGACGACGCCTACCTTTCAGCGAGTGCACAATGACATGAAACCTCGATAAAATACACGAGCTGAGCATCGACTGAAGCATGTTTACATCCGTTGATTGGTGTGAGTACAGATGATCCCTCTAATTTCATGTACATTTGTGAGACATAAAGCATTTGCTGAATATATGAAAGCATTCTGCGAAAGGTGGGAATCGTCATGAACGGGACTTGACGATTAACGGAAGTGCTCAGCTTTGTTAATTTCTCCGTCAGGTGTCATTCAAAGTTGCTAAATGTTTTGTGCTTGCGAAGGTAGCGAATGTTGATTTCGTCTCAGGGTTTGTTCAAAGTTTTGCTAAATGTTTACCAAATGTTTTAATGTTTTTTCTTGTCACAAGGAAATGTTGTATATGTTGAAAATTTCCTCGCGACCAGAAAAAACATTTAAAATGTTGGCGAACATCTGGTAAAGTTTTAGCGATGGAAAATCAACATTTGCTACCTTCGCAAACATTCGCAAATGTTCGCCTCTCAGTGGAATACGGGTTTTATGTTTTTCCTTTTTTCCATCTAAGAAACTTGGAGCACTAAGTTGTGGACAGCCAGGCTTTCTGTTATGTCTCCATCTGTTGTTTATTGTCATTTCATTTTCATGTTTCACGTATGGGCTATGACCGTGAAGAAAAATACCTTGTGTGTTTTCCGCACTTGGCCAATAAATCTGATTCTAATTCTGATTCTGATATGAGATCGACATCATATCAGAATGTCAAAGTGGTCATTAAGTGTGCAACTATACAAAAACAAGCCAAGTTTGACTTGCTCACTTGATGTCACTGTGCCGATTCGCAACGTAACTTTCTAGAAATTCTTCAAGCAAACAAACAAGAAATGAGAAAAAAAGAAGAAAAAGACAACGAGAAAAGTCATCAATTGTCCATCTGCTGTGGATGACATCCTTTGCACCCTCTCTGTCATGTCTGTCTCATCTGCTTGGATGGACACCATCTTCCTCTTCCTTTCTCTGGGATGACTGCCTCACTCAACTCCCACAAGACACCTTTTTCCCTTCTGTCTCTCGTCTCTTTCTTCCTCTCAGATGCTGTTATCTTTCTGAAACTTTATGAATTAGTTACAACCCCCTCCCTTTCCCCGTCCTCACCTCTCTTACTTTCTCATTTCAGCGGGGCTGTGAATTCAATGTACGCCTCGAGACAAACTGTCTGTCTCTCCGTCTGTCTGCATCCACCTCAGCCGTCAAACCAAAAACCTCCTTGGGAAAAATACAGGACTGATTAATAAAAAAAATTTTTTGGGGGGGGGGAATTATATTGATGTATTTTTCACTCCCCAAAAAGTTCTACCATTGCTAAATGAAATGCAGCTGTGGCTCGAATGGGCTCACAACTCTTTGGCGTCCACGCCGCCTTCATTCCTTCTTTTTCCGAGATCGGGCAGTCGCATGGGGTGGCGTGTATGCGTGTGCGTGCACACACGTATGTGTGTCCGACTCCTTTGTGACCGCTTTCCTGAACCTGGAGCCTCCCTGCACAGAGGGAAATAGCGGACTGTGGCAACGACAGGGCAGTTTTACAGTGTAGCGGGCTGAATGTTAAACTTATATTTAATGTATGACATTTCACACAAATCATCCGGCCACAGACATGACCCTGGGGTATTCCGCAGATTGCTTTTTCAGTGCCTCAGCAACTGTGGAATTGTTCATCCCTGGGAGAGAGAGAAGAAGAGAGAGGGAGAGTTGGGAAGGAGGGAAAAAAGGCTTTGAATTTGGCGGAATGATCGCCCTCTCGCCACTTTGTCCATCCCGGCCGGGCTGGTTCTTTTTCTCTGTGATATCATGATCGCAGGCCGTGACAAATTGAAAACATCTTGGCAGTCTGGAGGCTGTACGAAATACCCATACATTATGTGTCGTACAACACCAGATTGGATAGCAAAACAATTATGCTGGTTTTGCCGTCTCAAAAGATCCCCTGCACCCCTCTCAGGCCTCCCCGTCCTTTAATTTCTATGAAGAAAAACGCTGTAAATATTGCACGTTTGATTCCCTCGGTGGGGAGACATGATATGGAAATAGCGGCAAGCACAATAAGTTCATGAATACGCAGCGAGGGAGGCCCGAGCATGCCCCCCTCAAAAAACACTCAGGCGCTGAAAATAAATACAGGGCTGCGGCAAGCTTTTCAAACTGCCGAAAACCATACAAGCAAAGAAAAAAAAAATCAACATTTTCTTGGCCCTTCTTGTCAGCTCAGCCTTGCAAAACAAAGTATTGATACCAACTGACTGTAGTAGGGGTCATCCATTTTATCTGAAGGGACATTTTTCAACATTTTGGCACGTTTTGCTGCTGCCAAGAGCTGCGCCGTCCACTAAATCAGCGTCACTCTCAACTCTCAA
Organism: Vanacampus margaritifer; assembly: GCF_051991255.1. Lineage (NCBI taxonomy): Eukaryota > Metazoa > Chordata > Actinopteri > Syngnathiformes > Syngnathidae > Vanacampus > Vanacampus margaritifer. The sequence continues at coordinate 4,716,147 of NC_135451.1, forward strand.
GGTTAGAGAACGCGAGTGGGGAGTTAAGGAGCATTAGGGCATGCTTACCTGTCACACTCAAAATAGCATGGACACGCACCTGAGCGCATACACACGTACACAAATCAATGTGGCGGTGAAGAGATGTACGAGGAAGTATTAGGGCCACAGTGAAAATTCATATGAGGTGATTTTACAAACACAAAATCATAAAGTACAATTGTGACATTTTTAGACTTTTTTACATTTATTTTACATTTGCATTCATTTGATTTGGCAACTTATTTTCTAAAATGTCTTTTTAGAAAAAATCTTAAAACTAAATGTCTTTAGTTTCGTAACAACAATATAAGTTATATGGCGCTAATGTCGTTGTTTTTGTAACATTTGGACTTTTTGTCAAAGTATAACCGGAATGTTTTCTTGAAATTATTTTTGTTCTTGTATTATCGATTTTATTATTATAATATTGCAATTTCTTACAATGACTGTATTGTGTAACATTAGCAAGATAACGTTATCATATTTAAGAACTTCAGTCATGTAAACATGAATTTAACATGAACTTTATTCCTCCAATGCTACAAATTTCCTCAGAATAACTTTATTCTCGTAACACTGACTTTTTTTGTAATATAATAATGTATTCCTGTAACATTACAAATTTTACATAACACGTTTTAACATGTTTGCCTGTAATATCACAACGATATTTATGACTTTATTTTCATCGTCGTTATTCTCATCACATTGCAACTTTTTCTTTTGTATATTCCGTATCATGACTTTTCTCTGGTCATATAATAACAACAATTGTCATAACATCGCAACTTTTCTTATATTAAGCTGCTAAATTATTACTTTTTCAGTACAATCACATCATTATACGCTTCATATTATAAATGTTTCTCCTCAAAGCATTTATCTCTACAGCTTTATTCTGGTAATGAAACTGTAATTTTTCATTTCACTTTTCTAAGAAACTCAGGACTCAGAAGAAATTTAGAACGGCCCGTCAGGCTTCCCGTTCTGTCTCCTTCTGTTGGTCATTATTATTTTTATGTTTCTTGAATGGGTTGTGACTGTGAAGACAAATTCCTTATTTACACACTTGACCTGGCTAAGTGTTGTATTTCATAACATAATTTTTTTTCCCTCTGTTATATAAAATGGTACTCTGTAATATGCATCTGCCATTTAATTATTATAACTGATATCTCTCTCATAACATAACTTGTCTTGTAACAAATTATTAATTTGACCAAATACTTTCTCGCAAATATTTTCTAGTTAGTATTCTAACATGGTTTTCTCGTAGAATTAATCTCATACCATTAGTCAATAACGTTTTAACGGACAAAGTTAAATAATGCATTGCAATTGTGTTTCTGCAATAGCTACTTACTGCTATGTCAATTGTAAAAATCCGTACACAAAAATAATATGACCTCCCCACACTCCCATGCATGAAATATTAAGGCACATCAAGGCTAAAAGATGCTTCAAACTGAGAACACAACACAATTTGGTAGCATACTCATGATAAACAACTGAGATGCAAGTGCATGGTGTCTAATTATGCAAACACCTTTGATAAGGATAGCAATGTCAACATTGTAAACACTACAAGGGAGATAAAAAAGAAAATCATAGACTGTAGTGTAGTAAAGTCCCCTTGAAACCACACGCACAAATACACAAATACTCACTCACAAATCCCGACCACAGCCTACAGCATAATTAGCAGTTTTCCCTCAGGGCGCTGGGAAACCTGTTCCTAATTGGAACCCAGTTGGGACTTTACATGGATTAAAATACATGAGGCGCTTGTAAAAGGGAAACACACACACACACACAAACACACATGTAAAAAGGGAATAAAAGAGCCCAATAAGTTGGCAACTTTTACCCAAAATGTATATTTAAGCTAAACCCAGCATGATCCGTGCTGTCTCGCTTGGCGCGGCTAGAGCGAGTCTCCAAAGGACAATTACAAAACTATTTTGGCCCCTTCTGTTTTGTATTCTGTTTTTCTTTTATTTGTGTTCCATTTCCCTGACTTAAGCTGTTGTTTAATGGACAGCATCGTGACAAGAGAGGAGTTTGCGATCAGATTGAAGCCGCTTGGCCTTTTTGCCAATTTGCCAGCAGCCTCCTCTGTACTTGTGAGACGGCCAATTAGCTGACCATCTGACAGAGGCTCTCTGACCGGGGCTATTAAAACACCGACACACACACACACACACACACATGCATACACAACCATCAAGTGCAGCTTGCCTATGACTGGCCGTCTCTATCTGCAGTTTTTGTGCCTAGATCTCACCCCTCACCTTGCACTCACAATTAAGACGGGTGCACACACAAACATAGCCGTGCAGTCATTTTCCTCGCCAAAAAGACGTGCTCTATGACCTCTCCTCCACACCTCCCCCCACCTGTTTGCCATCCTAGCTCCTCCTCCAAAACCTTTTCCTTTCTCACTCTGCATGCAAGGCCTCCTTTCTATCACCATCAACATCCAATCTGTCCACTTTTATCTTCTCTATATTTCCTTATTTTTTCTACTTAAAAAAAAAATAATCGTTTTTGGAGAGTGTTATTAAAAAAAAAAAAACGTTCAGAATTATGTATCGATGATAGTAAAAATAAGTTGTGATGGGCAAGTATTGATACCAGGTATCTGTATTGGGCTGATAACAGACATTATTTCAAGGTATCAATGCTCACCGTTTATGGCATTTTTATGACCAGAAACTAGTAATTATAAATTTGAATGATAGAAATTTGCCATAGTTTCATGCAATTTTAAGGAAAAATACTACAACGGTATATATAAAGGTCTTGCTTTGTCATTATTTATTGTTGGAAATTTTATGTATCAAAAGTACTCATGGTATTGATACTTGGTATCATTGACTAATGAAAAGTTGAGTACTTGTACTCGTATCCTACGTTTCTAAAAATAAGTTATTTACTCCCACATTCAAATACAAATATACGGCAAAGAGTCATTATCGTATTCTTCAACAAGATTTCCAGTGAAATAACAACAAAAATCAATATTGCGATGATGTCGCTCAAAACTGAGCAACATTTGACCCCCCCCCAAAAAAAGAATATATATATTTTTAAATAAGGTGCCTGCACCTTAATAAAGTATTTTGTGAATATATACATGCAGACCACGTGCCTGACCAGAAATGTAAGAATGCGCGTTTATCATAAATAATGATTTACAACAAAAATTTGTATTATTAGAAAATTATTATTAGCCATACAGGTCAATAACGGATAGACAAAATACAGAACAATACATCATATTATTTGAACAAAATATTTGAAAAAGATATTTGGAAAGAACCAAAAATACAGGTCGGAGAACCTCTCCCCCCTGAAGTCTGCACCTTTAAGCAACACCCCCCTAAAAGCAGCCCAAGCTTTCTAACCCAAACACCCCCACCTCCCCACAACCCTGTCTTTGTTGTCCATCAGTCGCATCTCAGATGGCATCACCCCTCTCCCTCCACGGTCAAGTTCAAGGGTCCTCTGGAAACACACCGGGTGGTTATGCCGAATGTGTGTGTGTAGACGTGCTTGTGCACCAGCGGCACACATGAACACCCTCGGCCATATTTGTCACATGGAACTATCCATCCATCCATTATAAAATAATATAAATAAATATGAATGTCATAAAAGCACACTGGGCAGTTTTTTTTAAAAGCATGCTTTAAAAAAAATGTCAATAATAAAAATGAAATGCACTGACACCTACACAGTGTTGGCGGCGCACCTGCCTCCTCAAGGTCTGTCGGCTGCAGTCAAAATGGTGGACACAATAACGGCGGGCTTTGATTCCTAATATGGAGGAAACAATTCTATTTTTTCACCGGGGCAGCTCTTACTGGGCGCTCAAAATTCAACCTCCCTCTCTTTCTCTCGCTCACAAACACACACACCAACATGCACACACACTCTATCTCAGTCTATTTGGTGATATATGTGGACATCAGTGTGCATGTCAGCTACAGCAGAGAATTTAAGCAAAGGGGAAAGCACGTTCAAAATACTGCCTATAGGTGAATTAATAAATATCCATGCTCTGTTGACTGAAGTTTAAAAACATTATTTGAATAAAATGATTGTGCAAAACTGTGATAGATGAAAAAACATAAAATAAGCATTTATGTGCATTTGAATTGCAATCCCTTCGTCTGTTTTGCAGTTATTCCTAATTAATTTTCATATAATTCTTTAGAGAGTATTTCATTTCCAGAATTAACACAAAAGGAACTCTTCGCATCAAAGATAATTATACAGCTAAAGAGGGTTTGCTCATTTAAAAAAAAAAAAAACTATCTGCCTGACATCAAAAATGAGTCTTTGATCTATCTCATTCTGTCCCTGATGGTTAAATGCCGTTAATTATATTCGGAGGAAAAAAATTAACTTCCTTGGAATAATTAACAGAGCGACTGCACTTTTGTTTGCTGGGAGAGTGTGTTTCTAAATTAATTCCCGTGACAAACAAACTCCATACATAAAACTAGATGAAGCAATTTCTGGAGAAATTGCATGTGAAATGCTGAGTGAAAAAATATGGAAAATCATAATAAATGAGGTGGAATGTGGTTGAAAGATATGGCATTATGTCGAATGGTACTGAATGCTTTGGAATGATATTAAATGATGTTGAACAATACAAAATGATATTGAATGGTAGTGGTTGAAATGGATGTAGAATGATACTTAATTACATGGAATTAGGTGAAATGATATTTGTGAAAATGCATTAACTGATTTTCTTTTATAAGATAAGAAGGCTTTGTTTTACATTGGTGGCAGTGGATGCCAAAACTTGTCAAGATAAAAACAAAACCTTATTGCCTTGAAAAATAAAAACATTGACTGTTTTAACAAGAAGACAAGATGAACATTTTCAACCATTGGTGAAAATGTGCAATATGTGAGTGAAAAATATGGATTTTTTAAATCATTTTTTTGATGTGGGAATTGAATGGATTTAATTATATGGAGTTAGTTGAAATTATATTGAATTGAATGCATTTTGAAGAGGAGCAATATGAAGTCCAACCCTAAATCCTAACGCTAACTCGAACTACTCTCTCGAAATTAGTGACAAATTTTGTTAGCCAAAAATGCTAAATATTTAGTGAAAAACACAGAATTTTGCTGTGTGGAAATTAGGGGAATGTTGAAAACCGATCCCAAGGTGAATTGAATGAGCTGCAGATTAAGAATTTCCATTAGAGTGAATTGTTATATTTCTAACTGAAAATGAATGTGGATTTTGGGGGTGGAAAAATGTCGAATTGTGGGAAAACTGTGAATGTTTGCAATGAGAAAAGCAATTGCATGCATAGCATGAATTTTGTGACGTTAAAATGTTTTTACTCGGTAGATAAATTTAGAAGTAGTTGAATGGCAAATAATGTTGGAATAAAAAAATAATAAATAATCCAAACAATTATGCACATACCGGAAAGTCGTCAAAACACTTGAAGATATTTTCGAACAATTTAGCATCATAATTTGTGTATGTTGTGAAAATTACACAAAGCTCACATTATGACTCTCACGTACAGTATGTGTTCTTGACAATTGGGTGCGGGTGGTTGTGATGGAGGGGACCGTCTCCATATTTTATTATACTCCCCTATAGAATATCACCATCTCCCTGGTGGACTGTGTGTACATACACAGTCAGATGATTCATATTATCTTTAGCACCCAACTCCTGGTTATAACCTTCTTTACTACCCGCCATTATGTAAAACTATGGATTACTTTTTGCTATGCGTGCAAATCCCACATTTGCCAGGGTGGTTTTGGGATGGATGTTGTATATACATCCATGCATGCATGTATGTATGCATCCGAGCAGAGACCCCCCTCCATCGCCCACGCCTTCCACATCTATCATGCATCCATAGGTCTATCAGCTCGTCGAATGAGGTGTGGGGAGAGAGGAAGGGACACAGGGTACATGGTTGGGGTGGTGGCGAAGTTAGGGGGGAGGGGTGTGTGGGGGGGACAAGAAATAAATTTAACCCCCTCCCTTACTTTAAAAATGCACATACATTTCCATACATTGAAAAGGCAGTGAGGTGCATACACCCCTGCTGCTCTATCCCAATATGCATTCCCCCCACCCACAAACACGCACAAGAACAGTGAATACAACAAAGATGGATGTGTGTGTCCCGTTCAGTGGGTGTGGGTGAAAGTATAGCCCTCGCCATATTTATCTTCATAAGAGCAGGAGGTGCGAGTGTTTGTCCGTATACTGTACATGCCGAGTGTGTTTGTTTTTGTGTCTGTGTGTACATAAAAATATTTACCACACCTGAATAAAAAATAAAAAAGAGATGGGTTACACTTATATTTATATACTACAACTAAATATTTAAAAAAAGCTATTTTTACTTCCATGTATTTCATTGCAACATATCATGCAGGGCCTTGAAGTACAATTCAGTAACTTTTCATATTTTCATCACAGTGTGATTATTAATGGAAGAATTGCAAAAAAATTTAAGCAGGCATTCAAGAGTTCCAAACAGATGCATCACCTTTCCCTAAAAAAAAGAAAAAAGCAGCAGCACCATCACTCCTTGTTCATAATGACGGGCCTGTTGTGAGACACAAGCGTGCTATTGTGCAGCAAGACGAGTTTGTTCGGCAGAAGTGATTTTGGGCTTTTAGAAAGTTCCATTTTGCACTCCCCAGGCGCCGCATATAGGCCACCCCAGGGAGGCATGCATGTGTGTGCGTGGTGGTCTATTGTGTGTGTGTGTAGTGTAAAATATTCTGACTGAACTGTCTTGTGGTTCACGGAGCAGGGAGATGTGTCCTGTCTCTTGCATTCTAATGTGAGTGGGTTTTGGAAGTAAAAGTAAACAGATATGCTTGCTTGAACGCACACATGCAATTGTATGTGAGTGAGTGTGTGTGTTGGAGTGTATGTGTGTGTGTGTGTGGGAGGGCAAACCTCGTTTGAACCTGTATTGTGCATAAGTGTATTACGATGCACATGTAAACAAGGGTTTTCACCAGTTTTGGCTCATGACCTTGATAACACAACCTCATCAACAGGGCTGGGCGTGGTTCAGAATTTAATTGAAACTGAGCCCTAAATTCAATTCTTGGCAAACAGGAAGCAGAATTGAAATTCGAATGGCAGGAAGTAGAATGGAAATTCCATGAAATTCCATGAAATTCATGATGCAAAATGAAAGTGTATTTAACAGTAAAGAAGCCTATATACAACATGATTTTCTTACAAATATCGTCACTGTGATGTGAAAAACACTTATGACCCCCGCCCACCCTCCACCCCACCAATTTTAAAATGTTTATGTTTTTTGGATGTCTGCATTCAGTTTCATCCCAAAAATGTAAAAAAAAATGACAAAAATGGACATATGTTTTTTTTCACATAGCAGCGACAATATGATTGTTTTTAATTTTTTTATTAGCATTAAAATCTTACAGAGATAAAAGCAGGGGCAGGGTGGCCATTGGAAATTTCAGAATTCCCAAATGCCAGTCCATCTTTGGGCCAATGGCACCTTCCTTCCCCTGCTCCATTTCACTGGTTGACGTGTGCACTCCTTTCATCGAAGACCGAATACTAATCGTTGGACATCGTCACATGTCGTCCGTCTTTGTATTTTAAGTGTGGTGTAACATTTGTTTCATTTTTCCTTGAATTTATACATGCTGGTGTCTATTAGATTGAAAGAAAGGAAGCTGAAGCCTTAAAAGTTTTAGGCTTCTGATTACTTAACCTGTTTCATGTGTCCATTTTCATACAGATTTAAAAAAAATTCTATCATTGTCTCCATGGTCTTAAATAATTGTCCATATGGCACCTGCACGGCTGTAATATAAGAAGCTAAGGGCTCTCTTGGCCGGGAGTTTGTTATAACGGAGGTGGAGAGATGGGGCCCTTCAAACAAAATATGACCCCGTTAAAACGATCCCATTCCTATTGTCGACCATATTTCCTGCAATTCTTCCCTCTCCCACTCTTGTTCCTGCTTCCCCGCCCGGGTCCATTGGCGCACAGATGTGCTCTCTGTCACGGCGGCGATGATAAATTAGCGCGGCTGCTGCCGTGTGAAATAGGAGCCGGTGTCTGGGTGCAGAGGGCGATCCAGTGGACAATGCCAGGGATGAGCCACTGCTAGTTCAGCTGTGGAGGAAAGCTTTGGATGGGACCATGTCATGGGTTGGGATTGTTGCCAGAACCCTGACGGTATGCTGGACGGTCCTTTAGGTGAAGGGTTTAGCACCCTCATTTTTTTCTAACTTTCAGTTCAGTACAATTGGTTAGTGCTACTCTTTGTATGTGTTTGTCTCAACAACTGTTAAGATCACAATCTGTATCAATCGGGTGTGCGTGTGAGTGCTTGTGTACGGGGTGGGATCTGGAAGCAGCTGCATGTCAAATGTGTGTGTTTTCTTTGTGTGTGTGCGATTCTTTTCTACCTGCAGGCTTTGGTTTGTGTGTGTGTGTGCGCACAGACATATGTTTCTTATGAAGTAAGGCCCATGCCGGGCAAATTAATTCTCAGAAGTTGCGTGGCAGAGGCTCTCCTTCCCTTTGAAATGGGGCATACGGCTCCCTGTAATCAATAAGTCAAGCCATCTTGGCTGCGTGTTGCAACCCCCCGGTACACAGATGAAGAAGCCCAATTTACTCATCATAAATTCTGATTCCCACAATAAATATGAGAGGAGGTCCCTCGGTATTTGAATATGTGGAATCTCAGGGGCGTTTGAAATGCCGAATGGCTCTCGCCTCCGCCTGCAGTTGCTTTTGTTGGTCCGAACACGCGCTTTGTGTTGAATAATAATGACGCGTGGTCAAGAATATTTATTTTTGATCTGAAAAGATGAAAACACGGGAGGCCCAAGCCTGCTTGGCTCATACAGATGTCCGATCCCGTATAACGTTTGATGCATTTCATGTTTTTGTCTACCTTTGGAACACATTTCTCTGCTCCTCGCATCTTCACATTTTCAAATGAGGCTCGACAGGCACCTCCAGACAAGTGGTGACATGCGCAGGAAAAGCCATGTGACGTTTGGGGACACGCTAATCTATCGGACAAGGGATGTCTCTCCCGTTTATAGCCTCCTGTTTCAGGAGACAGGGGGGGAAGTGTCCAAAATATGGCGCACCTACAATACATGGATGTGGGTGAGGCCTTCTGCATCTGTTCAAGTAACTCAAAAAAGAAGACATATTGAAGCACTAAATCTTTTTTTTTTTTTGAGAGGCAGCAACAGCATACTTTTTTTTTTACAAGCGTGCATTTAGTCAATGTTTTCATGCATGTGTTGAGTGCATACATGTGGGTAAATATGATTTAATGCAACGTGGCATCTCTATAAGTAGCGGTTTTGTTTGTTGGCACATCTCTGCAAAGTTCTTTTGTTAGATACATGACATTTATGAGCCGCGGTGAATGTCATGACAAAAACGGCATGACAACACGTGGCCTGGTGTCAACAGCTTTACTCCCCCCCCCAAAAAAGAAAATTAAATAAATAAATACAATAGTGTGTGTATTTCTTAAAAATCACGATGATTTCATGAAAAAAGTAAAACTCCAAATGTAGTTTATTATTTTATATATTCCATTTTGATTATCATTATTTCGACTAACCCGGTCTGGTCTCCTCCACAATCCAAAGACATGCACGGCAGTTTAATTAAACACTCTAAATTGTCCCTAGGTGTGATTGAGAGTGTGGATGGTTGTTCGTCTCTATGTGCCCTGCAATTGGCTGGCAACCAGTTCAGGTGGTTCCCCACCTACTGCCCGAAGCAGCAGCCCCGAGACCCTTGTGAGGAATAAGCGGTTAAGAAAGTGGATATTTTTAGTAATTGCATATTTTAAAATAACAGTGACTTTTACAACATGCTTTAAAACATACAGTAAAAGTTTTAGTCATTTTTCATATATTTCTAAACAATTAAATTAGATATGCATTACAGTATTACTTATAAAAACTACTTTTTGAGTCAAGTTAATCCATTGTTGCAGCTGAAAATATCCCGAATTAATAATCATACTGCAATTAGCAGATTGCTCATCAAAAGTTCTACTTTTTCATATAAAGCGCTTCACAAAATTATTTTTAACCTTAAAGGTCACCATAGTTAACCACATCCGGATCTTAGGAACTTGTAAATTAATTATCTTTAGCAGAACCATGGACTAAAATCTGGGTTGTAAACCATTGATATGCAATAACAATATTACGTAAAACGTAAACATAAATGAGCTACACAAACACTAACTGCAGAACACATGCGGAAAATGAATGAAGATCATTGTGGAGTTATTCATGTGGATTCACCGATCACTATGTCCTTTTCTACACATAGATGTCTCCAAGCGAGATGTGAGGGCACCATATTTAGAAGGAAATGATTTATTGATTGCGAATTATGCCGGCTAAATTTATGCCAACCAGGACACAAATTGTTGTTTTTTGTTTTTTGTTTATATGATGGTTTGTGCATGTCTGTGATATTAACAACACCTGGTTTATCCCATGTTCGCACATATATAGACCATGTCCCGTGCCAGATTTGCGGCCATCATGAAAATACATTAACAATCTAGACAGCTTAGATTTTTATTTTTATTTTTTCATGCACTAGAATTAGAATTACTAGTGGTGTTTTGGGGTTATTAAGATGGAATTTAAAGGTCCTTGAAGACACCTAAAAAGGGTTAAAAACAAAAATCTAAAACAAGTGGAGGCGACTGTTGGGAAATGCTAACGAGAGGAGAAAGCAGTTTCCAGTGTTAGTCAATACAGTTGTCTTAATCGGCCGGGAAGCATTACAAGCGCTAATTTCTCACCTGGTAGTTACATGCGTGAAGAGCTAATCCATAAATCTGCTGCAAAGTGGTTCATCAGTGAGCGCCCTGCCATTGAATGTCGCCAATTAAGACGCCTAAATGGCTGGCTAATTACGCTCGGAATGTAACGCCTTGTCTCTCACATGATTACAACTCTCTCACACCTCACTAATTGCGGCCATTTTTTTTAACAGTGATGTTTTAGAGTCTTCTGATGTTTGATTGGCAAAACAATTCAGCCCTATGGTCGAATCATTACCAATTACAATCAAACAGCTTCCACAGCAAAGTGTAATGATAGAGGTTGTTAATGAATACATGTAGGCTACTTCAAAATATTAGCTACTGATTAAACATTACATGTAATTACAAGTCATTAAAATATTGTTATGGTTTTTATTGGCACTAAACACCCAAATAAAAACGTACTAAAATGAGATGATGTAAATCTTAAGGCTTGTATTTACATTTAAAAAGATCAAATGTTCTAGTCATTTTGAACATCGTAAGTAGACATTTCTGATATTGCTTGAAAAATACATTTATTTCAGGCGGTTTACGATGGCGTCCTGTTCCTAAAGTGGCGACGTAACCCAAGGTTATAGTCTACTACTAAATATCGTAAAGTCATTTAAAGTAAAGTAAAACATAGTAAATTTTTAATGGAAAAAGACTTACAGTTTAACGGTGCGGTATGGCGTAGTGGTAGAGTGGGAAGTTGTGGGTTGGATATTCACCCCTTGTGACCATGTCGAAGTGTCCTTGAGCAAGTGACACTGAATCCTAAATTGCTCCCAGTGGACCTGGCAGTGCCCTGCATGGTACCAACCACTGATGTGTGGTGGGTGAATGTGAGGCTTTGTGTAATTTTGTTTTTCCTTTTCCGTTCATATGTTTATGTAATTATTGTTTTGACAATGTTTGACCACTGAGAAACTCAAAATATTACTTTAATTAATTACTTTAAAAATACCTGTACAGGTTACTGTTATTGTATAGATGTTTTTACTTACTCACCTAAAAAAATGCATTTGTTTTTTGCATAGCACATCCTCCATATTTGTCTATTTGACTGTGTGTTGTGGCAGAACTTTTTGTTAGCGTTCCTACTAAATTCTCGTGAGAGCCTGTTGAGTACTATCATGAGTCAGCGGCAAAAATAACAGACGGGAGCGTTTCGAGGAGGCGGCGGAGGAGGTCTCGTGAAGAATGAGAGCCGATAAAGATCTGCTCCGGGCCTCTCCTTGTCTTGGCCCACAGGTCTGAAGAGCAGAGCAAATTGTGCCTGAAAGGGGATGTTACTCATCGGAATGTTAATGGTGCTGAATATTTCAGAGGTGGGATCATCACGTGGCAGGAGGGGGATGGGTGGGTTTCCCGAAAGCATTTAGCGTTTGAGGTTCATCTCTGTTATTGTAAAGCCCGAGTCAAAGATGATTCCGATGCGCGGCTAACAAGGCCCGCGAGCTGTCGGCGAGGTTTGATCTCCACCAAAACACACTGAAAAGTTAATGCTTGTCGGGAATTTCTGATCACTTGGAGTAATAATTCCTCTTTTTAACAGTTTTTTCCCATGTTATATAGCTCACTTTGGATTAATGAGACTTCCTGATGCAACTTTCTGCAGCTTTTTCTTTGTTTGCAGCAGACATTTGTCAATCTCAGGATGCGCCGCCTATTCCTTGTGTTCCATAAGCATGTGTCATTGTAAAACACAAAACATATGGAAAATTCAGTTACAGTGACTATATGACAAAGTTGTCCTTTTTGAAGTCGAGAACCGTCATGGGAGTTATAAAACTTATATAAAAAAAAAAAGGGGGAGTAGAGGAGTAGTCCCAACATGTCTATATAAACATCTGTCTCCCTCCCTTTAATTCAATCAAAAGACTACTTTCTTTAGCCTTGGGAGTAAGACAGAAAGAGGAGGCTTTATGAGCAGTGAAAGTTGAAAAAAAAAAGCAAGGATGCAGGAAGGGAGGAGGAAGTAAGGGGGTCTAAAATTAAGAGAATTATTGCATGTTCCCAGATGTGCGCAAGGAAGATGACCTGCAAGTCAAAGTTGTCCCCCATCAATCATTCCCATATGCTCCCGGAGAAATGGATCCTGCAGGACACTTCATATTCTTCCTTCTGATTAGTTCATTTGAAAGATGAAGGAGGGGATGGGATGACGGGTGGGGTGAGGTGCGGTTGGGTGGGTGAGGGGGTGGCGTTCTTTACAAATGGACGGCCCCAATGTAACCCAAGACCGGAGAAGGTTCAATGTCAAAGTGAAGCCTCGCCATTTAGGACTTCAGGGATTTTTTTTCTTCCTCTCGTGGCTACCTTTTTTTTTCCCTCATTCTTTTTTTTCCACGTCAGGCAGTGAAGGCAATTTCTTCTTAATGTCAGTCTTGATATATAACTGACTGAAAATTTGTTATTCTACTTTAGCGGAAGCCAACCCAAAAACTGTCTTTACAATAATACATTATATACAGACCAACTAGTTTCATGAATCAAGCAGCAAAATCCCCCCGTTTTTTTCCATCTCAGGGGGCGGCCATTTTGCAACTAAAACAGGCATCACAGTTACTCAGCGCTCACGACCAATCATGGTTTAGTCTGTGAACGTCACATGGCAAACTCAGAAAATAGGTGAGTCGTGGTTGGTGTGATGTTTCTGTCATGTTATTTTCAGTTGACAGCAAGTGGCAAAATGGCTGCCCATGGATTTCGCTTTCTTAATTCATATTCCACAAACACAATATTAACCAGAATACTGTGTTTAGATTAGTTGGGGCACATAGAAAATTTTGTAAAGAACATTTTTGGGTTGACTTCCCTTATAAGTAGTCGGTCTGTAGATTACTTTGTTACTCCCCCAAAAAATCTGAAAAAAACATTCATTTGACATAATGCCTGATATGCGGACCACAAAGCAAAAGAAGAGTCCTGCCTGTACTGATGTGGTCAAGTTACGGGTCGGGGAATTCACCTAAATGAGACACAGGTAATCAGGAAGACTTTATATGGGCGCACCCATAGTGTGTGTGTGTGTGTGTGTGTGTGTGTGTGTGTGTGTGTGTGTGTGTGTGTGTGTGCTTGAGGCCAGCAGATATCAATGTTGTGTGATGGTCAAGCTAACTTCACTCATTACCTATAACACAGCTCTTTAACTATTGCTTTCTACTGAACTAAATACAGAAAATAAATGAAATAAAAAGTTGTTTTCTGTTACGATATGTGTACTTTTACTCAAGTTATCACTTTCAGGTACTACATAGTACACTGCTTAGTGTTGATCAATCGGTCGGCATTCACCCTCCTTACTTAATCCGTCTTCGTTTGCTTCTTCCCTCTCCTGACTCCGCTCCCCCTCCGCTCACCTTTCCCTCCCAGGGCATCGGTAATTATCGGCGAGGTCTTAGTGACTGCAAATGAAATTACCATTTAAGAGAGTGAGGGAGAAAGAGACATCCCCTTTGCCATAGTAGGGGAGCATAAGTGAGGCGGCTCGGATTTCAGCTATTGATTTTTAAACTGCTACATCGGAGTGTAATGCTTTCATAATTTCAAATAAACTGTCCAGTAAAACGAAGTACTAATGAGAAAAAGAGTAAGGGGCATACGGGGCAAAGCCAGGGGTTGAATTTTAAGTGTTGATGCATGTAGGAGGAAATTAAAGTAAAGCGCTAATCAGGCAAGACGATCCATGTGTCAATCATCACCAAGCAACTGGAAGTCCTGTAAAGCCTATTAAATAGTCTTGGTCTAAAAATTACACTTTTAAACATGTAAACTCATTATATTTTACAACTCTCACAAGTATGGGCCAAATATGCAAACTCCACAAAGGCCAGACTCAAACCTCAGAAATGTCACTTTAACAAAACACTTAGGGCTCTACTTTGGTGTCCAGTGACAAGTCTGGGGCAGGTTAAACTAAGTAAGGGTATTTTTGCAGACCCACACAGAGTGACACATTTAAAAGAGGGTATTTTGTGCCGTAGTGTGCTTGAACAGTCAACTTGATTCATCACCATTAGAAGTCACTCCTCTAATTCAGGTGCCCTGACTGTTCTCGATATGGTGGAAGAAACTGATTTGCACATGTTCAGGTTAATATCAACATATGTCATTTTTTACGCTCAAGCACAGCTGCACTATGAATACTGGTGTGTGACCATGTGACTGCATGGCTTCATCTGATTAGTGAAGTCAAACGTAGCTCCTGATTGATTATGTTGGATTGACGAAACAGAGTCTCCTCTGCCAATGCCACTGCCCATCCTGCAGTTGAGTATATAAACATTCCAGCAACTCTCTGAGGAAGATTTGTTCTGCGGTGTTATAATTTCACATGCTGTTGAGCCGGTAAATCATACTCGTCTAAATGTATTTCATCTGGCTTTGTGCTCCGTAGTCAAATTTTCATGTTGACGGAACTAACATCTAAACTTTCAAACTTTAGATATGTGCAACAGTAACTTGGTGAAACAAGCTGAGTCACTGATAAGGCACTGAGAGACAATAAAGAGTCCCCCCCGCCCCCCACCCCATTTTTTTGGGATTAAAACACATAAACCCTAATCGGTCTCGCTCTTTCTGTTTCCCACCACAGACCGCGGGCCGCTGGAGGCATCTTAGAAATCTCTTACATCTGGAGGAGCCATAATTCACGGGATTTGGCCTGACAGCCATGACAGCCATTGGGGCGGCCAGCAACAACTGTCTCCTGTGATCGCAGCCCACTGTGTATCTGAGTGAGAGAGAGAGAGAGAGAGAGAGAGAGAGAGAGAGAGAGAGAGAGAGAGAGAGAGAGAGAGAGAGAGAGAGAGAGAGAGAGATTATTTTAATGTACACTTAATGTATGCAGGAACTC
The DNA here is from genome assembly GCF_051991255.1 of Vanacampus margaritifer. Classification (NCBI taxonomy): domain Eukaryota; kingdom Metazoa; phylum Chordata; class Actinopteri; order Syngnathiformes; family Syngnathidae; genus Vanacampus; species Vanacampus margaritifer. The sequence continues at coordinate 4,731,903 of NC_135451.1, forward strand.
AAAACTATTGTTTCTATTAATAACAAACTATAACGAGCTAACGGACTACATACTGTATTCAGTAGTTAGGGCCATATTTTGCTGTCAAGTGCAAGCCTATAGCACGATGTGCAGTTTAACTGTGTGCTTGGGTGGAGTTTTCTTTGCTTTGGTATTTTGGTAAACTGGCACATACAAAAAAAAAAACAACAACAAAAAAACATTTTGTGGCGTTTGCACAGTTGTGGGATGGAACGCAGCCGACTCCCGGCCAATCAAAGCGGCTCCCCTCATTACCTTTAAAGGGATACTTGACTCATTTAGCCATTTTCAGCAGTAAGAAGATAATATTTTGTTTAAAATTAATGTGATAACTTGATTATTTTTCAAGTAAAAATTAATACCTTTAAAATGACATATTTGTCACTTGCTGTCTACTGAAAATGACATCACAGGTGCTCAGGAAACAGGTAACGACCAATCACGGCTCACATGTTTTCTCAGTTTGTTCAAATGTGTGACATCAATTATAGACAAAATATAATCTTTTTACTGCTGAAAATGGCTAAATGAGTCAAGTGTCTCTTTAAAACCAGCACAGTTGAGGCGCACATTAGTCCATGAAATTGCAAAAGCATAAAATGACACGCTGGGATACGTGCAGGAGAGATGTTTGTAGCATATTCCATGCATGAGAAACTCAAAATATTTGACCTAACTCCATATGAGCATATGGGATCAAAAGCAACAAATAATCTTGTGCCCGAAGAGAATATGATCCATCATTTTTAAGATTAGAATTAAGGCACAAATTAATGAATTAGTCCCAAATTTAAACTATTTCAAAAATAAAAACCCAGTTTTAGCCTCAGCTTCTTCTCAAGAATATTGTATTTTCTTCTCAAGATTATTATTTTTTTATCTGTGGCTTGAAAGTGAGTGAGTCATCAATTAAGACACATAAGTATTTATACACCTGGACCCCCTGTATTTCATTGCTCTTGAGAGTGGACACTGTGGGAATCGTTTGCGTCAACATTCTACAGTGAGAGAACAACAGGAGCGTTGACAACACGTTTCAAGTGAAATAATGAGTGCTGGACAGCTACAAAGGCTGCAAAGATTTGACAGCCTGAAAAAGGGTTGATCCAAAGCATGAATAAATAAATAACAGTGCCGTCACCCTAAAAATGCAAATTTACATTTTACATATTTTGACAAATTAGTGGGGACCTAATACAGAACCCTGCAGCACCATTTTCAAGGGACCTCAACCAGAGGAATTGCTGTGATGTTTTGTAAACATATGCTTGTGGTAATTTGGTCAATTATTTTACTAACAGGAAGTCTCCCATTTTGATTGACTTTGGAATCTGTTGCCATTTATATGGGTCATATTTTATTGAACGCCTCCTAATGAATTTATCCGGCCGGTCATCTTCAAACTTGCCGTGTTTCATCTTAAGATTTTTAAAATGAAAAGTTAAGGGAAGCTTGTTATTTTGCCGCATGCTGTTGCCGTGGCAATGCACTGTTTGTAAGGAATAACTTTGCTGTTTTTGAGCGTCTAAACATGGGCAAAAACTCATGAAACTTTGCGCACACATAGACCTGTCATGAACACAAATATTTTAGAAACTTCTTGTGTAAATTTCAATAAATGTCTCAATAGCACCCTCGTCAAATTTTTAATGAAGCATTCCCGATTGTACAATTCAGCTAGAGTTGTGAAAATTGGGAGGCATACCTATCAGCCTAAGACCTAGAAAAAAGTATTTTGTAGCCATGTTAAACCTAATAGGAAGTCACCATTTTGATTTGATTTTGGGAATTGCACACCATTTTTAGCTTTTTGCAGAGGTCATATTTTAGTGAATACTCATGAAACCTTGCACGTACATTAGGCATGGCAATAACATTTATAATTTAGGGGATTCTTGTCCTATGTGACAGTACCCCAATGTGCCAGTACCCAAATGTGAAAGTACCCCAATGTGGCCAGGGTTGCGAGGGCCCTTTATAGATGCTCGCAGCTCTAGTTATATGATTGGTGTTAATGTCAACTTTAAATAATGTGTGTGAAAAACTATTTTTTTAAGTAATAAAGACCCACATGTTTCAGTGCTTACATACAAGTGGCCTCAACCTCATAAATGTCCAGTGTTTCATGGCGTGCCAAATGCTCGCCACATCGACCCTAAATATTACACCCATACAGTAGCGTTCACTTCCAAGCCTAAAATCCTGCATTCCACATTCCTGATTCTGATCCTGATGCTTGCCTGCTAAGCCGGGCACCACATGAACAGCCATTGTTCGAGAGGGAGGGGTTGGGGGTGGGAAGGTTCATGTATTCCCTCTTTCCCCGGCCATCCATCTGTCTGTCCTTCTGTATCCACTTCTCTCCACCTCTTGTCACACATCCACGTCTCCCTCTTCCTGTCTACCTTCGTCGCTCTTTCGTGTCGCTTTTACTGCCCACTCCTACCGTTCGCTTACCACCTCGTATTTTATTTATTTTATCCCCGTCTATACCTTACTTCTGGTTCCCACTGATGCTGTTAGGCTCGCTACTCTTTTACGATGCCTTCTGCTCCCTCCGTCTTTGTGTCCCTCTTGATTCCCTCTGCCTGTCTTCTTTTGCCGTCAGCGTTTGCAGAAATTCATGTCAAGCCTTACCTCACATTAGATATAGATTTATGACCCCCCCGCCCCCCTCCTGATCCCCATGGTCACTAAATTTGATACCATAGACTTAGCCATGTTGTTTTCTTGTGTGTTTGGGCTTCACTGTGGTTGTGCAGCACTGGGTAGGCTGTGCAACACGTGTCGGTTTACAAGAATTCCAAAATGGTTGATTTTTACCGTGACGGTATATATATATATATATATATATATATATATATATATATATATATATATATATATATATATTAATATTATTATTACTATTATTATTATAGGGTTCATGTTGCATATGGATGAAATAGGGGTTGTTGGGGGCATAGCAGTCAGGTGTGTGTGTGTGTGTGTGTGTGTGCGTGTGTGCGAGGGGAAAAAAACCTTATGGGACCCTATATTGTGTTTCATTTTCATTCCATCTACATTCTATTTCATCTTTGAAAATAAGTAAAATATGTGCGATATAAGAAATGTTTTTTTCAAGAACAGATCAAGTGAGAAAAGGCGTTGATTTTTTATGTTATTTTATTTTTTTATAAATCTGACATATTCCAAATTGTTTTGACAAGCACATTCTTAAAATATGAGCACATCATTTTTGACCGTTGGAACATTTTGTTCTAAAAAGCATTCGGAGAGTTGAGCTCATTGGAGTGTGATAATTCTGTTCAGCTGTTGAAATGATTAATACCGTAATATAAGTTGGTGTACCTAAAAACATTTTTTTGTTGTTCTAATTATTTTTCTTGTTTTGTTTGTTTTGTTCACATGTGACATATCTCCATATATTTAAGTGTATAAATATAAACATAGCAAGGAATAGAAAAATAAAATAACAGACAAACAGGTGGAATCCTGACAGAGTTTCACAAAGAATTCTGACAGTAGTCACTTCACAGGTACTTGTCCTCTTGCCATGCATATTTGATTTCCTGTAGGTGTTATTTGTTGTGTATTTATGTTGTCTTATTTGAATCCCTCAACCTATTCCACAAGTTGCCAAGGGTGGGGCGCATAAAAATGGCACCATCCATTGTAATGTTGTTGTTTGTTCGAAGCGAGGTGGAATTTACCGTTTGATGTTTGGCTGGGCTGAAATACACAAAATAAAATCCCCGCGAGATAAAGGTGTGTTCTTGCACATGTCTGAGTGTGCGCGTGTTGCTTCAGACTATTTATCTGTCAGTCAGCGAGCGCACATTGTTTGTTCCGGTGTGTGTGCCCACATACACATATAAAAGCCATATCGTGCTTGAGATCAAATGGTGTATCAAGAAGGAGAGTGACAGAGATGGCAAAAGTGATGGCTCTTTAATGCAACCTATCCACTCTCAAACCAAAATAAATAGAAGACCAGGAACACACAGAATTGGCAAGTGTTTTAGGGCGTAAGAAATGACATGAAACACTTATGCAGAAAAGCACTGAACATGACATCGACTTTGTAGTGGCGGGGAAAAAAATGTTGCACCAAAACTCACAGAATAATTTTCATGCAAGGCAGACTGACACTTTTTTTTATTTGCACTTGTCTAAGACACAGTGGGACTCCCACAGTCAAACACAATACGTTTTGTGACTTGCCATTGCAACTTACCATGAAGATCCATTATCTTAGAAATAATAGGTTACCATCAAACCGTTGTTATCGTTAAAACAGGCTAAATACGAAAACCTTTGTTCACGACACAATTTTTTTTAGAAGTGAGTGCAGGTGTAGTAATGATAATATTAAAAATATTAACAAGTTAAAACTAAGGACTAGGGACGGTAAGAATAACGTGTGGAAGGAAATGAGGCATGTTTGTGTTCTTTACTGTACCAGCAGATCAGCTGTTGATTCAATATCAAATAAATGCACATGATTCATTTAATGCTTGGAAAATATCAATGATATATGATGAGGATGATAATAGATGATAAAGTTTCCACATGATTTTCCGCATTTGGACAGTTAACATTTTAGGCACTTTAATGTGTTTGATTGTTGATATTTAACTGTATACCTTACCTTACCTTACCTGTACACCAGCTTTTATGAACATCACAAAATCTGCAATATTCATCATAGTAGTTATAATAAACTAAATAATCAGGTGAAGCTTGTTTTTTTTTTCACAGTCGTTCATGCCACATTAAACCATTTTATTACGACGTAAATAATATACATCTATCTAGCGAACATCTTTACAACATGGTCACACTCTTCTCTCTCTTCACACACACACACTCCACATTCCTCTCCTCATTCCTGGTCCCACTCTTCCCTGTGCCTCGATCTCTCCTTACCAGGAAATTAACCTTGACATTGCCAACACATAATTCTCTTTAATAAAACTTGCATGTAAATATATATAAACAAACACATGAAATATTCACAGAGGCAGTCGTACACATCTCAAGGGCCTGCATAACAAAGACCGAGGCTGTGCTCAAAGAGGGGGATTTTCTCTGCTTTTCTACCATTATAAATGTATGCACTTTGGACAAAGGAGCAATTATAATTATGACACGTGCATTACACAAACTTTTAATGGTGACTGTTTCAATTTACAAACTTCAATAACTCACTTTGTTCACCTGATGTTGTTGGTTATATTCCTATTCTCTTTTTTCCTCACTAATGTCGCCGTGTAGGAGGAGCATACCTTCGTAATTGCTGCGAATACTGCCACAAACGGCCAAACAGACTCAATACATCCCCCCATACGACACCTTAGCTGTCCAACAACATGTCTGACGTAAAATACACAAATTGAGTGCAACACTAATGCCTGCATACAGTCATCAGCGAAATGGGAGTGTGTCAGGGACAGACAGATAGGTCCGTTGGTACTGACGATTCCGGTGACGGATGAAAACCCACTTCCGTCAGTGCACAGTGCGTCAGTTTTTTGAAGTTCCCAGCATTTGTCATTTGTCAGCAAAACAGCCGTCTGTCAGTGACGGAGTGACGGATTGCCCACTTCTGGTACTGTATACAGTATGTATGCTATAAACAGAGTATAACGGGATGGTAGGCAGTAGAAAGAGTGTGTCACGATTGAGAGAAAAGATAACGGTCAACTTAATCCATGTAGTGAGTGAGTCAGCGTCTGTTGTATATCTGTAAATACCAGAGGTGAGCGCATCAATGAATTTTGAGCATCCGTAATTTAGTAATCGTCAACAGCCGGGACACTCTTCCGTCTTCGTCAATCTGTTGATATTTCAAGCCAAACGACTGTAATTGTCATTTCATTTTTCCGTCAACGCTATTTTAACCAAGTTTACATCATGCTAAATTGCATTTTGTCACCACTATTTTGTTGCATTAACTAATTTGCTCCCAACACTTATATATATATATATATATATATATATATATATATATATGTTAATATTACCATAAATATTACCATCCTCCCAAAGACATATTTGTACGTTTTTGTTATGTTTTTTTTTTATGCTAGAACGTACAGAAGGCTTTGATGCAGCCTCTGAACTGAAGAGAGTGCTTGAAGCAATTGTAATTATTACAAAAACGGCCAGCAGGTGGCAGCAGAGGATAAGAGATCAACCAGGGCCGTGTTGCAAAACACTCTTTCCCCCACTGTTTTAAACTGATTTGTGAATAATTATGAAATTTAGCTATATTCTAATGCTAATTGCTGCAAAACGGAAACATATAGAAATATACTTTTTTTTTTTTCCTGATGAAAGAAGAGACTCTAATCTTTCTTTTGGTAGGTTCCATGTTTTTATAGCAATAGAGCACAATATTCTGTTGGTTGCTTCATTGAAAATGGCTGTGAAGTGAATGAGTTAATATTCTTTTCCACACTAATTTTGCCACATATAATATGTGCACACAGTCGTAACTGCCGGAAATATTTCCACGCACGGTCAACTGACTCAATATTTCCCCTTTTTAGTATGCTTTTGTTGTTCAATAACCTGCCTGACATAAAAACGGTGCACCGAAGGACCCTTTTGTTGTCGAACAGCATGCCAGATGTAAAATAAATGACCTGCGCACTAAACTAATGCTTGTATGAACTATATTGATGGATGAAAACCAACTTCCGGCAATATTGTAATATATTATAATATATAAAAACAATTTTTCAAAGTTTCCCGTCATTCATTGGACATACAGTTTATGTAGTGAAATTATGGAGTCTATTTATGACAACTGTGGTGCCAGTAGTCTGCTCAGAGGATAAACATTAAGCATACATCACTATGTATTCATAGAGGTAGATCTGTGAAGGGCATGCTTCTTCCCCATGTGCTGTATACATTGACATCCACAACTATTTTTAATCCAAATTATGAGCATCATATCCCAGATTTATTTCTTAGTGAGGGATTATACCCTATTTGAAACAATGTCTGCATATGCTTACCTGTGCGTTACGTCATATGCATAGACCTATTTGTAAGCTTTGCACATGCACAATGGTAGAATGCTCCCATTGTAATGGGATAACAGTGATGCGGATCCAAAATGGATGATTTGTAGTATATGGACACTGGGGTTAAAACTAAATTGAGAGAGAGGTGGGTAGGGGGGTTGGGGTTGAAGGATTCATGTGGGCAGGTAAAATACCATCACGGAATACCAGCACTCCCCAACTGATCATGCCTCATTTTAGGGCAATGAAACCACACAGGAAAAGGTGTCAGTGGCAGATTATTCAGGCTTGGAAAATCAGCCCTCATGTTTTTATTCATGCCACAAACAACAACAGAATTTGATTTTCAGTGTAAATATTCTGGATCAAAACAGTGCTAGAATGTATGTATTTGTCATAACAAGTACACCAGATAAGGAATCCTATTCTGTAGAGAATAGATGGATGCTCATGACACAATTAATTTGCAAGCATGCCCACCCCTAATCATAATACAGAAATTATACAGATTATAATGCGTTTATAAGGATGACAGAAGTTTACAAAGACAATAAACCGGTAAATATGTTTGGAGTGCCAATGTAACTTTCTGCTGAACAAAAAATAGTCATTTCAGTGGCAACACCTCGCATCATTCGCAGTGTAATGGCATCTCCATAGGCCAGTCCGGCTCTAATCACCATTGCTTCCTGCTGGGCCGGAGTCGTATCTTGCCGAGTCCAATGACGGTAACTAGGATGAGGTACATGTACCACCTGCGGATTACATGGCTGCTGTCTCCACGGTGACAGAGGCCCTCGCTGATACAAGCAGATCTCTGTGTGACTTTCGGTCCTTGACGTGATGTTTAAATGGATTGACTGGCAGATGGAGATCAGCGGTAGCGCAGACTAGCAATGCTGAAAGAGTTTATTCATGCAGTTCACACATTAAATACACAAACGTACTGTGGGAGCATTGATGGGAGATAAAATAAATAAAAAAAGCATACATTGATTTATGGATTTACAACCTGGAGAGCTTCCAAAGGTTCAAGGCAGTAATTTTTTCCCCTCTTTATTAATCTATGATTGTTTGATTTTAGACTGATTTGTCGTGTGAAAGTTGATTGACAGAATGTTTTCATAGCACTGAACATGGTCTTCGACAAGAGAAATACAGCATATTAGCTATTTAAAACGTGTAATAAGACTTCAATATCATTTTTGAGATGCAAATGTTGACATTCAACACTGAAAATGGTAGACAACTACTTTGTTAAGATTTTCGTCCTGAGTGCCTGACAATTGGATATATGTGCCCATCCTGTGTATCACTGATTTTCTAATTTAGGACAGCATAACTTGACAAAAACTTATCTGAGAGAGGTCCCAATCATTTGTACTGAAATCAAATGACCCATATGCAAGGAGATGAAGAATTGAAAGGAGTTTTGTTACTGGCAGTATGGCATGACTCCTTCTTGTGATTGGCGCCAAGTCAGCCTTTAGATCATTCAGGAACTTCAAAATTGCATTGCTGAATAGATGGTATGTCGCAATAATTTTTATTTCTGAATTTCAAAAACTTTCCCTGCGCTATGTTGTCACGACTGTGGTCTCTAAGCCTACTGTAACGCCCAATTCACACTGACTGTGGAACAAACGCGGAAGCGGCATCCATACAGACGCCACAAGGAATCGAAAGTGTTTGAGTCTGTGTGTCAATTCAGTCCAGCTGCAGTGCGGTGCGTATGCGGTGCGGATCAGATGCCGGGCTGCGTAAGATTCCGCAAGCTTTCTACTTTTTCCGGATTCCGCAGAAATAATGTCCAAAAAGCATATCAATGTGATGACAGGCTCCATTCCGTTTCGTCTTCAATTCCACTTATCCGGGGTCGGGTTGGGCGAACTCCCACGCATCCTCGAGGACCCTGCTGAGGGTATAGAGCTGGTCCACTGTTCCACGGCCGGGACGAAAACCACACTGCTCCTCCTGAATCCGAGATTCGACTTCCCGACGGACCCTTCTCTCCAGCACCCCTGAATAGACCTTACCTGGGAGGCTGAGGAGTGTGATCCCTCTAAAATTGGAACACACCCTCCGGTCCCCCTTCTTAAAAAGGGGAACCACCACCCCGGTCTGCCAATCCAGAGGCACTGTCCCTGATGTCCACGCGATGTTGTAGAGACGTGTCAACCACGATAGCCCCACAACATCTAGAGCCTTTAGGAACTCCGGGCGGATCTCATCCACCCCCGAGGCCCTGCCACTGAGAAGCTTTCCAACCACTTCGACCCCAGAGATAGGGGAGCCCACCTCAGAGTTCCCAGACCCTGCTTCCTCAAAGGAAGGCGTGTCGGTGGAATTGAGGAGGTCTGCAAAGTATTCTCCCCACCGATTCACGATGTCCCGAGTCAAGGTCAACAGCACCCCATCTCCACTATACACAGTGTTAATGCCACACTGCTTTCCTCTCCTGAGACACCAGATGGTGGACCAGAATTTCCTCGAAGCTGTCCGGAAGTCGTTTTCCATGGCCTCACCAAACTCCTCCCATGTCCGAGTTTTTGCCTCAGCAACCGCCGAAGCCGCATTCCGCTTGGCCAGCCGGTACCTGTCAGCAGCCTCCGGAGTCCCACAGGCCAAAAAGGCCCAATAGGACTCCTTCTTCTTCTTCACCATCTCTTCTCAGATAATATGTTTATATCATTTACATCCTTGTTCCAAAAATACAAAATAAAAAATGAAAATTTTTTAAAATATGATAAAGAAAAAAATTCCAACACTTCAGGGTACGCTCCAACCGCCTGTTTTAGCTAAAGATATTAACAAGCTTTCTCCAACAACAACAAAAAAACTTTCAAAAATATATAAGTTACTTTCATATACTGATAAAATGTCTTTACCCTAACCCTAACCCTAACCCTAACCCTTAAGTTTGTGAAAACACATTTAAAATGACAAAACACACAAATTTACAACTTATCCATAATAAGATAAATTATAAATTAAATTAAATAAAATTATTCACAGAACATGCATTACTCAATATATGATGAAGAAAATGGGACTCTCAGACATTTGTCTCCAATGTTTACAAAACACTACAGACACTTATGTTCATGCTTTATGGTTATGTACTCCGGTTATGTATTTCTGGACTAAAGTCTTAGAAAAACTTTCAGCTATTTTGGACTGTAGGATACCTTTATCTCCAAACTTGTGTTTGCTAGGTGACCTAACAACAACTGACTTACCACATAAACAATTTCAATCTACACTTGTAGCCCTTACTATCGCAAAAAAAACAATTCTTGTTAACTGGAAAAATAAACAAACTCTGAATATCGACCAATGGTCTAACCTCCTCATAAATCACATTTTAATGAAAAAAATACCTGCCTCAAATAAAAACCAAATATCAAAATTTATAGAAACATGGTCTACGTATATAGAATTTTTTAACCTAATTCTGGTTACTTAATTCTGCCTGTTAGCGAGAGCCATCACATCATGATAACTTACATTGATGTTTCTGCATTTGGCAATTTATTATTATATTATATTATTAGTATGGGATTTTTTTTAATAGGTTTTAGGTGAACTGATTAATACACACACGCTCGCACGCACGCACGCTCGCACGCACGCACACACACACGCACATACACATACTCACCCACATACAAAAAAAATAAAATAAAATAAATATATATATGAACATATATATATGATTCTGTTCATAACTTTTATGGACAGAATTTCTAGGCGTAGCCGAGGCATTGAGGGGGTCCGGTTTGGTGGCCTCAGCATTGCATCTCTGCTTTTTGCAGATGATGTGGTGCTGTTGGCTTCATCAAGCCGTGACCTCCAGCTCTCACTGCAGCGGTTCGCAGCCGAGTGTGAAGCGGTTGGGATGAGGATCAGCACCTCCAAATCCGAGACCATGGTCCTCAGTCAGAAAAGGGTGGAGTGCCCTCTCCGGGTCGGGGAGGAGGTCCTGCCCCAAGTGGAGGAGTTCAAGTATCCTGGGGTCTTGTTCACGAGTGAGGGTAGGTTAGAGCGGGAGATCGACAGGCAGATCGGTGCAGCGTCTGCAGTGATGCGGACGCTGTATCGGTCCGTTGTGGTGAAGAAGGAGCTGAGCCGAAAGGCAAAGCTCTCGATTTACCGGTCGATCTACGTTCCTACCCTCACCTATGGTCACGAGCTGTGGGTCGTGACCGAAAGAACAAGATCCCGGATACAAGCGGCCGAAATGAGTTTCCTCCGCAGGGTAGCCGGGCTCTCCCTTAGAGATAGGGTGAGAAGCTCGGTCATCCGAGAGGGACTCAGCGTCGAGTCGCTGCTCCTCCACGTTGAGAGGAACCAGTTGAGGTGGCTCGGGCATCTGGTTCGGATGCCTCCTGGACGCCTCCCTGGGGAGGTGTTTCCGGGCATGTCCTACCGGCAGGAGGCTCCGGGGACGACTCAGGACACGCTGGAGAGACTATGTCTCCCCTAACCCTAACCCTAACTATCCTGTTTGCCTCGGCCTTTTGCTTAAAGACAAAATCAGCCCCATGTTTTTGTCCCTGGTTTGATGAAGCAAGTTGCATTTTTTAAACTTAGTCAATTTAAATTGAGCATATTTGGCTGACAAAATCAGGGGTAAACCCAGTGTGTAGATCAGACCAAGTCTGTGCATAAATCTTCAGTAACTCAGGCCCATTGTAACAAAACCAATAAGAAAAGTGACAAAAAAAAAGAGAGGGAACCATTCCTAACTTTGCTTGCCCACTGGAAGGGGTGCAAACTAATTAACTGTACACGAAACATTGTAGGTTGTAAACTCAGGGCCCAATGAAAGCAATTTATGATACATTACAATATCTGTGTAACTGAAGAAAGTAAAACATATTGTGGAAGTTTGTTTAATAAAAAATATAAAAAGTTTATTATTGATTGTATAGCCAAAACTTTGGATATTTGTGTATGTCAAAGTCAGTAGTGCCATAAAACAAGTAAAACAAAAAAGCAGACCTAAGTCCAGTGACTCAAAAGAAACATTATGCCACTGCATGTTAGTATATTCACTTTTAAAAGACGGTCATTTGGAAAAGCACAATAAAAAAGGTACCATCACATGGATGTAGTCACTTATACACAAAGCAGCAGCTTATTGACAGGACTGAGGACCATGCATGATATTACCCAGTGAGAATGGTTAGAACTAGTAAAAGCTTGGACATAGCCGAATGTCACAGTCTACAAAGCTCCAATGCTCCTAAAAGTATTGCTAGAAGCCATTCAGTCATGAAGCGAATGGTGTGGAACGAGAGAGATGTTTCACATGAAGCATCAATGCTGTTTTTTTTTTTTTTGATGAGGCTGTGCAAGTTAAGTGTGACCCACTGACTGCTCTGGACTTTTTTTTTCAGATCTTCAGAGAGTTCAGAGAATTCTTTAGGGAGGACCAACATTTTTTGTATTTATTTCCATATTTATGTTTATATTTATTTATATTTTTTTTTATCTCGTTTTTTTTTCATATTTAATTTATAAAATATATTTTTTACATATGCTTTTATTTACTTATTTTTTATTTATTTAGTTTGGCATTGTTGGTCCTCTGTAGTTCTTTCCCATGAGGTATCATGTTGAACTAGTGACCAGCGACCAGTATGAGAGACTGAGAGCTGTAATACCAAATTTAATACACTTGCTCTCTATTCACACCTGAGACCTTCTAACACTAATGAGTCACATAACATTGGGGAGGGAAAATGAGTAATTGTGCTACATTTAGACATTTTCACTTAGGGGTGCACTCACTTTTGTTGTGCTGTATTGTGAGTTATTTTGAGGAAACAATGAATTTATACTGTTAAACAGTATAACATGTACAATGACTAATTTTCATTGTGTTTAAGTGTCATTTATTCAGTGTTGTCCCATGAAAAGATATTATTAAATATTTGCAGAAATGTGAGGGGTGTACTTACTTTGGTGAGATATTGTATGTACATGAAAAAGTAGCAGTGGTGGCACTAAAACAACTGAACACAAACACGCAAGTAAAAATAAAAGTATACTAGTCTGTGCTATGTCTAGCTGCAAGCATTTTCGCTTTTAAAAATAAGGTTGAGAATGCAAGAGGTGTGAAATTCTCTGGGAATAAAGAATAAATAAAGAAACCGTTCCTCACGTCGTAAAATACCGATATCCTTAAGCAGACATGTTTTTTTTTATGTATAGACTCCTGCCAGCGCATTGTACAGATGAGACACTTAAGGCAAGACAATAGTGTTATAGATTGTGGCAAGAGTTAAATCAATAGACCTTCTAAGGAGTAACAAGACACCCGGTAGCAAGTGCTACTGCTACACACACATAGACACAAGAGGGGCTGGGAAACAAATGAGGACTGGCAGACAGAGGCTAAGACCTCAGTGTCACTGACTAGCCATTATATGTTGGTATGTATGTGCTGTAGGGGTGTTCCAGTTGTGTGTCCGTGCATCCTGGCCTACCAGGAACATGTGTTGTGGATGTGTGGCTGTGTTTGTAAAGAATAAGCAAGCGCAGATACCTGTTTTTCCGTTGTACTTTTATCTCTGTTTCTTGGCCCAGTAATCTCCCACTGGGCATCAAAGCAGAGCCCTATTACTAGCTTTACCACACCCCTATATATCCCCAAGATCCCTGTGTGTAAGTGTGTTGGCGTGTGTGTGTGTGTGTGAGAGAGAGAGAGAGAGAGGGAGAGCAAGAGAAACAAAAAAAACAGACAAAGGAGATTGAGAGTTGAGCAGAATATGTTGAAAGAGAGTGAGAGAGGAAGAGAGATAGAACGGCAGAATTCAATGAATCAAGGTTGTCTTTTTTTTCAACAGGAAAGGGGAGGGAGGCTTTTGCATAAAGCTTTGGACCTTCACCTCGCCATGGTTGTCATCCAAGCTGTGTTTGTGAACACCTCTCCAGGGCAGCTTCCACTAACCCCCCGTTAGGTCCGACTCCACCTCCACCTCGACTGTCTCTTCCACCTCTGATCCGGGATCAGCAGTTCCCGGGGCCACGATAGGTGTCGAGGTCCATTAACCCCGGGCTGGTCTTATCATATTCATTGGGAAGATCACAGATGAGACTTATCACTGTTTTTATCAGATTTTTGAGGCTTTGAAAGCCTGACAAAAAAGAGAGGGAAGGTTTGTGACAGACTGTCAGTACCATAGCCATGGGTTAGTAGTCCTCTAACACACACTCACACATACAGGATTTTGAGAAACTGTCAGCAATTGCAGAGTGCTTTGATGGGGCTGTCAGTTTTGATTATTTGATTAAACTGAGATATGACCATTTTCCAAAGCCTCATTAGGGTTACGGGTGACCAGGAACCTATCCAATTTGACTTAGTGAGAAGTGGGATACTCCGTATATTGGTCGACAACCAATCACAGGACACCTACAGTATATACAAAGAACCATTCACATTCACATTTATTGGAAATCCAGTGTTGTCAATTAACCCATACATGCATGGTTTTAAAATGTGACAACAAGAAAACTAACAAGAGGCCCAGAGCCGAGATTCAAATCCAACCCCACTGTGAGGCATCCATGCTAACCGCTACAAGCTAGCAAGTCTGCTAAGATGGCCTCAACAGCATCTCTGCTGGTTGCAGTCAAGTACTACATTCACATTTTAGTCATGACACATTCATTCAGGTGTTTATGATGAACTCTCACAGTTATTTCCACAGAAAACACTTTCATTGTAAGCCATTCCTATTAACACCATTGTAAATAAAGTCAGTTATACACCAAATACAATACAAAAAGGTTGAGAGGGGACTGGAGTGTAGTTTGGAATTAGGGATGGGCGAAAACCAGTAAGGTATTGGTACTCGGGTTGGTGGCAGATACCATTATAGCATTTTGCCATTAATTTCATGACATTTTAAGGGGAAATGCTATATTGATTTATATATACTGTAGATCTTTATTTAAAATTATCTTTCATTGTTATTAATCTATGTATGAAAAGTACTTTATGGTATCTGTACTTGGTATTGGTGACTACTCAAGAGTTGAGTACTCGTGCTGGTATCGGTGTGAAAAAAAGTGGTATGGAAGATCCCTGTTTGGAATGACGCCATCAAAGAAGCCTCTGTATCACCTGACGAGTTCTTAATTTATTTAACCTGTCTGCATCTTCTGACTTTGCATTTTCTTATTTTTTGACATTTGGCACCTACCGTCCCAGATGAATTCCACTAAAATGCGGCCCACTTAATCTAATTCAGTGAACAGCGCCTCCCTAAGTGACCTTTACCCCTAACCCTGACCCACAGCTGCTGTCCCCATCCATGCTCCACAACCACTAATAAATTATTGCTGACTCATCATGATCAATGGCAAGTAATCAAACGGACATTTTGGGTTCAGGACACATGGCTACCGTGCTCCAATAGAAGCATTGGTTTCTCACGTTGTTCACAAACCCAATAGCGAACTGGGATGCTCAGGTTTAAGGATGGATATAAACAATATTTATATTTTATAACCAACAATGTGTTCAGAAGGAGTATACGAAGTTGAAAATTCTCTCTATAGGACTTTCATTTCTTTAGATGTGCAAAATGGCAGTATTAGGCATCTGGGACAACAGTATATATATATATATATTATATATATTATATATATATATATATATATATATATATATATATATATATATATATATATATATATATATATATGTATGTTAAATGGATTGCAGCTCTATAAAGCAGATTTGTAGACAAGAGGACTGAGATCACTTCTTGTTTTTATTGTTTTTTCATATTCAAAAGTATACATACCAAGAAACACACACACACACACACACACACAGATATCTGCTGCAATCCACCCCTCATCAACATCCTTCTTGGAAAATCACTGCAGCTCTGAAAAGTCATTTCACCCGCAGTACCAGCAGGCCCTTAAAGATTCATATTCCTATTTACTGTCTCCCTCTCTGCTTGTGCACACACACTCACTCTCGCACGCATACACTCGCAGTTAAATGCACATACACACCACAGCAACTAACCCAGCAGGGTTAGGTTCATGAATAAAGGAGGGAATTAGAGCAGACCTGGAGAAGTCAGATAGAGAGCGAGCGAGGTGGAGGCAAAGGAGACAGAGAGCTATTAAATTGTATGAAAAGTATCGGCGAGAAGGGGCAAATCTGCTGAAGGGAGGCATAATAAGTGGACATCAACAAGGATGAAAATTCAGAAGAAGATAAGACAGAAAGGAGGGAAAGATGATCGCATAAACAGGATAGTTGTCTCCTAGATATAAACTCACAGAAGTCACAGTTCGGTACGTACCTCGGTTTTGGATCACGGCTCGGTAAGAGTTTGGTTTAACAGGAAAAACAAAAAGTCCAAAAGCTGAATTTTCCGGGGTGGGGGGGGGGGGGGGGTCCATTTATTTTAGCAGACAGTACTGAAGGTAACAGTTTGTCCAACATTGCATCATTTAGAACTTTTAGATCTACCAAAGATAACTTGGCATAAAATGCAGATGCACATAAAAGTACTCAAGCTTTATGTCAAGCTTTTGTCTCGTTCTAAACAAGTATCTCATGCCGGATACAAAAACAGTTACACCCCTACTAATGACGTATGTTGTATTTTAGGATAATTATGCTCGCATTTAAATTTGGTCCATTTCAATAGTTTTCATCACAGCTACTATGCGCCTGCAGGAGCATAAAATACATTTTATTTTTAAAGAGTTTTATGACCTGTTTATTCTATACTTCCCCACTTTAACAGACCTAACACAACAACACAGTCCTAAAGCCCATGACCAAGTTAAATGAGATGTCAAGTTTCTCAAACCCATAGTCCAGCAATGATATTGTGACAGTCATTATTGAGTCAGTAATGTGAAAGATCTTACAAAGCCATTTATAGATAAAGGAATAATATTTTTTTTAGTAAGTGTGGACATTGAACACCTCATATATATATATATATATATATATATATATATATATATATATATATATATATATATATATATATATATATATATATATACAGAAAAGCAATAACAATAAGGGAATACCTTTCACAAAAAGCCCTAAAATAACTACATCATACTGCACAACCAAGAAACCACATTTTCTATGTGCACTCACAATCAAAATTGTGTGTAAGTGTGTGTGTCATAGGGGAAAGAGGGGCGAGAAGCCGCTACCCTGCACCCAGATAACAACCTAGCTTTATAATGTTGCATATCTATATTCA
The DNA here is from genome assembly GCF_051991255.1 of Vanacampus margaritifer. Classification (NCBI taxonomy): domain Eukaryota; kingdom Metazoa; phylum Chordata; class Actinopteri; order Syngnathiformes; family Syngnathidae; genus Vanacampus; species Vanacampus margaritifer. The sequence continues at coordinate 4,749,226 of NC_135451.1, forward strand.
GGCCAATTCCCCCTCGGGGGGCGAGCCGGAATAATAACGCTGGCCATTTTACCCCTCCAAGCGGGCAGCCATTTTCTGGCCTAATTCTCAGCACGGCCCTCTCGTCATTCCCAAGGTATCACGTAATGGATGCGGCGATGAGATGGAGTGACATTGCGGTGTCTGAAATGTGAAAAGCCTATTTGCCGATCTGGCCTGCCTCAACAGGGTGGCCGGTGGAGATACAGGAGCTGTTTATGCTTAATCCTCTTTGCAATTTCATATGTTGTCATTTCAGATGATTGTCTCTATCTACGGCAAATTGGCAAATTTAGAAAATAGGGGCAACATGGCGGGGAAAAAATATCCCCCCACCCCCTCCTGTTAAACAGGTGTCATGTAAGTTCTGAGAACTGATTTAAATCACTAACGTTTCATGCATTCATACTGGGGGACAGAAGTGGTTTACAAGCTAACAATAGTTTGTTTACATCTGTATCAATATAATAAGCAGAGTTTTAAAGTTGAGGGCCAGATGAGAAGGTGTGGACATTCCTCCGATCGGTCAATTTCAATAAAACTCCAGACAAACAAAGAAAGGTTAGGCTGTATAGATTTCTCATTGTGGTCCCACTCAAAGAAGCGTACTGTGAGGCACACATAACTCCATTTCTTTTCTGAACTCTAAATGCTACTCACTCATACTCTTCTTCCATCCTATCCCTTGCCTCTTCAATAATTCACATGTCTAGTTTTCTCTGGCCTTCCAAACCTTTTGAAAAGAAACCTACATCCAACAAATACGCCGTTCTTGTTATCCCGCTGATGACACATGTTCATTCCGGCCTTTTGCTCACAAAGAAACGGGAAAGGGAGGCTTCTTCGCACTTCAGACATTATTGATTGTCATCGACAAGTTGATAGCAAATAAAACAGAAGTGTATTTTAGATACATCCACTTAGATATGACCTCATATGTCACTTGTGTTTGATTGTGCAATACATTTTTCCAGTGGTCGACACACAAAGGCTGACTTTAACATACACATACTGTAGATCTGTTCTCTTCAGTGGTACCTGAAGTAGTGGGTATATTGTACTATAAATTTTCACTTCTTTTTTTTTAAAAAGTATTTCAGAAAAATGTCCTGTTTTAGTAAGAAAAATCTGTCATTTGTACTTGTTCATAAAAATTAAATTATCATGACTTGATTAAGAGCAGTTCGTAGTCATTAATAGTAACACAAGCAGCCTGAAATTATGTAAAATGTATTTATCATGAGACAAATATACAGTCGTAATAATGATGTAAAACAATATCTAGTGAATAATGAACAAATGAAAATAGTGATGCTGAGTCATTATTACACATCAATATTGTCTGCCTCTGATATTATTATTATTATTACAGTGGAACCTCTTTTCGAACGTCTCGGAACTCGTACACATCGGACTTCGACCAAAAAAATGCCTCAGAGTTTGACCTCATTCTCGGAGTTTGAACACCGAAGCAAACCAAACAAAGCCAAACTACCTTAATCGGGTAGCCGAGTTAAGATGAGCAATGCCGAATGCTCACGTTGCGGTAGTGGAGACGAAACGCTGCTGATTTCCAGTCAGAGCGGGTGAATACTCCCGGAGGTGCTCCATACATTCGCGAGTGCATTTAGATTTTTCCACGACAATTTTCTGCGACATGGGCCCAAAGAAAGACAGCAGTGCCAGTGGCAGAAAAGAAAAACGTACAGTGCTATGAACCAAAGTGGATTTAGGAAGGTGATTATCGGGCCGTTGTAACTACTTCCGTAAATACCGGCACAAAGACCCCCCTTAGCTGTTCAACAACGTGCCTGACGCTAAACAGTGCACCAGCACCCCTTTGTAGTCTAACAATATGTAAAATACACTAACTCAGCACTTAACTAAAGCATGCATTCATTAACGTAGCATTTTTCATCCACTGAGGCCATCGCACCACAACAAATAAAGGTAAGCTCTTTTTTTTATTGTTTAAATACTGTACATGTTTTTTCATGTTTTTTACATAAATATAAATCAAAATAGGATTTTTTTTGTTTTTGGAGCGTGGGAAAGGATTAATTGCATTTACATTATTTCCTATGGGAAAATATGTTTCGGAAGTTGAACAATTCGGACTTTGAACACTTCACAGGAACAAATTGTGTTCAAACTTCGAGGTACCACTGTATTATTATGATTATTATTATTTTATTATTGTTGTTGTACAGTATTCATTTTACCTCTCAGATGCATATATGAATAGCATGTAGATGAAATTATAATGGCTAAAACATAAAGCTTGCTATCAATCATATGTGTCTTCAAAAAGTGAATACTTACATCACATTTTTCACATTAGCTTCCTAATGTACTTAAAACCTACTTGGAGTTGTTTATAAAGGTTTTCTCAGTGTGAACCTTTCGTCAGAAAAACAATCTAAATCATTTTAAATGACACTTTACGGTTGTTTTGAAATTACAACAGCTTAAAAGTCAAGCAGCATCAACCAAAATGACAGCAGGTGTGTTCAACTTTCAAGGCTCCACTGTCATGAATCACACCAATTTGAGATGACCTTACAAGTCAAACTTTTACAAGTTTTCAAACTTTGTCTATCATTTTCGCAGTAATAAATAAAGTGTAATAAATGATCCAGCTGAGCTTTTGAAAATGAAGGCAGGTTTGAGGCTGCAATGCAGGTAGTCAGTGAGAGAAGCTGTGTCCAAGACAATCATATGATGTATCATTCATGCTGTCAGTTCGAAGATGCTCCTCCTCCCTCCTCCTCTTCCTTCTTCCTCACTCTGGTCTCCATCACAGCCTCCCGTAGAGGCTGCAGCCATCACACCGCAGCCCCCTGACTGCAGGGCGATTACACATTTCAATGACACGTTCACAGACACATACGCAAATGATGGTGCAAACAACGGACACTCTAACACAAATGTTCCTGTTGACTCCTGAACGCACCCTGGAAAATAATATTTTGCCACTTGCATATTTTCCTAATCCTCCCACAGACATCAAGGACATAATATTATGGTATCCCTTTTCATCAGGGGAACCGGTTTAGCGGCATGCCTATTAATTTGCGGCCCCATTTTATTCATCCTGGACTGCGCAAGGTGGTTTTAAAAAAGAGCGAGTGCTGCCTCTGAATCATTTGACCCCTGCGATTTGCTAATGAATGCTCGGAGCAATCACCATTTCCCAGAAAAAGGACAAAAATGATCCCTCATCTGTAAACCTAATCACTTACTGCCATTATCGTGCATATGGGGTGCTTGTGTGTGTGTCTACCAGTGTGTACTAGGTGACTGTCTGATTACCATCCATGAAAGAAATTGTTGTTCAAAATGAGCCTGTGGGAGAAGAGATTGTTATTCAAGATGAAGCAGCATTGAAGTGATACTTTTTTTTTTCTTCAGGATTAGTCATACCAAAAAGGTAAGGACAAAACAGTGGCAAAAAGTAACATTTTAATCAGTGGTGCTTCTTAGTAACTTACACTTACTTTTGTCCAAACTCTTGTTACTCTTCAATGTCAAAAGATGTTACTTGCTGTACACATTTACTCATACTTCAACTACAAAGTGTCAGAATTGCAGAGAGTAGTTGTTTTTGAGTTACCGCTAAACACCCCCAAATTGCAGCAGTGATTAATAATTGACAAGACTTAAATAAACAGCACCTACTTTTCAGCCACGGTGAGCCTTCGCGCACATATTGTGCATGCAACAACAAAAATAATAGTTAATGAATAATAAAATAAATGAGGACACCTGATTCCTAACACCCTAGTCTTCATTAAAGGCACTCAACAGATAATTATGGAACACGTAACAAAGGGAGACTCTGGTATTTACAGCTTGAAGATAGTGAGGAATTGTGGGAGTTTTCAACTTCACATGCCCATCTGAGGGAGTGACGTCAAGTATGCGTCATTTTCAGCATGTTGGCGACTCACTTGTCCATACCATTCCAAATCAACGGCAATTGAGAAAGATTTGCATTTTCATGCTATTTTGAGTTTGTGTCAGCTAAAAACAAAAACATTAAGGTTTGCACTTTGTGCTGTCGGCAGAGTGTTATCCATCTTCAATAACCCTACGTCCACGTTTTGTTTTTTAGTGTAAAGAGTTAAAAAGTGAAGATATTTGCATATGAATAAAAAGAAGTTTGAAGCAAGCTAAAAAATAACTACTTCAATAAAGTATATATACCGGTACCCAAAATTACTACTTAACTAATGTACCAAAGTATTTGTTTCTTTATTACTTGCCACATCCGTCAATACACTTCCAACTAAGTGGTAAAACCAGGTGTCATTTTTATGCTAAGCAGAGCTGCCAGTATCTGCTGGATGTAACTATAGTAAACTAACTAATTAAGTAATCATTAAAGTAACTAAAATATATATATATTTTTAAATTAATCGGTAAAGTAATGAAGTTATTTTTTTCAAGGTATCAGTGGCAACACTGATTCCAGTGTATTGTTGACAAAATACCATCATTGTATTTTAGTGACTGCAGTTCCCACTTCCTGATAGTTGTTGATTCAACACCTGACATTTCATACTTTGACTTCAAAGATTAAGCAAAACAGGAAGTTGTGACTGTCCTTCATATCATGATTCTCTCACTTTCTACTAACTTAAACAGCACTAACTTGGTGTTGAATCCACTTCAGGCAGAAGTCTCTGCACGTCTGCACCTGAGTTTCTGCACTCCCCGGACACACACACATACACTTCAACCACACACATACACTTCAACCACATGCATGCACGCACGCACACGCACGCACACGCACGCACACGCACACACACACACACACACACACACACACACATACATACACATACAAGGGATGGGTAAGGCGACAAAGGTCACACTGAAGCATTGCGGGGATAAACTGAGTCACTGGAAATCCCATCTCCTATGGCCAAATCAGATCAGTGGTGCAGATGTGGACACAAAGCTGCAAAGTAACAGGGAGGGGAAGGGCGGGAAAAAGAAGGTAAAGGATTTGAATGACAAAATTACATTTTCTTGTCTCTGAACCACGAACAAAGAGAAGTTCCACAATAATCGGCTTTTCCATCACAACCACATCACTATGATGGGGAAAGTGAAAACGGATACAGTTCTTCGTGACTCCAACTATTTTGCTCTTCTACTTTTACTTAATTTCCATCCTATTGTCCTTTTTTGTTTCATAATCATGATGTTTGATCACAAAATAAAGTTCTGCACTCCCCCCCATCTCTCTGCACAGGATGGGACAAGTCAAGACAGTAGGAATGTGAAAACTAAATGTGTTTATTATTAGGTTTTTTTTTTACTTATTGTTTGTATTATTGTTTTATCATTATTATTATTATTATCAATATTATTATTATTGTTATGTTAATGTTTTATATTTGATCTTAATGTATGGCATTTTGCTTTCACTGCATTTTTTGGAGTGCTCTATAAATAAAGTTCGCTTGTGTTGATGTTTGTCTTTGTTTGTTTTCACAAACTCTCAGGACAACGTAAAAGAGTAGTCGAGAGAAAAAAGAGGAGGAAGAACTTATAGACCGATTATAACTACTGTCAATACTGTTAGTGTTATCAGCGTTACAATGAAGAAAAAGCTTTAGCAAAGCTGTCTTTCTTTCATCCCTAACATCAGCACTTTATAATCCCCATTTGGGGATCAACACACCTATATGAGCGAGTTACGTTTGTATTTGAGTACTTCTGTGTGCCCTTGTGGGAACGTGCACATGTGTGTTTATAATTGTGTTTCCTACCCACCTGTGATTGTGTGCGTTATGTCAGGATTGGGTCACCTTGCATCCATCGTTTTTCCTTTTTGAGACCCCCTGCAAGGATAAAAATCACCCTGTGAACTTAATCCAGGCTTATATCTTCTCCTTCATCCTAACTCGTACAAAGTGTGAACACAAACACACACAAAAACACACGTAAACAACTTTGGGTAAAGCACAAAACCCAACACAGACACTTCACGGTTGGAAGCATCAATAACCACATATAAGGTCCAAAAAGTATGTTGCATGTACAGAAATATTTATTTAATATTTGAAAAAAAAACTCTTGTGGAAGTTTTGGAATTGACAAAACTGTCAAAACTGTGTTGAAGTCATCCATTTGTGACTCTACTGAACAAAATAAGAGTTAGTGTGAGAGGTTAATTTAAAAAACGTTCTTGTGACAAAACTGAGAGAGAGCGCGAAAAAAAGGCTGTGATTTCAACTGTCAACTGTTGAAGAAGAGTCTAAGCTCCCTGAAGACTGTACAGTATACAGTGCATACAGCTATCGTATCAATGTTTGGTGCTTACTTTGCTTTTAACTTCATGGTTAGGTTCAAGTTGGGTCGGTGCGGCTTTTCAAATGCCAATGGAACTTGCGATTGTTCCGTGCTAGCCAGAAGGTGAGCTCCACTTAGTTTGTTTATGGTCTGGGCTCGAGTGTGAGTTAGTTGCACTCTGTCTCCCTTACCTAAGTTCTATGCTAGAACCCTAAAACAGTATTCTCTCGTTTTCCGCTGGGGTTAGGTTCCAAAAAATACCTGCAATAAATGAAATCTGCAAAGTAGTTAGCTTTACGTTTTACATTTATTATAAATGTTTTAAGGCTCTAAAACCCCTCACCACAAAATGCATACACTTTTCTCATCGAGGCATTTACATTTTCTCACATTTCTCTCTTGTTTAAACATTCTCACTGTTCAAAGTCAAACTTTCATAAATTTTATAAAATAGGTACATTACTGTCAAATTAAATGCATGCAAAATTGCACACAAAAAATCCGTGAAGAGTGAGGCCGCGAAAAATGAACCGCATTATAGTGAGGGAACACTGTAATCTCACAGCACTAATACACAATTTCCCCAAGATTAGGTTATTAGCATTTTTAGGGTTATTTTTGAACAGAAGTAAATGAAAAATTGTGGAAAAGATTTTGTAGGCCACATTAAATGATGTGAAAAGACAAATTTTGTCCACAGGTCTTGAGTTTGGCACCTGGGATTTAAACAATAGTCTATATGAAGCAATCTGTAAAATGGCCCATAGGTTTTTGTACTAACACAAATAAAAATGTTTCATACTCTGAAACTACAGTACAAAAAAAAAAGGTAAATCTCCTCCGCAATCAAGTTATGCTTTGTACTCATAAACACCAGGAAAACAGGAAGAATAACAGTAACAGTGCTCGCAATATCCCATTAGTTGTGTTAAAATTAGGGTTGCCTCAAGGTAAAGAGGCAGGCCTTAAACTGAGAAGCTGGTTGTCTTATTCCGCACATGAACGTTTTACTCCTGACTTGAAATGCTTTGTGTTAGCAACAGTTGAGGAGTGAGTGGATGTGATTGGGATGCACCATACTCTGCTTTTACTTGATGAGGGACATACTTGGGAGATAAAGCAGGATGAAAAACAAATAGCAACCATTCTGAAACTATTGAGTGTTTATTTTAAACTAAATATATATAAATATATATAAGAAAATGGGGTCAAGTCATAAGAGAAAGGACACCTGATTTAACACGAAGAATAAATGAATGTTGTTGCAGGAAAGAAAAAAATAATCAGACAAAGCTGAATCAGTATTGGTTTTAATACTGATTTTGTTATGTGTGACCTAGCCAAGTTCATTTTTTACAATTAAAACAGGGAGTGACATCCTAACCAAGTCTTACAAAATCTCTAGTTTGTGACTGTTCTTGGTAAAAGTATCCCCTTTATGCTGCCTGTAAAAAAATTGCATTTTCAGCATCTTGTTACCGTCCTGCTGTTGTATATAAAGTCACTTGCACTGAGTGCCGGAGACAAAGCTCACCTGGCAATGTTCCGCTTTTACGGTAGCAATAGTACCATAACAGGGAATTCCAAAAATACCAGGAAAAGGGAAGTTGACATGATAGAGAAAAACTGAAATGAGATTTGGATTCTTGTCAAAAACTGCTGTAATTGTGTTCCTCAGTGTAATTATTTGTGTCTCCAGGTATGTTTATATGTATCATAGTCACCAACTATTTTGATTGGTCAATTAGACAATGTTTCTAAATGGGTAAAAAAGAGAGAAAAGTTTGGTCTCCATGTTGGTAAAGTAATATATTTAAATTATACCAACCCGAGTACAAGTCCAAGATTGCATTAAAACCAGATTATTATGCAAACAACTTCTTTGTCTGTGGTCTGTGCTAGACTTCAATTTAAAAATATTATTTTACAACAGTAATTTCAGGGTGGTGGTCTTAAAAGGCACTACCTTTGGTATCAATTCCTACTATATTCAGACAAAACACTGTTTCAGCAGACCTGAATATATAGAATTTGAGCTCAAGTCCACTTCCTGCTCTGAAAGATAGAAGATGGAATGGGCAAAATAATAGCTGAATTGATTACTTGACTGTCAAAGATTTCTGTCAATTGTTGTCAATTGAGGCTAAGAATGTAATGCGCTACCAGACTGCAAGCAAAAAAAGTGCGGTCCATTCAGTCTAAACTTTGTTGTTGAAAGAACAGGCTTCACGTACGCAGACCTTGACTAGGCAGTAATAGTCTGCTTAATACATCAATAACTTGGCAGCAAGTGTTAAAACATCTTGAGAAGTAGTCACTTTTCCATTAAAAACATATTTAAATCAAATTATTCCATTTGTAGATGGTTAATTTTCCAGAGTCAATGAAGTTGCCTCATTGTTCTTCAGACCACTTGTAATGATCAGAATTTTAAACAGAACTCCTCTTGACACAGCAACTCAATTTTCACATTTTATTTATTTCATATGCAGGATTCCAAATAAATAAATTTGTCTATGCTAGTTCTGACCTGTAAATTGTATATTGGCCTGTTTTTGTCTGCCGTCTCCCTGTCTTTTAACACCAGTGCCATCTTCCCCCCCTGCCTCCAGGCTGTCCAAACCTGTTTGAAGAGGCTATTAGAGCCCAAATCAAAGTCTGCCCTTTTTGAATATTCACCAACAGTCTGCTGGCCTTTTGTGAGCCCCTGGAATAAAAATAATCAAAATCAGAACGGACCTTCATGTGCAATAATAACTCTGTCTACTCCGGCCTCCGCTGTCAAAGCCATTTATAATTCATGCACCCACACTGATGGGTCCGGGGCACGTTCAAGAAGTCCGCGCCTTCCAGCCAGGTAGGGGACTTTATTATTGAACGGTGGCCATGCTAGTATGACACTGTTTTATGCTTTATGAGAACTTCAAAAAGTTTTCAGCCTCTGACCCTTGCTCAAACTCTCACGCTCTTCTCTCTGTTCTCTCTAATTTAGACACTAGCAGTTTCATCCCTCGCCATGGGTGTTTGTTTTACAATAAAAGGTCATCCTCATTTGTCCGCAGTCATAAAAGGGACCACCGTTGGGGCTGAGGTCAGACAACCCGACAGATAGAAAAATAGACCGACGGACAGAGGGATTGCTGGCGCTATGGATGTGGAGGGGAATGTGTGAGAAGGGACAGAAAGATAAGATGGTAAGATGGATGCATAGACAGCGAGGGACACAGACGGGTATTGGTCGAATGAAAGAGAGATGGCCATGACTGGTGATGGCAAGAGTCTGGCCTGATAACTAATCATGCTATCACCTCAAGTCTTCCCTCTCCTCTCTGTGCCTTCTTCACCTCCGCCGTGTTCCTTTCCAGCGATGATTGACGAGGGCACAGTGGACTGAGGTTGTCTCGGTCCCCAGATTAGAAAGCCCTCAAACAAATGAAGCCTGGAAATGGTCCCCTAGGGATCTGAGAGCCACAGGTAGACAGACAGGATGCACACTTTAGCTTGAAGACACAAGAGGATAGCGGAAAAGCGTGCCCGAGACGCAGGAGGAGAAGATGTGAAATGATGCGCATTTATGGTTTATGGGTGTGTGGTGTTACTATAAAACTGGGTTGAGTACACTATAGTGAATACTCAGAAGTAAACCAGAAGTTTAAAAAAAAAAAAACATTTTTAACTGACCATCATGCATGTCATAGACAATTGCAATGATTAACTTGTTTTTTTCTTTATGTCATTACACCAGCTTTAACAATGACAATAATTACTTGATGACTTTTTAAAACATTATTTTTAATGCGATGAGAGGATATCAAGTGTCGTATTGAGCAGAATACCTGTAAAGCCCTTTTTACACTGCATTTTTTAGGGTGTAGCACGGTGTCAGTAAACCTATTCATTGTGTACGTAAGAGGCAGGGACACAGAATGGAGTGTTGGTGGATGTCTTTTGGATATTAGCAAACAGTAGGATTGACATAGCTCAGATGGTATAGTGGCAGTTTCCCAAGTTGAAGATTATAAATTCGTTCCTCAAGCCGTGTGCATCTTTTTTTTTAAATAAACTAGTTAAATGTACAAAAAAAAAATTCCCTTCTAAAATTTACTTCAAATTTCGTAGTGAAAAAACTTTAGTAGGTTTTTGTCATGCAATTCTCTCGTACACAGTAAAAATAGTAAAATTTACTCTGAATATTTTACTCTCTTCCAAGTGTAGATTTTACTCTGTTTAGAATGGGACCAAATAAGACTCATTTTCGACAAAATTTACTGTTTAGTGTTACTTTGGCACGTATTTACAATTATCATAACTAATAAACGATCTGTTACATCAAAACATTATTTTTTCTGTGTTGCTCCTCCTCTTACTTAAAATGAGCAAAGTCATGACAACAAAAGATGCATCTCATCGAGGTCCAGTCTAACCAACCAGGCAACTGGTAATTTTGCATTGCTGCGCGACTCACATTGAGTGCAGTGTGAAAAGAGCTTACTGTTGAGCAAATTAGCTACTGTATTGTGGCGGAGGTCAACTTCACATAGTTGATGTTGGACTTTTTTAAAATAGAGACTGAATCAACAGTGATGTAATCTAATACACAACTCCCCTTGGCAGCATTATCCTGCTCAATACAACATGGCATTGAAACAGAAGTTCAGAACATTTGGAGAGAGTGTCTTCCACCCAACTACTTAGTATATACAACACTCACACACTTTACAGGTTCAGGGTCTATACTGCCAATGTTTGTTGCCCTTTTAAGGGAAAAGTAATAGTGTGTCGAGGGACAGGTGCTGTTGTAGGCAACTAGGTTAATCTCCCCTGTGCCTCCTTGCAAAAACTTTCAAATGTGTCATGTTGACTAGCTGTTGCACTGTGACACTCCACAGACACAGGGGGAAGAGGAGGTAGGGGAGAATAAAGATGAATTTGATGCAGAGCAGAAGCTGCACCGAGCGTTAATGATAAAAAAAACAACCTAGGATACTCCAGCTACTATCCTCATTTTTCCGCAAACCGGCTGACTATATTAAAATCATAATACATCTATTTTCTGCTCGTGAAAACCTCCCTAAGTGTCCCGATAAAGGTGGAGGTGCTTTGTGAGGTCGGTCCGAGGAGAGCTTTACGAGACAAGCTGTGTTGATATATGACTCGTAGAGACTCCATTAAAACCCTGGGCCTGCGCCATTCGGGAAAATGGAGGGCACTCATGCTCGGGTCACAGGACATCTATAAAATCAAACTTTTTCTTAATATCTGCTCATATATCAACATTTTTTCTTTTTTTTCCTCCACTTACGCTAGAAATTTTAAACAACAGGGCTATGGTTGAAGATGGTCGTTTTTCAAGTGGCAGAGGCGGGGATGCTGGATATGTAATGTGCTGGGGGTGTTGGTACTGGGTGATGTTTAGCCTCTGATAAATGTACCTTATCACCAGTGCGGAGGCACATAAGGAGAAAGAACGCCATAATCTTGGTGGGATGAGAACAAGTGGCATGGTGTGCTCCTTTTTCCTCCACACCTGCCACTGCTTCTGTCACCGTGCTTTTAATCACCACTTATCTTGTCATTCAAAACAACTTTGCAAGGAACGTTTGTTAAGAACCCCATGCTTCCTTCTTATTGTGTTCACCCATTTTCTTGTAGAATTTTGTATTAAAAGTAATGTGTTCATCTTGAAACGTTTAATAATGGTACAAGTGGTTTCCAAGTAACATGTGACAGTATGTACACAAGAAAGCTTAACTATGAACTAATGATTGGCTGGCAACCAGTTCAGGGTGTACCCTGCCCACTGCCCGAAGCCAGCTGGGATAGGTTCCAGCACCCCCGCGACCCTTGTGAGGACAAGTGGTTAAGAAAATGGATGGATGGATAATGTTTAATTGTTTCAACGTTCACAATCGTCACACAACTGAAAAGGAACAGAAAATAAGTTGTCTGTTACTAATAAAATATAAAAAACAAAACAATCCAACCAGCAGTCTCAGTTAGGTTGCTGTATAAAGAAGGCTAACATGACATTAGCTATGGGAAGCTAGCTATAAAATATCCAAGCTATGGCAACGATTCCCCGCATTCTGCTGCGAAGACAGTGTATGTTGTCATGTACGGAATGTTAGGGTAACTATGTGTTAATGTTCTACAACAAAAGTCATAAAATTAATAGTTTTTGTACACAACTCCACTAAGTTGTGGTAAAAACTGAATTTTAAATGTACAGTTGTTGAGTACTAGTACTGTCAAACAATTACATTTTTAATTAATCACGCAATATTTCATAATTAATCTAATTTAATCGCAATTTTCTACAAAGCTTGTACCAGATATGAGTAAACATTTTGAATCAATTTAAAAACATTTGCTCTTAGATGCCCAAAGACAACTGGTATAGGCTCCAGCACGCCCTTGACCCTCGTGAGGATAAGCTGTTCAGATAACAGACGGACGGATGGATGGTCGGATGGATGGACGGATTGATGAACCGCCAAAGACTTAGAAGTAATCTGCTATTTGAATTTTGCTTTGCAAAATGCGCCAATTATTTTAGAATTCTCCAACAACCGTCAAGCAAGTAAAACTACCTATAGTCCGTGTTTATCTCTCTTCCTGCCAGTGATTCCTTACGAGTTTGGCTCCAAACGAGAGCAGAGGCCAGGAAGTAAATAAAACTAAGTTAATGTTTTTTTTTAACGCTTTAAAGAATTTAAATAGCTCTCACTTTAATTTTGACAGCCCTAATATGTATTTACCGTAATGATCAGAGAGAAGGGAAGCATACGTACTTGGTGTCACACTGATCAAGAAAGCTGAAGTGGAATTGCGTAGGAGCGGCTGCTGCACTGTTGCATCTGAAGTAAATAGCGAGCGACTAGCGAGGCGCTCTTTAAAACACGCAGTGCCCCCCAGTCAGAGCCTGTTCTTCATCAGTCAGAGAGGCAGAAATGAGAAATGCAGCTAAGCGATGCTTTAGAAGGCAAAGTTCAGTAATTGGGAATGACAGACCCACACAAAGCATCCATCACTCTTGACCTTTCCATTTCTGTCCATGCTTTTCTTTTCCCCAGGTTTCTTTCTCTCTCTGCGTGCAAGACAAGGACGACAAAAGCATGGGAAGAATTGAAAAGCACATCTTGTGGATGACTGTATTTAATTGGACTTTGAAAGGTGCATTGTGATGCTATTAAACTGGACTCACTTTTAAGATGAAACAAATTCAAATGAATGGATGCGGACGTTAAGATAAAGCAGCCATACATGTGGACACATGCTGGTTTGAGGAATGTTAAATACATAATAAAAAAAAAATTGATAAAAGAGTGACATGGTTCATGGAAAGTTGACAGCAACCCTTTACTTGTGCCACTTTCCTTAAATGGCTGCACATAAGAAACATGCGTTCCTTCTTGTCTCTACTGAAACACACAATCTTCACATCTGGACTTGTGTTTAATTTCACGTCAAAGTGGGGACAGGAAGCACCTGTCTAGATGAAATCCTGCATGAGAGTGAAGGCGAAAGACGGACCAAAAAAAAAAAACGGAGGAAGAGAGGAAAAGAAAAGAAAACTATGAATCCATCACTTGTGGAAATGTGTGCCACAGTCTTCGTATTAAAAGAAACATCAATAAACAGTGCAAGCAAAAACAAATTGGTTTGGAAACGTCAAGTCATTTGAAATTAACTAAATTTCATGCCCTCTAAATGTTGTCGCACGGGGACTGAATGCGGATCATTCTTTTTCTCTGAGGCAGTGGACGGATTGAGGGAGCAATTACGTATGGCGGTAGAACTTCCAGATGTGGGATTATTCTTGCCCTCACATTAGCAGATTAAAAGATCACTGTCTGGATAGAAGCATTCACTTTTTAGCAGTCCAGACATTGACATTGACTACAAAATAATCTTCTAATGAAACAACTTGTACATTCCAAGAAAATAAAGTAAAACCAAAACAGTCTTACTACTACTGAAAATATGCTGTATTTTAAAATGAAAACAAGTTATAATCGCTATAATACATAATTTGCATCTAGGACAGGTTTTATCAATGATATTTTATATCAGTCCTTACACATTTTAATTTGAATACAAATCCACAATGCGCAAGCAGTACATTGAGCGGCTTAACAGTAAAATAGAAACAGACTCACTTGCTTCTACAATTAAAATCTACATTGGAGATGGAGTCAGAGACAACAAATTAAAAAAGTTTACTTTTAGGCCACTCCACATTTCTACCAAAGACGTTGCCTTCATCAACAGACTTAAATTAGAAATACAGTAGAAGGGTAGTGACATTTTCTCAATGATCCAGACTTATCTGTAATAAGGTTGTGGTTTTAAGAGGGATTATTGCTTTATTGAAAATAAGGTTGCCAATTTCTAGTTCAGAATATGATATAGAAATAGTCACATTATAAATTTCACATCGACAATAAGGTCACCCACCATTCATATCCACCTCGAGAAATTACAGAATCAAGCCTCAAACCCAAGTTAATATAAATGTTAATAAGTGGCAATAATTGACAAACAACGTGTTCTTATTCCACCCAGTGGCATAAATATCAACTGTGCAGCCGGTGCATCGCACCCCGCGGGGCCCAGAGATGGCGCAGGGGCCCATGACAGAAGGGAAAATAAATAAAGAAAGAAAGAAAGAAAGAAAGAAAGAAAGAAAAAAAGAAAGAAAGAAAAAAAGAAAGAAAGAAAAAGAATAAAAACAGCAAATAACAGCTAGAGTTATTTTGTAAAATAGGATCTCGGCGGGTCAGTCACGCTGTTGGAGGTGGAAAAGATCATTTAATCACCTGACTTCAGCATCTGTCAGTCACGATGAGTCTTGTGACGTGAAGCGAGTTGAAAAAAAAAGTCGTAGCTAGTGTGTGCCACCGTCATCGCCATGCTTTGCTTTTGCAAGACAAAAAAAACACACGACAAAGTTAAAGATAAAAATCCTCAAATTGATGTGCTAGACGTAGTTTCAGTCCAGTCCAGGCAAAATCTGTAGTGTCCCAACTTCCGCTCCCTGCTCCGGAGTCGAGCAGTAGCATAGCCTACTATTTTCTCCACAGATGGAGGACCTTGCTCAGGCCCACTGAACCATTAAGGAAACAGGTGTTTTTTCTGACAAATACTACTTTGGACCTGAGACTTTGCTGAGCGCGCAAGATGAGCTTCTAATGAGTGAGTAGCTACAACTTTCTTTTATGAAGTGCAGTTGATTAGATTCAAGTCTATGACAAATTACTTTATTGTTTTTTTTTTGGTGCCAGTGAGCCTTTTGAATATATTCAAACAGATTTAAAGGTTGTAAAAAGAATATAACGTATTGGAAAAAAAATTGTGCCGTTTTTAATGTTCAATATAAATATCATGATATTAAAATCTCTCACGTGCTTGTTGGGGCGGTGGATGGGGAAGAAAAAAATTGGGGGTAGGGGGGGCCCAAAACATGTAGCAGCATTTTGCTGAAATGCTGCATGCAAATCAAATAAGTTGCCAGTGGAAATTAAGTCAGTCCCAAGTACAAAGGCCTCACCCTCTCCGGTGATTAAGGTCTTATGAGTAGCTTTAAAACCAATTGCACTGTATGGTCTTGTAGTAATTTCAGAAAGCTACTTTCTATGTAGTTCCTTTGCTCTTAATTGTCTCGAAATCTTTTGGTTGTAAATATGCTTAAATGTCAATTTACATTCTTTTAGTAATTTTAATAAGCTATTTTGGTTTTCTATACCCTGCAAATGTTCTGTTTGTTAGTGCTTTTCGATGTTGTGCTTTTTGATGTGTGAGGTACATTGAGTTGCCCTGTGTATGAAATGTGCTATCTTAAAAAAAAGTTGCCCTGCCTTGCTTTCCCTTTGTTCACAAGGTAGCATCGTAGTAGATTAGGTACCAAAAAGTTGCATTTGATAGTCATATTTGCGTCATGGCCACTGTCTAGCGTTACACTTGTCAAATGTTTAGATTATTTTCTGTGAAATTTTGCTATCTTATCTTCCAAGGGGTTTGTTTAAACAATTCAACAATCATCTGTGTGTATGACACAAAAAAATGTAGCATTGTAAATTAAATCTCCAAATGTAAACAAGAGTTGTATGTATTTTGAAACCTTTATTTTATCATGCATGTTTCCTCCAATCTTTGTTTTATAGTTTCATTTCCCATGGTGTCACTGAAATACGAGTTGATCCTCAGCCCAAATTTGTGAAATGACTGCTTTCCTGTTCCCAAAATGAGATCGGAGACACAAAGACTTTCTGACATTTAAAATTGCTAACATGCACCTCCAAAAGGTTTGGTATAGTTCCTTGTATATGACATCCGAAGCAAAGCTTGATTTTTTCTTTTCTTTTGTTTTACGAAGCAAAGTCAGAACATATCTGTTAATTGATATGGTCAGAAGTCAAGTCAGTGCTGCAGGTTATGTGGCATCTCAAGAACAGATGCCAGCTGTGGGCCACATATAACCCTGTTCCACTCCAATGTACAGCTGTAGACCATAAAGCTAAGGTGTGCCAGAGAGCGTTAAGCTCACTACATGCACTACAGCTGATGTCTGACAGCTGCAACCTTGGCTCCAAAGGCTCTGCGTGATTATTTTTAACACATATAACCTCTTTATCACTTGTACTGGTATGATTTGCATGTGATGGCGTTGATTTACAACAGACCAAGCAATGACTTTCGCAATTAAGGAAATCAAATACTAAAACATGGTATATTTAGATGCCAAAGGCAAACTTTTTTGTTTGTTTGCGTACTTCAACAGCATTTTATATTCGCTGACAGCCAACTTTGGTGATTTTCAAAATAAAAAAAACGGTTACATTACAATTTAAATTCTCACCAGGACCTATTTATAACAAATGCAATTGCTAGTCAATCTGGTGACTGGTGGTTGTGTTCTTACTTTAGCTAATGCTATCTTGATTGACAGTTCAACAGTGCTAAACAAGAAAATGTCCTCACCATTGTCCAACCTTGTTTGCTTGTTCGGTATTGTTGATGTAGCTATCCTAGAATTATTATTTTTTTATCCCCTTAACCTGAAAATTGAGCTGACTTGCAGCTGTTCTGATTATGGTATGTTAAATAAATTATAAAAAGTCAAGTCAAGTCATCTTTATTTATATAGAGCTTTAAAAACAACCTTAGCTGTCACAAAGCGCTTTACAGAAACACAACATGAAACACACATATAATAATAATAATGATAATAATAATAATAATAATAATAATAATAATAATAATAATAATAATAATAAACATCATTTCCTTTAGTGGGATGTACTAGGACAGCAAATGCAGAGAAACAAAGAAGAAGAAGAAAAAGATTCGTCAGATTAGATAATTGAAATTGATTTAATAACTGAGTTGCGATTTTTCAAATACACTTTTTGGCTTGGCTTGTATAAAAATGGCTGGCTACTTAACTACAAATGTCACTTAAATGCATTTTCACAGTAAAACATTCTTCCTAGTAAACCTACTGGACACAAAAAGTAAAAGAAGCGAAATGTTTTGGAAACACTTTTCAAATATTGTTTTTAGTACACCAAATGCTCTGATTGCATCTTCTCAAATGTGAATAATATTTGATTTCCTTTGTCCTCCATGAAAGCAAACATTTTTTCTTTGTTTTGTAAAACAAGACATTCATGGACATTAGACAAGTCAAGTTACCTTTAAGGGGTGTGTGTCCCTTAACTAGGACCATGAAAGTGGTGGAGACGCTTGCGTCATTTTCACAATGGAAAATGGAAATTATTATTATTATTATTATTATAATTATTATTATTATTATTGGCAAAACTTGTTTAGAAAACTAATAAATGTAATAACAAACTTTTCTTCATGTCTTTAAATGAAAACAAGCTAGTAAGCACAAAGGATATGCTTGCCTGGCAGGGTATAGCATTTTTTTCAGAGGTAACTACATTGGGACAACATATGCCAAGGTCCCACATTAATTTTAAAGGTCCCAGGCCACTGATCAGTATATATTACTGGATAGCCGATAACCCATACACACCCATGCAAGCAGTTGAAGCCACAGGGCAGCCATCTTACTCCTCCCATCTCACAAGCAGACAACTGTAAAAATTGTACGTATACGTACAGATTAAACATATACAGCTCGTAGGCTCTTAGTATAGGGGCGGGGTGGGGGGTCATTGGCGGGGTGGTCACTATTTTTTATCAAGTGGTCGGTATGTGCTGCTTTGAACACCCCCTTTTTCTTTTTATCGCTCAGTTCCTTAAACACCAATATTAGATTTGACAGACATCGTTTGATGAATTAAAAGTACAATTCTTTAATAAAAAATATACAAGTTTCCTCCTGTAAACATCATTAAGCATATAATTTATACATGAATTTAAGGCAAGTTGTAAAATGTCTGAAGTCCTCTTGTTTATGTTTAACAACTTTAAAACATCATAAATCATGCTGTTTCTACTAAGTACTGTCTTAAAGAGTAGTAATATGGCGGCCTCACGGCTCCAAAAGTCTTGGCCTATCCAGCAACATATATAGATCAGTGGTCCCAGCCCATTCGGCCTAACTACATTTCCCATGATTCTTAGACATGGAACCAGGAAGTAACTCAGTTCCAATATCACACAAACATGAATGTGAAAGTAAATAGGAAAGACTGTAACAATTAAATTCCTTTTTAATTGGTTTATCGCATTAATTGTTGCGACAATGTCCTGCGTAAAACTGTGACAAAACAATGGGGCTGGCGAAAATCCACGGAGTCTCAGGACAGAAGGCTCAAACGTGACTGTCTCGATTAAACTGAGATGCTTAGCTACATTAACCAGAATACAACATAAAGTGATAATTAGCAAATATGGACAAACCATAGTGTAATAACAATTAAAATAAATAACATTAAGCCTGAAATTTAAAAGACAGAAGCCATTACGACCGTGTTCATTTGCCTTTCTTCCTTTTTGCGTCTTTTCTTTCATCCTTCAAGGTCAAGCGTCAGAGTGCGCCTGCATGTCACTGCTTCTTTGTCTATTCAGATAAAATTGCTGTATTCATCGTGTGTCAGATAAACCTCAAACGGGGAGTGGGGAGTGAGAGAAAGAGTCAGGAAAAAGGAAGAGGGGGAAAGTGGAAGAGGAAAAAAAAAACAGTGCTATCACGGCGTCCTCCAGCCTGCCCCCTTGCCTGTTTTTATCTGGCCATGACAAATTCCAGCGTTCACTCTCTCCTTTTTACTCCACATTTTCTCTGGACCTTATCTACTGTCTCAGCACTGCCTCACTTGCCATTTTAGAATAATGTCCCGCCATGTCTGTAATGACATTGGCTTTGTGCTTCAGATTACCTTGGGATTTTCAGTCCTCGCACCCTCCCACCAAAACACATAGACTCTGGAATGAAAATCAGAATACCCCATTTTGGACACGTCATTAAATGGGAGTTGACTAAAGCACAATTATCCCATATTTTAATGCAATTTCCTCCAATGTAGAGACATATTTCCTTCAAGTATCACATTCAAAATCTGTGCTCTTTAAAGAGTGAGAGATCTGCTGCTTCCCTGATTGAGCCAACTGTCTTAATCACATGATAATTAGCCCGTCATCACACACGGGACACGTAATGAGGACATTAGGCAGTCTTGTGAAAGGACCCCCTACCAAGTGGAGGATCAATGGGCCTAGCCTGATGAAAGGTGGACTATGCAGCTGAAGGTTGGAGGCAAAGAGGGAAAGAGTGCTATTGATTGTGCACACACATCATTATACTGTACCCAACTCGGTGGCTCGAGTCACATAGATGTCAGAGAAACAATGTGAGGGAGGTTAAATTTGGAAGTGGAAAAGGAAGTCATAAGTGGCTTCAATTTTGTAGAGTAAATTTTACTTTAAACAGAGTATATTATGGTCCCACTCTAAAGAGAGTAATATTTGGAAGATAGAAAAATATAGGCCCAGTATGTTTACTGTGTAAAGAGAATTTGCCTATCCCATGTAAAATATATTAAATATGTTACACTCAGAAATTCTAAGTACATTTTGCAAGGAAATATTTTGACTAAACTTGACTAGGTTATTTACAAAAATACCTTTTGGATGTTAGCAAACAGTAGGAGTGGCATAGCTCAGGTGGTAAAATGGCAGTTTCCCAAGCTGAAGGTCATGAGTTTGTTTCTGAGTGAAAAATATTTTACTAGTTTTTTTTTCATGTGATAGGCCAATTCTCTTGTACACAGTAAAAATACTTTGAGTAATATTTTACTTTCTTCCAAGTGTAAATTTTACTCTGTTCAGAGTAGAACCAAATTGACTCTGTTTAGAGTAAAATGTTTAGAGTAACATTTATTGTGTAGTGATGACATCATATTGCACTACAGTCTGGATGCAGTGACACAAAATAATGCCTAATTCATATTAGATTCATTTTGAGTCTGCGTGTCAATTCAGAAAGCTATCAAATATACACCCTGGGTTCTGCCGGTTAAATGGAGTTATTTTAAACTAAAAAGGAAAACCTTTTCGTAGGTTAATGCAGTAGCGATGTCCACTCTGATATGCTTTCAAAAAAGTGAGGCTTGTTAGACCAATTTTTCTTGTGTCACTTGTTTTGTATCACAATTAAGACTTAAGACAAACTAAGCTTACAATCAAAGCAGTAACATGTTTATATGGTGATGGCTTCAGTAAATACTATTATATGCTCTTTTTGCTCAGATTTACAATTACACGGTGAGGTCATATAGTTTTATTTGAGCATTTGGTGTGATTAGATAGAATCGAGGCCTGTGCTGTGCAAGGAGCAGTAATGAGATTGTCAGTGGGAGTGAATCATTCCGGTCACAATGTGGCAACAATCAACCCCCACTATGCTGCACATCATACAAGCTGCTGTGACAATTCACGTGCGTGTGTGAAAGATGAACTCCCCTAATCGTACTTCCCTTGCCATTTATGAATTCCACATACTGTATACATATTCTTATTCATGTCTGTCTGTATTCCGGCATCACTTTGAAACAGTTTGAATCCGTGTCCACAAGGCCCACTGGAGTCACTTTAATTGCCAGACGCATGTTGTGATCATAAATGCTGTCCTGCGTGCGTGCTGCTGCTTTATATCACGGACACGTCTATTTCTCCCCTCTTTTACCGCATTCCAGTCTGATTTGGCCTCAATTTGTAATAAAAAATACAAACTACAGGGAAGACACTACCGCAGCCAATGATATCTTTCGCCTTTATGTTTTTGCATTTTTTCCACACCCTTTCCGCCGTCGCAGTGACTGACTTTTAATCTAATAAACATTGCATGAGCCCACTGACCAGAACAAAGGGGAAGAGGGGGGAAGCGTCTTTCTTAACATCTATCAGATTATTCTTGTTAAAAGAAGATGGGGGTTGATGCTCTGCACAGCGAAGGGATAGGATATAAGGTTTCATGGCAAGATCGTAAAATTACTGAGGAATAAACGCCATTCATTTCACATGACATCACCACCCTCTGAGGATGTGAGCTTCAGTGGCTTCAAAAGGAGGGCACAATGTTTCCTTTAGTGGGATGTACTAGGACAGCAAATGCAGAGAAACAAAGAAGAAGAAGAAAAAGATTTGTCAGATTAGATAATTGAAATTGATTTAATAACTGAGTTGCGATTTTTGACAAATACACTTTTTGGTTTGGCTTGTATAAAAATGGCTGGCTACTTAACTACAAATGTCACTTAAATGCATTTTCACAGTAAAACATTCTTCCTAGTAAACCTACTGGACACAAAAAGCAAAATAAGCGAAATGTTTTGGAAACAATTTTCAAATATTGTTTTAATACACCAAATGCTCTGATTGCATCTTCTCAAATGTGAATAATATTTGATTTCCTTTGTCCTCCATGAAAGCAAACATTTTTTCTTTGTTTTGTAAAACAAGACATTCATGGACATTAGACAAGCCAAGTTACCTTTAAGGGGTGTGTGTCCCTTAACTAGGACCGTGAAAGTGGTGGAGACGCTTGCGTCATTTTCACAATGGAAATTTTTTTCAAAATAAAGTGTGAAGTGAAGGAATTGGAAGTGTTAGTGGAAGATGTGACCGAACATCTTACTGAGTTACAGAAAATAAATTGATTGCTCCAGTAATTTGGGTAAACGAATAATGTAGTTAAAGTTAAAAGACATGCTTTGGTTGGATGTACTTGTATCCGCCATTGCATATCAAATTCAGGACAGCACACCTAGATGACTGGTTCATGCATCGAAAATGAAACATGCAGAAGCTCCAAAATTGCATTTCTGAATAGATCACGATATTTTGGGGATGTTTCTGCCTTTACGATGTATTCATTAAAGATGCAAAATCAGCCATCCCAACTTTCTGAGATTTGATAAGTCACATCACGCATGCTACATGAATCTATTTGCATGTATTCCTCCCACAATGCAAAAAAATGAACGGCATTGCAAGTTGCACATTTGGTTGACGCAATCTGATCAAGTTTCAAATCAGGCCCTTTGAAATAAACACATTTTCTGTTATGCACACTATTAGCATTGCCCGCTAATTAACACACAAGCTCTAGTTTTTAGCTATTATGTTTATTCACGTGGGTGTCAGTCACTTGCCATGCAGCCAAGTGTATGCTTGACACAAATGATATGGCACAGAAGCGTGCTTGAGGGGTAATGGTGGATGTGAATAGTTCTCAGCTACGGTGTCACTGAAAACGCATCACTTCCACACAGGCCCCACGGCAAACCTACACCACATTCAAAAAGATATACTTGTACAAGAAAGAAAGATACTGGCCAATATAGCAAAGCTATCAATATTATTTATTTTTTATACATTTACTGCAATGGATTTTTTTTTCCTTGCTAGCACGTTAGCTATTGGGTAGCATGTCTTGCCTCACAGTTCTATTGCCCTGGGTTGAAATGTCTCTTTCGGCCTTTTTGTGTAATTTCCCTGTCCTGTTCCCTGCGTAGGTTTTCTCCAGGTAGGCCTACTTCGGCGTGAATGAAAATAGAAATTGTTATTTGTCTATATGTGCCAGTCTTCTAGCCCGAAGTCAATTATCAGTTGGGACAGGCTTCATCTCATCCGCAACCTTGAGCGATCAATCAATTGTTATTCACAACCTAACATGTTACATTTTAAATGTTATCTCTCACAATGTTGTTTAAGGAGCATTTCTTTCTCATTTTGTTTATACATATAACAGTAAGAGGGATTACATCTAAAACATACATACACAATGAACAAAGTAAAATAATATGATTATTTTTCCTGCTTTCATAGAGAAATGTGACACACGGTCTGGCGCAGTATTGCTCCGCCTGGGGTGAGGGCCCTTGCACAGTAGAAGAACCATAGTAATTTCTCATCTATCAAATTATGGTTTATTGTTCAGCACAGCAACCTCAGGCTACACACACACAACCCTCTGCACTGACAGTTATGAAGCATTAGATTTCCTCTGTCATAGTCCAGGCCCGAGACAAAGCCGGAGAAGGCAAACAGAAAGAGGGAATCTTGACACTTATCTCAACATGATCTATGTTAAAAGGAGCATTGAAAATAGCCCCTGTTGCTATTTTGGGGGGTTGCTAACAGCATTAAGTTGCCCCAACTGCCATTAGGAACTACTATATAAGCTTGTTTATTATTGCCATGGTAATGACTTTTCTACCAAATTCAATTTGTCGGAAGGAAATTGTGTTTGATACTGCTCTAATGAGTCTGCTGTAAATTAGCCGTTGTTCTAGCGTGGATGACTAAAAGGCCTTTAAAGAACCTTTGGTCTGTGTTGAGAGTAATCTGATGCCACATGTCACTGATGACTCACTCAACTTAACTAAAAACTACTGGCTTAAATTGACTGAGGTATTATCATTGCTTCCCCTCATCCCATGCGTATTTAATTTATTGTGACTAATTTCAAGCCTGTTCTATTCAGCAGGTTTGGTATACATAGTACATTTGGCAAACACACATCCTTCAGTACACCAGGTAATTTGGGAAGATGATACAAATCACAGTTCAACAATCCAACATTTTAATACATGGCACATTTTGTGATGAGACGAAACCTTAATTACCGGTAAGTTATTAAGCCACAATGTTATGATCACGTAGCAGTTTATTTGACATAGCGCTCACATTATGTAGTCACATGAAATTGTCGTGATGATTGAGTATTTCATAAAACAAAGATTATTCCAACTAGGTATGGGCCAGTTACCGGTTTCAGGGTGTAGCCTACCATGGTTTTCAAAAGTCAGTTTCAAAACCGCTTAAACTTTCCATCAGTGGTATAGCTCCAATGGAGTGGATGCAATGGAGGCAAGTAGTATATAGCAGTGGTCCCCAACCACCGGGCTGTGGGTCATTTGGTACCGAAAAAAAAAAAAAATTGCATTATTTTTTTTTTCCGAAAATGATGTTTTATTTTGAAAAGTGGCCGGATTCTGTCTGTTACATCCGTCTCACTTGACAACTCTGTTGTTGGTGCGACGTTACGGACGCCGTTAATAAAGTTGCACATGATTGCACAGTAGATTTCCGTTCATCATTATTATAGAGAAAATTCCACAGTTTTTTTCTTGTCATTTTATTTTGTCTTTATCAGCTAAACCTTTAGATTGGGCCGTGAAAATATTGTCAGACATTAAACCGGTCCGTGGTACAGAAAAGGTTGGGGACCACTGGTATATAGCACAATATCACATTTACAACCTATCACTGTTGGACAAACTCAAGGTATCGTTAATATATTATCACAATGCTGTCTTGATAAGAACATTTGCAACCAGCTACAAGAGTTAGCGTGTCTACAATTGGGGAAATAAATACTTGCTAACAAAGCAGATGGTTAGCTAGCATAGCTAACATTAGCATGGTTATGCTCTGATATTTCGTCACAAAGTGGGGAAGACTACAGAAGTACCTACTCATTTTCTCTGAAAAAAAAAATAGTTCAAAAGAAAAAACGTTGTTATGCACCAAAACATTTTAAAATAGTACATTTTAGAACTAAAACCATGAAACCTTGGAGTCACAATGTTTTTGTTCATGGTTGTTATACCATCAGAAACTGATACTAGCCCATGCCTAATCCCAGCATTGAAAACAAAACAGCTTTAAAAAAAAAAAAAAAAAAAACAATATTCTTGGAAAAAGTCACAGAAAATGATGTTGTATAATAGAATAATGACAAATCATGATAAAACATTTCTTATTTTTGCCTGTCATCTTTCAGAATTGGCTAGCCCGCACAAATCTTAAGCTCCAGTAATCAAATAGGGTTCGTTGCACAATAAAAGTATTGTGAAGTCAAATACCGTGTATAAATGATGTGTCAAAGAAAAGGCGTACATACAAATATGACAACATTCATGATAAAAAAAAGAGACTGTTTTCAAAGTGCTCTTTGGCTTTAGGATTCCAGATGTTTGTGCTTGTGTAGATGACAAGTTTCCCAAATCTATGGAGGCAGATGCGTGTAAGTTCTGCTTGAGTCGTCACATTCATTCCAGTAGTTTTCTCACGAGAAGTTACGAGAGTTGTATCGGAGCGGACTCGTCTTTGCATCTTGCGTCTTAATGATGTGATGATCCTCTTTAACGCAGGTGGCCTCCCAGTGTGGATCCCGTTCTCTTTAGTCGCTGTGGGTGTTTAATGTCACCACCCGTGCTGCGCCCTCTTCTAACCTCGCATTTCCATCTAACTCCCACTGTGTTTTACTAACCCAAGTTGCTCCCTCCCCTCCTCAGGCAACACGTGCCCCCTCTTAGTGCCAACATGCCCTCGTCCTTCATCCCCCCTCCTCTCGTTTTTTCCCACGCCCGCCTTTTTGTCATCACGCAGTGGGAGTGGTAAGACGGCACGTGCCGCTTTTTAGTGCCAACAAGATCCCCTGTGGCCCGACTGCCCCCCTCGCCACCACCACCATCTTCCTGTACTTAGTCCCCCCAATCGTGTTTTACACCACCTCCCTTTCTCTCTTTCGCACAGTCTTCCCCTCATTGCTATGTAAGAGGGGATGCCAGACTGCTTTGCATATGGCTGTTTAGTCCTTTGTGGCAGGCGGGGCGGCATGCGAATATGCAAAATGGTGATGGGAGGCATTTTGTACTGTGATGAGGAAGGGGAGAGGGCGGCACTGTGGAAAAAAAAATAGTGGCATATGTTTGCGCGCTTGTCTGTTCGTTTGGCGTTTCCGACGGATTCGTTGCAGCGGCGGTTGGTACGGGCAGGAATGCCACCAGAATCAACGTGGCGATGGAATACCATCCTTGGCAGCCATTATTTCAAGATGGAGGGATACTTATCGACTTTGGCCTTCTATCCCCTTTGAGGGACAAACCTTGGGTGGTTGTTTTTTTCTTTCTTTCCTCGTATTCATCGTTATTGTAAATCCACGGCGTCGAATCAACAAATCAGCGGCACATTAAGAAGAAAGGGACAGGGAAGTACTTTTGGCTTCCCCCTCCTCGTTGCCCATATCCTCTCCTACTTATCTGTGGCAGGGAGCCAATGGTTCATTGTAATTGGCCGTTGTCATCATGCAGATGACACACAGTCAGCGCTCTGAATATCATTAGCGCCTTTGCATACCTCCGCTCTTTTGTCTTTTTCCCGTCCTTTCCTCCCGTTCCCTTTATTCCGAGGCTCGTTTTGCGCTGCGATATTCCAAAAGGTAATAATCATCCATGAGGCAGCGCATCAATATGCGGGGAAAAGCATAATGGGGAACGAAGGTGCATGTCTGATTGTCGTTTTTTCCACTCATTACCTCCAGAGCTAATGTAGAAGAATCTCACGGGTGCGAGGATGGAATGACTGTACTTGTGTGATTATCTTTAACTGTCCTTACATTGGAGTCCATTGTATATCTCTGCTCATCATCCCTTGTTTGCATATATCAGCCATTCCGCGGGGAGAATAATTGCTCTTAATTCTTTTCTGCAGCGCTCGCCTTCTGATCCTCCACAAAAAAAGCAAGATCCAGACGTTTAATTTGCATACTCCGCATACTGATGAGACGTGAGTTGCAGACCGCCTAATTACCAAGTCCTTCAGTCACTCTCTCTCTCCTCCTGGAGCGCTTTGCTTTTAACCCTTGCTCACCCATTTGCCATTGCTTCTTCTTCATAGGAAACCCCTGTCACATACGGCGTTAATTCATCTGGAGGGGCACACACACACACACAAAAAAAACAAGCATATCAACGCAATGACAGACGGTTTGTTCGTTCACCTTCGTTTACTCCCCGTCTGCGTTTATTGGCTAATTTGCGGCTCCTCTTGCTCGCGGCGCTTCTTAAGCTACCCGCTTTGTCTTTGAAATTTACAAAATCGTACAAGAAATCAATACTTAATTGATTATTCGCTTTCCCGACCGGAAAACACGTGTTTGTTAAATCCAAACGTGTGCATGTGTGAGTCTCTGCTCGATCCGTGGCATTCCCAGTGCTTTCGAGGAAGTGGGCGGATGAAGTGGCAGGCAGCTCTGAGAGAAGCAGTGCAGCATCTTACTTGCAAGTGTGTGCGTATGTGTGTGTGTGTGAGAGACGTACCAAGGTCCCCTCAACCGCACCAAAAGCCAGAGAACTTCCAAGATTTGGAGATTGACTTCTCAACGCTCCTTGCTCAAAGGGAAGCAGCCATCCATGCAACCTCAACAACACAACAGGTCTGTGGGCACAGAAAGTATTGCAGGCTCCCGGCAAGATGTGGAATGGAGTACAGTATATCCTTTTGGTTTTCTGTCCCAACTCCGACAACATGCCACCTAGACCCTTTGGAGGACTGCATGGCAAAGTGGGCGTGGAAAGAAGCGCGTGAGGAGGAGGATGTTGAGGCGGAGGAGAAAGAGGGGGGAAAGGGTGCCTGGTGCCCCGTCTCTGATATGCCATAAGGATGGCAGGCACGTAATGATAGCAAGTGTATTGTAGATTGGCGTAAAGGAGGAGAGGAGGGGGGGAGCAGATGGCAAAGCTGGCCCAGTGCCAAGGAAATGAAAACATGACTGCACATGGGAGAACACCCACTACAACCCCCCCAATGACACACTTGTTGCTGCATCTACCCATGTGGAAGAATGACATAGCTGCAAATGTGCCAAATTGAATTGTGAATTTTACTTCTGCCATAATGCCTGACTGGAGTCTTTTCTTTAAAAATCACTGAATGTGTCAATACTACTAAATGTACACAATACGGCATGTGAGAAGGCCTACAGCAAAACAAACGTGTCTGGCCTCAATTTGACCTCGCATCTATATCATGCAGCAAAAGGCCAAATATCGACTCCCGCATGGTTATGGTCTTGGCTGTTGAAAAATGTATGTTGCAACCAACTTTAACCTTTGTTTTAACACAGTGGAATATTGATTTAGTCATATTTGTAATAATGAATAAAGCTGCTGTCTCATGATCTTTTAGGCTTCAAAAATTTAACTTGTATGGATGTTTCTATTAAAACATACTGAGCCCCAATATATATGTTTGAAAATGAGATTTTGTGTCTGTAAATATGTCAGGCAAGCAGTAGGTTTTAATGCCAACAGGAATTCTAAATATCATATTGAGAAGCTAGTTTGCTAGCTAGCTTTTGGTTAATGATCCGGCTGTTTCATAAACCATGATGTTTTAAATAGCTACAGTAGCAATTCTAAATATCCCATTGAGAATCTAGCTAGCTTTTGGTTAGCACTCCGGCTGTTTCATAACCCATGTTGTTCTAAAATGGCTACAGTAGGAAGTCTAAATATCACATTAAGAAGCTAGCTTGGTAACTAGCTTTTGGTTAGCAATCTGGCTGTTTCATAAGCCATGTTGTTCTAAAATGGCTACAAAATTGTCAAATGATTCATGTTTTCTTGATTTGCATGATTGGCAGTAGGATGAGACATTAGAGAACATTCTCAGAAACTCTAGCTGTTATGTGTAGATAAAGACAACTTATTTAATCATATTCTAAATGTGGGGTTGGCTGGTCTGACGGGGGACAGAATCAAACAGCCATTTGAATAATAACAATTATAGCCTCAAAATTGAAGCAGAAATAAGCAAGACAATTTGACTTGTGGATCAGACTATGCATATCTGCATGCTAATTACACGGTGAGAAGGGGGTAGAGCAGAAAGCGCCCCCCTTGCTTCTATGCGCCAGACAGAGCAAGGGCGAGGGAGGAAAGACATTGCAGACACGAGCGAGAAACAAGGGGACGGCTGGCGCAACAAACGGACAAACAAACGAAGGAATCAAAGGGGATGCAGACGAGACGAGCGATTAATTTGCCGTCGGCCTTACTTCTACGGCACTCAGGAAACAAAGCGACACAAATGGAAAGGAGCTGAAGAAGAGGAATGCGATTGGAGCGCCACTGCAGGGGGACATCTTAAAATTAAAATTATTGATTGATCTTAAGGTTGCTAGGGGGCTTGCGGATCGTTTTTGAGGATGTAATTAGCGCGGACTGGGACCATGGCTGAAACGAT
The DNA here is from genome assembly GCF_051991255.1 of Vanacampus margaritifer. Classification (NCBI taxonomy): domain Eukaryota; kingdom Metazoa; phylum Chordata; class Actinopteri; order Syngnathiformes; family Syngnathidae; genus Vanacampus; species Vanacampus margaritifer. The sequence continues at coordinate 4,779,058 of NC_135451.1, forward strand.
AATAGATGGTGTTGGAATTCATGATGGCGATTGGCCATTAATCTCCATCTCAGAGGAGCGGGATATTAAAAATTATAATTGGAGAGACAACAGTGATGTAGATGCTGTGTGTGTATGGACAATGGTGGAAAGCTGCTCTTGGATGTTTTTCAATAATTGCCACCATGGGGGAATCCTGTTGACTATCAACTGAATTCTCTGCTGATTTGAATTATTAACTGTTCAGCGTAAATGTATGTAATAGGATGAAGTCCGCTAATATATGGTAAAGAGTAAGTGGCAGTTGATATGTTTTCTTTCTTTTACTTGTATTTCACGTTTTGTGACTAACTTGCATATCAGTGATTTACTCACACTGTCAATGTAAAACTAAAATAAAATATCATGTTTATCTACTGTTTGTGTTATTATTTATAAAAAAATGCTGCACAGCCCTACATGCCGGCATCTTCCGTCCCTATCAATGCTCTGATGTCATCAACGGTGGCCTTGAATCAGCAACATCAACCCATTTTAAAAACATACATGACAGTCCAATGCTCTGTTTATAAAGACATACATAACCTTGCATGACTGTGCTGGGGCACTTCTAATAGATTATGAAATCTTACTGTGTCACCTGCTCAATAATACAAATTGCCTTTGTGTAGCCAGTGTGTGTGCGTGCAATGTGTGTTTGTGTGTGTGTGTGGGCATGACGTAAACATGTAGGAAGTTAATGCATATGTTCCTGTAATGTGTCTATGTAGTCACTTTGCATGATTAGGAACTGTCCTTGAATTAGTAAAATGAAACTGCAACCCCCCACGAGCATAAACACACATTTAACGCTACGTACAAGAACGTACAGACACACACAGAAACATACACACGGAGTGAAACGTTTCACCTATGTTAATTCATAGATCATTATAGAGAGGGGAGAATACCAATGCCTAGAGTTGTAAGCTTTTTGTGTGTGAGTGTGTGTGTAGTGGGCCAGTGTAATGTCATTAAGTTAATGCTCTCGTTGAGGGGCTAGTCATTAAATGAGGATATTAAGGCAGGAGGCTGTTTTTTATATGCATGAAAGAGTGATGTGCGAGGTCACAGTTGCTTGAAGTCATCACTCATGCACATGCACACGCACACACCTAGATACACGCACATTCACACACAAAATCTCACATCTAATCACCGGATATTGAAGGATGCGGTCACTCTTTCTAAATCAGCAACAAAACATAAGAAGCATCTTTGTTCCAGTTTTAGGTTGCCTGTTATTTGCATATCATTATTTTTGAGCACTTTTAAGGGAAGGTGACAACAAAGCAGGCGTAAGATACTATCACTGCCACAATCAAATTGGTCTGATTTATGATCCATGCACACGGCCTAAGGTAATGCATTTGAGGGTGGGATGTGTATATATTAGAGGTGTAAGTCGATTAAAATGTTTAATCGTAGTTAATTGCAGGACTTCAATAATTAACTCACGATTAATTACAACTTAATCGCACATTTTATATCTAAATTTATATATATTCATAATATTTGTTTCTAATTTTACATACTCTTGTTAACATAAAACTGAGAAGAAATGTTAATCTAACAGAAACATGGTTGCATTTTTTAGTCATTCATAACAATTCATTAAAAAAATAAAAAGACGGTGTCCATGCGGCTCTTAGCTCTCATAGGGTTTGAGAGTGCCAGGGGCACCTCTTGCTGGGGCAACCTAGCTTGTTGCTAACGGACTGACTGACTGGCGGTAGTGCTACACAGTCCAAATGGCTCCTCCACGCTAACATTCTGCCCCTTAAACATTGTGTGTTTTAGCTCCAGTGTAGTACAGTGCATTTCTGATGGGTAATTTTGACGTGTACGTTTCTGCTGCCTCATGACTGGAATTCCCTTCAGCAGACACTTTCCAAATAAGGGCCGGTCGTTAATTGAGCGTTAAAACTATTAATGTCGTTAAAGGCACTGTTTTTAGTCAATTGATTAATCAAGATTTGTCTCATTTGTGAGTAGGTCCTTTTTTGTAAGAGAGTGGGGGGTGAGTGGGGGAGTTCTTGAAAAGATCTGATGATGAAACTTTGTAGAAAAGAAGGCTTTATTAATTTTATGTGTGGCTTGATTGGTAATAATTAATTAAACTTTAAATAAGGAAAATACATCTTTATATTGATATATTTCACTTTTATGGAAACAACACACGATTATGTCTATGTTGAGTTCAACGAGACGGATTATGTGTGGGTGCTCACTTGCTGAAATATAGTTCAGACATTCAACAACGAAATGGACACAAAACAAAACAAATGCCTTAATGCATTGCAAACATTTTCAAGCGTTTGACCAGAAACAACCCACAAGGTGCACATTGGCAATTTAGCATGTTATTCCACAATTTCCACAAAAAGAGTAGTCACAAAGGTTTTGTTGAGCTTCCGGTGTGCACAAGGACAATCAGCTGCACGCGTGTGCAGTGAACATTTCAGGTGTGAGGAGTAGAACATGAAACATGACAACATTTTACAGTTCGACATGGGGCACAGGTGACATTAAAAAGTAAAACCAGATGCGCCACTTACTATAAACGAGTTGTACAGTGCTCTAGATAGTATGCCTAATGGCAAAGCACCTGGCCCGGATGGTTATCCGGCTATATTTTTTAAGCACTTCTGGTTAATGCTTGCTCCACTATTCTTAAGAGTAGTAACAGAAATTAAAACTAAGGGTTACATACGCCCACACATGAATACAGCAGCAATTAAACTTTTATTAAAGCCAGAAAAAGACCCCACCCTTCCATCAAGTTACCGTCCGATTTCACTAATTAACACTGATATTAAAATTATCACTAAGGCTTTCACATCTAGACTAGAAACAGTAATCTCGACAATTATTCATAGCGACCAAACAGGCTTTATTAAAGATCGGCACTCTACTAATAATATTAGGAGACTCTTTAACCTTATTAGCATGTCACAGCGGCATGATCAATAAATAAATAGAATAAAAAGGCAGTTATTATATCATTGGATGCAGAAAAAGCTTCCGACAAAGTTAACTGGTCCTTCCTCTTTGCTGTTTTAAATAAATTTGGCTTTGGGAAATCATTTATCCACTGGGTATCAGTATTATATGATTCTCCAAAAGCTACAGTTACTACTAATGGGATTATATCTCAGAGCTTTACTCTACAGAGAGGCACAAGACAGGGATGCCCACTATCCCCTTTATTATTTGCAATATTTATTGAGCCACTTGCATTAGCCTTACGCCAGGAAAGAAGGATTCAAGGAATTCACTCTGGGGTAACAGAACATAAAATTAATCTATATGCCGATGACATCTCACTTTATTTAGAAAAGCCGGCTAATTCGCTAGGGGAAGTATTTAATTTAATAACTAAATTCTCACAGTTATCAGATTATTCTATTAACTGGACAAAATCAACACTTCTACTTATTACAGAAAATTCATGGAACCCTGCAAGCCAGGACCCACACTACTCATTTCCTATAGGTAATTTAAAATATTTAGGCATAAAAATCTCACCTAAATTAACTGATTTAATTCATTTAAACTTTTCTCCACTTCTGGATAACATTTATAGTGACTTGGAGCGCTGGAATAATCTTCCTATTTCTCTAATAGGACGAATAGCCACCATTAAAATGAAAGTTTTACCCAAAATAAACTATTTTTTCTCAATGATTCCATTTAAACCTACGGCTAAATGGTTCCAGTTGTTGGACTCAGCCGTAACAAAATTTTACTGGAATAAAAAAAAAGCAAAGATTAGTCTATCTACTCTTCAGAAAAGTAAATCCAAAGGTGGTCTAGAGGCACCAAATTTTATGTACTACTATATAGCTAACCAGCTACAATATATAGTTCTATGGGCACAACCCAACAGAGACACTAACTGTTGGTTGGAACTAGAACAGAAGGATTGTAATAACCTCAGACTTCGAGATCTACTCTTTATTACAACATCGATTAAGCGTCATAATTGTTTTAAAAACCCAATGATTTCCGCCACCGTGACTGCCTGGTGGAAGGCACTAGAATTGACAAAAGCCCAAGTGGAGCCCTGTGGACTTTCTCCCCGATGGCATAACCCCGACTTTCAACTTAACAACCAACCATTTCATTTAGCTGTGTGGGAGCAGAAAGGAATTACACATCTCCACCATCTCTTCTCAGATAATATGTTTATATCATATACATCCTTGCTCCAAAAATACAATATAAAAAACGGAATTTTTTTACATTATCTACAAGTTAAAAATATGATAAAGAAAAAAATTCCAACACTTCGGGGTACGCTCCAACCGCCTGTTTTAGCTAAAGATATTAACAAGGTTTCTCCGACAACAACAAAAAAACTTTCAAAAATATATAAGTTACTTTCATATACTGATAAAATGTCTTTACCCATCTCGAAATGGGAGACAGACTTGTCTATAGCACCGGAACCTGACTTTTGGATTCAAGTTTGTGAAAACGCATTTAAAATGACAAAACACACAAATTTACAACTTATCCAATATAAAATTATTCACAGAACATACATTACTCAATATATGATGAAGAAAATGGGACTCTCAGACTCCGACATTTGTCTCCAATGCTTACAAAACACTACAGACACTTATGTTCATGCTTTATGGTTATGTACTCCGGTTATGTATTTCTGGACTAAAGTCTTAGAAAAACTTTCCGCTATTTTGGACTGTAGGATACCTTTATCTCCAAACTTGTGTTTGCTAGGTGACCTAACAACAACTGACTTACCACATAAACAATTTCAATCTACACTTGTAGCCCTTACTATCGCAAAAAAAAACAATTCTTGTTAACTGGAAAAATAAACAAACTCTGAATATCGACCAATGGTCTAACCTCCTCATAAATCACATTTTAATGGAAAAAATATCTGCCTCAAATAAAAACCAAATATCAAAATTTATAGAAACATGGTCTACGTATATAGAATTTTTTAACCTAATTCTGGTTACTTAATTCTGTCTGTTAGCGAGAGCCACTACATCGTGATAACTTACATTGATATTTCTGCATTTGGCAATTTATTATTATATTATATTATTAGTATGGGATTTTTTTTTAATGGGCTTTAGGTGAACTGATGAATACACACACGCTCGCACGCACGCACGCACGCACACACACGCACATACACACCCACATACAAAAAAATATATATATATATATATGTGTGTATATGTATATATATATGTATATATATTAAAAAAAAAAAACATTTATTAAATTTTTTTAATTCATTTGTTTGTTTGTTTTAAAAAAAGGAGAGCAATGATGATGTCAAATCGAATGAACAATACTGAGCTCTAGAAAAAAAAAAAAAAAAAGTAAAACCAAAGCTGTGTAGAGTATTTTTAACGAGCCAGGGAGGATCTGTGGGCTTCTGCTGCTAACAAAGTGATCCTTCGCTGTCCTTGGTGTTATTTGTGTGGCGTTATTTCCACAATACAAGCGGAGTCTGCCAGCACTCGTAGCCTGGTTTACATGGATCCATGTATTCTGATTAGAATGAATCCGAACAAACAAACGGAATGAAAATGCTCCATATAAACACCTCAATTTGAATGAAAAGGGTGAATTCCGAATGGAATATCATTTGGAATCACAGGGGTGGTACATTCCTTTCAACAATCCAAACGTGCATCATGTATACACTTCAATTGGAATAGCAAGGCTGCGTGTGGGATGCGCATGCTCTGTCTGGACGTAAATGCGTCATGACGTCGCCATTTCCACCCACTAAAATTGTGGCGTCTCCCCAGAGCTTGTCTGCAAGGGGAGAACTTGTTTTTAAGTACTTTAAACTTGTTTTTATCAATGTTGCTTCATTAAAGGTGTTAACACTATCAATGCTAAATGACGAAGAAACTAATAAATAATAAACTACTACTATTTTTTTTCTTTTTTCCCACCCTTTTTTTTCTTTCCCAAAAAACGACTACTATCTTGATAAATCACATGATCAATGTGCCTCTTGCGGCTGCCGCGTGGTTGATCCAATTAAAGGAAGGGAGCATATAAACGACAAATCAAAATGGATCACGTCACATGTAAACAAGTGACCTTCATTCGGAATGATTTCAATCGGAATGACTAAAAAGTCTCCATGTAAACCACAGTTACATTACATAGTTACTTACTGTACGGTACTTGCTTTAAAGGGTAACTTTGCTACTTTACAGATTACTTGCTTGCTTTAAAAAGTAACTTATGTAACCAAAGGTAATTAAATTACAATTTACTACCACCCTTCTTCTTCTTCTTTTCCTTTCGGGGGTCGCTACAGCGAATCAGTTGCCTCCATCTAACCCTGTGCTCTGCATTCTCTGCTCTCACACCAACTACATCCATAAACCTCTTTGGTCTTCCTCTAGACTTTCTTCCTGGCATTTGGAAACTCAGCATCCTTCTACCAATATACTCACTATCTCTCCTCTGGACATGTCCAAACCATCTCAGTCTAACCTCTCTGACTTTATCTCCAAGGCCTCTAACATGTGCTGTCCCTCTGATGTACTCATTCCTGATTCTATCCATCCTGGTCACTCCCAAAGAGAACCTCAGCATCTTCATCTCTGCCACCTCCAGCTCTGCCTCCTGTCTTTTCCTCAGTGACACTGTCTCCAGACCAAACAACATCGCTGGTCTCACCACAGTTTTATAAACCTTTCCTTTCATTTTAGCAGAAACTCTTTTATCACATGTAACACTTTTCTCCACCTGTTCCAGCCTGCCTGCACATGCTTCTTCACCTCTTTTTCTCACTCTCTATTGCTCTGGACTGTTGTCCCTAAATACTTAAACTCCTCCACCGTCTTGGTCTCTTCCCCCTGTAACCTCACTCTTCCATTTGGGTCCCTCCCATTCACACACAGATACTAAGTCTTGTTGCGGCTAACCTTCATTCCCCTCCTTTACAGGGCAAACCTCCACACCTCTAGCTTCTCCTCCACCTGTTCCCTTCTCTCACTATAGATCACAATGTCATCAGCAAACATCATAGTCCATGGAGATTCCTGTCTAACCTTGTCTGTCATCCTGTCCATTACCATAGCGAACAAGAAGGGGCTCAGAGCTGATCCCTGATGAAGTCCAACCTCCACTTTGAACTCCTCCGTCACACCTACAGCACACCTCACCACTGTCTTAAAGTCCTCATACATGTCCTGCACCACTTGAACATACTTCTCTGCCATTCCAGACATCCTCATACAAAATCACAGTTCCTCTCTGGGCACCCTGTCGTAAGCTTTCTCCAGATCTACAAAGACACAATGCAGCTCCTTCTGACCTTCTCTGAACTTCTCTGTCAACATCCTCAAAGCTAATACTGCATCTATGGTACTCTTTTTTTTTTTGGAGGGGGGGGGGGGGGGGCATGAAAACATGCTGCTGCTCACAAATGTTCACCTCTGCCCTCAGTCTAGCTTCAACTACTCTTTCCCATAGCTTCATTGTGGGGCTCATCAGCTTTATTCCTCTGTAGTTGCCACAACTCTACACGTCTCCCTTGTTCTTAAAAATGGGCACCAGCATACTTCTCCTCCTTTCCTCAGGCATCTTCTCTCTATCTAAGATCCTGTTGAGCAACCCAGTCAGAAATTCTACTGATATTTCTCCTAGACATTTACATACCTCCACAGATATATCATCAGGACCAAGTGCCTTTCCACTCTTTATCTTCTTCAATGCCCTTCTCACTTCATCCTTACTAATCTTTGCTAGTTCCTGGTCCTCAACAGTCACGTCTTGTACTCTTTGTTCTCTCTCATTTTCTTCATTCATCAATTCTTCAATGTACAGTTTCCATCTTCCCATCACACTACTGGCAACTGTCAACACACTTCCATCCCTATCCTTTATTACCCTAATCTGCTGCACGTCCTTCCCATCTCTGTCTCTTTGCCTTGCCAACCTGTATAGATCAGTCTCTCCCTCGCTACTGTCCAACCTAGTATACAAGTCATCGTAAGGCCCTTGTTTGGCCTTTGCCACTTCTACTTTCACCTTTCGCTGCATTTTCCTGTACTCCTGTCTACTTTCTTCAGTCCTCTCAGTGTCCCACTTCTTCTTAGCTAACCTCTTTCTCTGTATCCACTTCTGCACCTCCTCATTCCACCTTATCTCCTTTCCTTCCAGATAACACATCAAGGACTGTCCTACCTGTCTCCCTGGTCACATTTGCTGTAGATGTCCAGTCATCTGGAAGCACCTCCTGACCATCCAGAGCCTGTCTCAACTCTTTCCTGAAAGTCATACAACACTCTTTCTTTTTCAGCTTCCATCATTTCGTCCTCTGCTATACCTTTGCCGTCTTCCTCATCGCCAGAGTCATCCTACACACTCCCATCCTGTGCTTTCTGGCTACACTCTCACCTACCACTACTGTGCAGTCGCTAATCTCCTACAGATTACACCGTCACGAGGTGTAGATGTATTCTAGATGTAGTCTACCTGTGTACTCCTACCCCCACTCTCGTAGGTCACCCTATATGTTCGTGCCTCTTCTGGAAGAAAGTATTCACAACAGCCATTTCCATTCTTTTTGCAAAGTCAACCACCATCTGTCCTTCTGCATTCCTCTCCTGGATACCAAACTTGCCCATCACCTGTTTCCTGGACATGTGGGTGTCCATTAGCGCATACCCACTAACCACATTGATCATCACACCTTCCATTCCTAGCTTCAGGCTCATCACTCTATCTGACATTCTATTTTTACCTCCAGGACGTTCCTAGCATACTCCTCCTTCACGATAACTCCTACTCCATTTCTCTTCATATCTACACCATGATAGAACAACTTGAACCCTGCTCCTAAACTTCTAGCTTTGCTCTCTTTCCACCTGGTCTCCTGAACACACAGTATGTCCATTTTCCGCCTCTGCATCATGTCAACCGGCTCTCTACCATTTCTTGTCATAGTTCCCACATTCAAAGTCCATACTCTCAGTCCTAGACTCTTGATGTTCCTCTTCTCTTTCTTCCTAAAAACACACCTACTTCCTCTCCTTCTTCGACCAACAGTAATCCAGTTTCCACCGGCACCCTGTAGGTCAACAGCACTGATGGCGGTCGTTGTTAACCCGGGTCTCAACCGATTCGGTATGGAAGTCATATATTTGATTCGCATGTTTGATTTGGCCGAAGTTTTACGTCGGATGCCCTTCCTGACACAACTCTCTGTATTTATCCGGGCTTGGGACCAGCACAAGAAGACAATGGCTTGTGCCCCCTTGCAGCTACATTAGATACTGACCACCCTTCATAAAAACGAGAAGTGACGAAGTGTGCTTTAACAGTGACGTTTAAGAAGAGTTTTTATTAAAAAATAAAATAAAGACAGCAACCATTTTGACTTATCATCATCCATAAAAAAAATAATGAGTCTTTTGGGGATTCCATTTCACAAATTTGCTACTTGTTTTAAATGATACAAAAAAATTATTTAAAAAAACTAAACTATACAGTTTCTAGACTTCACTTAACAAAAATCTATTTCTAAGAAATAAAGGCACTTATTTACTTGACATATTTTACCATTAATTTTATAATGGCAAAATTCAACATTTATAATGTATACATCTATTGATACGGACACATGAGTCTCAATGCGCTGAAAATGATGACATCACTACCTCAGACATGAATGTTAATTTGAATACTCCCACAATGCATTCACTATGTTCAATAACAGATTTTCCTTTTCTTACATGTTTTATACAGTGTATTTATTTATTTAGTGTCTTTAGTGAGTACTATAGTGTTAGGAATCAGGTATTCTCCTGTATTGTAATATCCATTAACCATCAGTTGTCAATCAAATATGTGCATGAGCGAGGCTGAGAATTGTGTGCAGTTTATTCTTGCTCACTACTGAATTCTGCAGGTGGTCAACTTGTAGCGATGTAAATTGGTCACTTGAAATGCTGATGTTGCATATATGTAGAAACATATGCATTTAACAAAGTAACTTTGAGGAGGTTAGAAAAATAACTTGAATCTGATTACTTGCAAGGAAAAAGTAATGAATTAGTCCTTACTCCAAAATGTGCCGGTTTTACAGTAACACACTATTTTGTGATGCGTTACTGACATCACTGCTCGTAATTTAGGCCGCTAATACAACTTATGCTACGTTCAGATCAAAAGTGGGGAATGCGTTTCCGGCGACGCTATTGCGGGGTGGGATGGTGTGGGTTGGGGGGTGGGGGGGCTGATTGCGTGCTGGGCGGCGCGTTTGGGACGTTTCGGGCGAGCATTTCGCTACTTCGCCCATTTCGTCGGCATTGGCTGAATTGAACTTTTGGCACCATCGGTGTCGAGATAGTCCACGTCACCAAATACACAGCAGAAAAAAATAGAAAGTGGTTGTGCAATACAGTTTACCCATATTGTGTGCAGATTAGAACGTGTTGCATAGCAATGGAGGGTAGCTTGATCGGCGCGGTTTGCAGGCACCCGGAGCTGTACGACACGGTGAGATACTGTACTCGGACCGGGCCAGAAAGGAGATTGCTTGGAGGAAGATAAGCGTGGAGGTTGGCTAATTGGGTGAGTTTGTTTGTTTCGTTGTTTAAGTGTGAAGCAATAGCTAGCAATGCTAGACTAAAGCTAGTACCATTCGAAACGGAAATCCCCCCTCTTCCTCCATTTTGCGTCGCAAAACAAATAACATTGGAGAACCCCGCGAACAAACACATGCGAGACCAGCGTGTCATCGCAATATTTTCGGTTCGGTCTGAACGTAAAATTAGACATACCGGACCGAAGCAGCACTCATTGATCACACATGTAAGGCAGCACAAATTTATTAGAGGATTGTCCATGTGCGTGTAACTCCCAAACAACTCCAAAGTTTGCTTTGTACCTGAAAAGACCACCCAGCACTGCATCTTCAACTTCCAAAGTAGTATCTCACTCACAGATTCAACACAAAACGAGCTGTGTCAAATGCTTTATGAGTTCAGAATCTTAATAATCAGAACTATACTGACATTCTGCAGAAAATGATGCACTTCAAGTGGATCTGATAAAATGCCTTCACATCACATCTCCTAAACTGTTCTAATGGCCGATAATTGTCCTTCCTTGGAAAATCTTATGATATATCCAAGAACATATTTATGTTTCTCATTCCTGCCAATCTTGGAACAAGAACACAAACAGGCAAGAATATGAGCTAAAAAAATACACACATACACTAAAATACCAGATTAGCTTGTAAAATTGTATCTAGGATTTAATCAACCATATCTCAATGCAGGCAATTCTCGTCAAGGGAAGAGATGTGAGATCCACTGATGACTACCAGCAACACCTTCTTGTAGTCTGATGTCACCTTGCAACAGCTGAGCACGTATGCAGACAATCCAACCTGCAGGCAGGATTTGGGAGAATTGCAGTGTTGGTGAAGCAGAGCATGGCCACATGACTCCAGACGTGATTGCTTATTCTGAACGCAGCACTGGACTCTGAGGCGGAGATTATTATGAATTTGGTCATTGGCAATGAGGACACTACAACGGAGGGGAAAACAAATATTAGGGTCCCCTTCAGTGGCGAGCTATTTTCCATTTTAATGCATTTATGTGCGTATAAGCGAAAAATGAGATGAGGTTTTTCTTTTTGTTGTGTGTGTATGTGTGTTTGATTCAGCAAATTCAGATTTACATTTCCCATGCACTGCCTATGAAATGTTTTCAGACGTGGACGGCGTGACTGCAATAATATATAAGGTTTGCTCTCCAGCACTGAGATCAACGCACACACGTGCACACATTATTTTATATTGCATCAAAGGTGGGTATACTCAAGCAAGAGCACTGTTTCTTGAATAAAATGACTCATCCAAAAAGTAGTCCTCAAAATTATTACTTGTGTAATATTTGAGTAGTATTCAGTGAAAAGCTGAAGTTACTGAGATAAATTTTTGATATATTAGTTTTTTAATCAGAGCATTAATGTCAAATAGATAAATATACAAACTAAGTGTGCAAACCCAAGTATAATAAAGAAAAACGATTCAATAAAAGTAAAAAGTCATTAAAATTACTTTGACAAGTAATTAATTTCAAGTTACTTAAAGAAGTAACTGTAATGGATTAAAGGTAGCAGATTACTACCGAAATGTACCACATGTATTGGCGGCGGCATGGCTCAGCGGTAGAGTGGTCGTCTCCCAATCCAGAGGTTTAGAGTTTGATCCCTAAGTTAATTATCGTCATAGAGGAGGAGATGTTTGTAATTTAGACTACTAACCTACAGCAAAACCACAATATAATTTAGACGAAAGAAATCTTGTGGGTGAAATGACCAACAGAAATCTCTTGAATGCCCTACTGATTTAGATTAACTATCTAGTATAACACAATGATACAGAATCTACACGTACAGTACATTCAAAAGTAGCCCACGAGCGTAGTGTGTGCATGAGCTACAGCTGAATACATTGTCATTTTAAACATAGCTATTGATTGCATAGGTTTGACTCCAAAAAGAATGATGTCGTCATCTGAGAGTTGAGTAAACCCCTAGACCCATTTTGGTGCTAAATCATTTTGTTTGTGTATTCTATGTACTGATGATGGCATGGCATCCTGAAACAGGATCTTTCATTATGTCTAATTCAGTTATTTATTTCAGTTTCTTTTGTCAATGAATATAGAACAAAATACAAAGATCAGTGACTATGTTTATATGCCGTCAACATTCATCTTAAGGTCAAAATTCCTCATGTGTGAATTACTCCCATATACAGGACAATTGGAATGTCCTGATTTAAATGTGACACAGACGTCGTGACGCAAATAGACGTCATTTCCACTTCTTACTTTCTACAATCAATAAAACACATTTTATTCATGTCACACAGCACACTGAAAAAGTTAATTGTTTTTCCTCCTTTTTCCCAAAATGTAAATAGTACTTCATTTATGCAGCGCTTTTCCACCTTGCAAGGCCCTCAAAGTGCTTTATATTTGACTACTTATTTACTTACTGATGATGCAGCATCAGGTACAACTCGGGGTTCAGTATCTTGCTCAATGATACTTTGCCTCTCAAAGAACTAACTTCATTGTTTGCATTGACCATTCAGTTTATATTAGCTCAGTATCGTAAATTGTGACTCACAAAGGTTACGTTTACATCCATCCATCCATCCATTTTCTTTTTACCGCTTGTCCTCACAAGGGTCGCGGGGGTTGCTGGAGCCTATCCCAGCTGGCTTCGGGCAGTAGGCGGGGTACACCCTGAACTGGTTGCCAGTCAATTGCAGGGCAGGTTACGTTTACATTTCACAGCAATTTTTTTCCTGATGGGCTTTGCTTTCCTTTCATTGTTGATGGTTCTGACAACATCGTGCAGATAAACCGTAGAATAGCACACTGAGATATACCTTATGAAAGAAAATTTTTCATATTAATTTTGATGAAATGTATATATATAACATTTATTAGTACAGCCGTATGCACATTTTCTCCATAGAGACAGTAAATAAGAGGAAAATGCTGCGGAGAAATCAGTGTATTCAATTTAGGCGATCTTACCGAGTGGCAACCAGGATTGGGGAATCCAGGTCCACAAAGTAAAAGCCACAGGTGCTTCTACTCAACGACAACCCTGATGACAATGACAAGATGGTCGCCGGGGGATTTACTTCTCCCAACAGCTAGTAAGCGCCATTGTTTATCCATTCATGTATAATTCTGTGCCAATTATCCGGGTTAGAAAAAGGGTAACCCAGGGGTCTTTTCCGGGTATAAGGCCTTTCAAAACCTGAATAGTACCAATATTTGGGTTTTGAAAGGGTTATTGATGGCATTCAAAGATAGTCAGTATCACATGACCACATCATAGTGTTACTAGTATTCCGTGGGTCACTTGTTGTATAGGAGGAATACTGTATGTCAACATAGGAATTTAATTTTGCTGCAACTATAGAGGAAGGCAGCAGTAGCGCATTCAAACACACACAAACACGCACATACATCTTGCCCAGGTCCCCAAATCTAATTAAAGTGAAGGTAGGCAAGCCGAGATGTGATAACTCTGTGAATCATGTAGAATAGTTGTAATGGGTGACCTTTCTTTCAGCGCGTGTGCAGCGGGCAGAAATCTCATTTGAGAGTGAGCCGGTCCAATTTGCTGCAGTGAAGCAGGTGTCAAAAGTCTCACACAGGCTGAAAAACATCCCTCAGTGCATTCTCTTTTGTTTGAGATCACGTGACGACGCAACCGTCGAAAAATGCAAAGACCCGCCTGAGCCGGATCAAAGAGATTGGATCTTAGTGGACTTCACTCAGTCCTCTTTTTTGCCAGTTAATTTAAAGAAACAAAATGTTTTCTGTTCCCGTGTTTTGTGTATAGAAGGGATTATGTTGGCGATCAGAGCAAACATGAGAATTATAAACACAGTCCATCTTCATTAGGCTTCAGGCCAGATATTACTGGGCTGGACAGCCTGGAATGTTTGGTCGTCCATTTAGCCAAAGGCAGGAGCAGAAGGGCTGCTGTGCAGGGCTCCAACATGCTTTGATCCAGTGCAAATGTGTGTGTGTTTGCGCGTGTATGTGTGTGTGTGAGTGCGCGTGCGTCTGCAATGTAATTTCACAACCCAAGTACACCAGCTGGTCCACGTTAAACTTCCAAGGTAACCATGGCGCCCTGCGGCTGGTGGAGTGTGTGAGTGTGTATGTGCATGATAACATGTGGTATACGTTTGGATGCGCTATCCACCCTTCACCCCGGCCCACCTCCCCACACCCCCCTTGGCTTTGACTTTTAAGGAGTCTCGACACTGAGCTTTCGCCTCCATCAGGTAAACAAGATATGGGTCAGTGATTAGACAACATGTAAACATACACTTGCCCATCGCTATGGGAGGATAAACGTACATCCTCCTGACCAATGAACACCTGAGGCTTTCAAGTGTATCACTTTCATATGTCATTTTTGGTATCATGTACACTTTGTGTAAATAGTGTTTTGGGCAGTTTGCCAAGAAAAATGAATGGAGGTAGAAACATTGATAAGTACAATATACACAAGACTAAAGTTAGGCACCCACAATATACACAAAAATCAATCGTAATAACATGAGTGTCATTTTCATACACAACTCGAATGATACCCATTCATGGCAATATTAAGTTAATAAGTTAAATACAAAATCATGGTAAATGGTATTTCATTTATATAAATATAAATAAATAAAAAATATAAGTATATATCAAATTTGTACCCGGACTAGTTTGCATGCCCTAAATGTATTAAAAAATGTAAGTCCTGAATTAATAAACATTAACAAAACACATCTCTAAATCTCTAAAATAGCATTTTAGTTTGAACAGTGATGAGGAAAAACATATTTTACTATATCATAAATTTGCCATTCCCCAGCCCCTGTCATGCAAATGAAACTTATATACTCACAAACTCTCAGTCAGAACATGTCAAAAGATTAACTGTCACCTGAAGTACGGAGTTAGGACCCAAATGCTGACACCAAAGTTGGGAAACAGAGATTTTTATATATACAAAAATACAAAGTAATAAGAGAGTGCACCAGAGCAGGGCTGGATTCAGATGGCCTGGGAAAAAACCTTGACTATGAATCTTGAGCGGGCTGGATGCAGAGAAACCTCGAATGAGAAAGCAGGGCTGGATGCATGGAAGCAACCTCCAATACATGGAAGAACAGCTTGCATGGAAGAGCAGGGATGGAAACCTAGATGTGCTGAGAGAAAACCTCAACATACAGACAAAAGTGTCATTCTGTATCTCCCCATTAGGGCAAGGTACAATTATATGACAGAATAAAGTCCTCTATGACAATATAAGAGTGAGTAATAGGGGACCATAGCGATTGCATAGTAATCGTCAACATCTTCATCATAAGAGACATAGTAATCGCATAGCAACTGACAACATCATCATCATCACAAGGGAATAGTACAGGACCATATGAACTCCTATGTTTTTGTTTGTTGTTTTGAATCTCATTTTTTTTTCTTTGTTATAAATTGTGAAAAATCATCACCCTTTCAGCATGCATATTTGTAATAAAATGTAATTAAAATTGTAGGAAAGGGGAAAAAAAATCCAACAATCCTATCAATACATGATGTGAGAATGTGAGATCCTACAATGACAGTTTTATGTCCATCACAGTTTAAAGTTGCATTAAAAAAAGGTCCTTATCCGCCATTCATAAAGCAATCTATTGTCACAACATTAATCGTGAAGCCCATCTTCCCTTACCTTGGACACAAAATGAATGTGTTGCTTTAATAAAGAAGAATATCCGAGAAGG
This sequence comes from Vanacampus margaritifer, assembly GCF_051991255.1. NCBI lineage: Eukaryota > Metazoa > Chordata > Actinopteri > Syngnathiformes > Syngnathidae > Vanacampus > Vanacampus margaritifer. Next base: position 4,795,430 of record NC_135451.1, read on the forward strand.
TCATATCATCTTTGTGTGTGCCGTTTTGATGTCAGTGGGGCCACCAAAACAATCGTCATGGTAACAAACACTAAATACTGTAGGTATTTGCATCCTAATGTCCAATGTATCCACTATAACCGTCAAAAATGGCAAATTCTTATTTCTTCAATGATACCAATAATGCAATAATGTTGTGATGATCCTTGCAATAAAATTCCTTTCTGGCTCAATTTGTACTGTATACACAGTGATTGGTGTCACTGAGAGGCAACTGCGATGATTCCGATGGGAACAATTCAAAAAGATTGCATCGGACAAAGTAGCAAACAATTCTTATGAGTCCGCTTTGGGACTCTCATTGCTTCAGTTGTAAGGTGAGGCGACGGTCTTATTCCCCTCACAAGTAAGATTTCACTGCAAAAGTCACGTTTTACATGAAGACGTGAAAGATGTGATGAATTTGAGACATGAATGGGACTAGAGAGGTTTACCTGCAGAGTTAATTTCATTTGAATGTTTGCTATTGTGCAAGACCTTGTGGCCTCCTCACAGGAAACCGTGCATCGACATCGACTTTCCACTTTAGTTAACAGCCTCAGTCTCCCCAATGGTAACCACGATGAGAGAGATGACAGGGATTTGATGTTTTACATTGTGACTTTACAAGTAGAACCTTAGCTGATGCCCCCCATCAATGCATTAATGAGAAGCTCGAGCACTGCACTGTAGCTGAGAGAAAACACCGGCAAAAAGTATTCACAACGCTCCTCGCTGTCAGACTTGAAGATGTTTAATCTTCTTCTGAAATGAAAAATCATCCTGCTATGAAGCTGTCCACTGTGGGACAGACAAAATCTAATGAAAATACAGCACTACATATTGTTAATGATATTCGGTATCTTTTTCCGTGCACATAATCAGAGGCGGACTACGGCACAGAGTGTCTCCACTGTCCTGCCCTGACAGGCACAATTCATCACCGCTTTAATTTAGACCCTTACTGGGGTGTCGATAGGACACGCACCGACCCGCCCACGCGCCGGCGCCTGCAGGTCCTCATCCGAGCAATGGCGAGAAGCTCGCCTCATGCTCCAGAAGCCTCTTATGACCCTCCTGGAGAGTCATCTGACGCGAGCATTCTTCTCATCGCGACACAACTGTACGCCACGTCAGCCATCAAGCGCCCACATGGTCCTGGAGAACCATTTGATGTGCTGCGATGACGATGCCGGCGGTGCTCAAGGCCGCTCGCATCACTCATTTGAAGCAATTAAGCACTCAACAATGAGGATGGTCTGCAGTAAGATGGAGAGGAGTGATTCACAAAGCCATTTTCTGCCAAATCCTATTAAAGGTGGGAGAGGAGGGGAGAAAGAAAACGAGGTTGACGACTTAAAATGGAGGGCTTTTATTTAAGGACTAGGAGGAATTACAGGCCAGATTACTGCTGGCTTATGTTCCTAGTCTGGGAAATTACATTCCCACTTTTTTTGTGGGCGCCAAGGCTTTGGACTCAAAGATTAGAGTCACCTTAAGTCTCTCTTGTTTTTCACTTCCCCAGTTCAATGGGTTGTTCTTGGGCTTGTTGTTTTGTTTTGTTAGAATGACTTCAGTTTTTTCCCCACTTTTATTGCTACATGCTGAGCTTTTAGATACCGCTTGGAGTGTGTTTTAAGGCTTGGGTTTATGTCAATTCTGTCTGGGTTCTTTTAAGGGAAATTACTTTTTCACTCCAAGATCTCGTCTTAATAATTGATGGCAAGGTAAAGACATGGGCATGAGTTTTGAGGGATGAAAGCGCCGTGCCTCAATCTCGATGGGGTTTAAAATCATAAGTTTCATAAAAACTGAAGTATCAAAACAGCTGTGACTCATCACAAACTAAAAATCAATCTTTTTCTTGATCAGGCTTCTCAAACAACTTTAATTCTCTGATTCATTTATTCATACTGGACGTCCCACAATAGTTGCCTCAATGCAGTGCTACAACAGGACCCAAACTTAGTTTAACCTTAACAAGTTAAAGCATTAAAATGCCAAACATTCAACAATGTTAAACTTGGCATTGTGTTTGAGGCCTGCTGAAAACGGCCTCCTAAACTAATTAGTACACATCTGGAAAGGGGAGACTCGCCCACTTGAAAAATATCAGCGGAGTCCATATTGTGCAAACTATTCAGTCTGCAGGGAAATCAATGGACATGGTTATTAAACGCTATGTTGCCACGAAGAAACATGCGGATGGCTGACTGACGAACAGAATGGAACTTTTCAGCATTATTGACAATATTAGAACGCTTATTTTGGGTTTAAGATGAAGCTCAAATGTTTTCCCAAAGCTTATTAAAGCTTTTCCTTGATTCACGGGGCAGTTACGATAAAATGTTTTTAATGGGACTTGAGAATCGCATCATAAAAGAATGAATAACTGGATTGTATCAACTCAAGCAGCAGTAATGCCGATAATTAAAGTGTTACTCCAAAACATGCGGTTTTTCAAATAACAGCAAAGATAACACGTCTCTATTACCAGTCAAGTAATCAGACTATTTTTACTCTTCTGATATCATAATATGTTACTTAGAAAAATATATTCACTTCTATATGCAAGTAATATCAATATTTTAGAGTGTCACCCACTTTTTCTACCAAATATAGGCGTTCCAAACTACCTGCAAGAGTTACCAATGATAAAGAATTGTCGAGTTAAGTGAACAGCACACTCTTATCACCCAAGGTGCAATGTAAAAATCATGAATATTAAAATACAGAGACACCTAGGATTAATTTAAGATTAGGAAAGATTAAGATACAGAAACACCTAATTCCTAACATTATGGTACACAGTAAATTTTGTAAATTTGACTCTAAAAAAAAGACTATATTTCGTTCCAGTGTACACAGAATAAATTTTACACTTAGAAGAAAGTCAAATAAAAATTAAATAAAAAAAACACTCAATGGTTGAGGAACGATTGCAACACCTTCATCCTTCAGGTTGTGCCAATCTAGCTGCTGAGCCATGCTGTTACTACTGTGTGTCAATATATTGCTGGTGCCAGGTGGAATCCTTGTACCTCCAAGACCATTTTTGGTCTCTTTTCAGACACACCAGCAACGTATTAACAAAGACCATGGCATAGCTCAAGTGGTAGAGTGGCTAAAGGTTGTGGCTAAAGGTTGTGGGATTGTTTCTCAATCTTTGGGACAAAAATAGTCTTTTTTTGGAGTAAAATTTACTATGTACACGAAACAAATAAGGTCTACTCTGGCATTGAACATAGTGAAATGCATTGTGGGCACTTTCAAATTAACATTCACTGCTGAGGGAGTGACATCATCGTTTTTGGCGCATTGAGACTTGTGTGCATAAACAGCAATACAGGTAGGAGAGACTTGCATTTTCAAGATGTAAGCAAGTACAGTCACTATTTTGAGTTCTTAACTAAAAACAAAAATATAAAACAGAACATTTATAAAAAATTACCACCGGAATAGTTCCTTAAGTAGGGTCTAATTGTTGATAATGTAGGAATAGTGAACTAAATTGCAATCACACACATTTGTCTCGTAATACGTGTCTGAAGGCATTGTATGCAGGTTTGGGTTTTATTTTAGTAAGAAGCAAGAAAGCAAGGCGCAGTACGACATCTGCAAAGAATAGACCTACTCATTTGCCGTTAATCAAAACAGCTTGACTTTATTGGTGTAGCAGCAATGATGTGTAAGCCTCTGGCAAAGGCAGAGAGAAAGAAAAACACAGATGTGTGCGCCTTACACACAGACACACATTTGAATAAAAGGTCAAATAGCTTTATCAATAACTGTGGAAAATGTGTTTTGTGAGCAGAAGGAACGGCTGATCTGACAGTGGCCACTGCCCTGATGAATAACTGCTCGCAGAATCAATAGGAAAGAGGAGTTGAGGTGGAGTGCGGGAACGTTTTGTCATCCAGCAGTACACTCCAATATCTAAGCTCATCCATCAAAAGGCCGCAATGGCACTTTGTCCTCCGCTTTAATTGAAAGCACACAGAAACAAGTTATTTACATGACGGGCTGGATTTGAACGGTTGCACGGCAGAAGGAAATGTTGCTGCTGATGCGCGTTTGCTAAATGTGTGTTTCATGAGACTGACGCTTTGGTGCATGTGGGCAAGGGCTGTGAGTCAGCAGACAGAAACAAAGAGACCCATGGCCTCTCTAGAGTCCTGAAACAGGTGTGGCTAATTTAAATGAAATAATCAAATACACAATTAATGATAGCAGACATTTCCCAAAAACTATTCACTGTTTGAAGTCATTAAAAAAGGTTAGAAAAGAAGCTTTACTTGTTTCTAATGTGACTTAAGCTTTGGCAATGTGGAATGTATCAAGGCCTAAGAAGGCATGTTGATTATTTTTAAATTATGGTCCAGTTTTCCATATGCAGTAAATTAGAAAGAATTGTTTTGGTCAAGACTTAAACTACAACTTCTTCCTGCGTTAAATTAAAGGTCATTAATGAAATTATTAAATTAAAGTTAACTCATTTGCTTCCAAAAAACGTATAAATATGTTCTATTTTAAGTGTCCCAATGACGTATTTATACATGTTTCTATTATTATTATTTTTTATGCTAGAGCATACAGAAGGCTTTGATGCAGTCTCTCAAAGAACGGTTGAAGAAATGGTAGTTATTATACAAACGGATAGCAGGTGGCAGCAGAGCAATAGAGATGAACTAGGGCCATGTTGAAAAAAAACTATTTTACTCACGTTTCTAAATAGATTTGGGAGTAATGATGAAACTTTGCTATATTCTAATGCTAACTGCTTTAAAACGGAAACAGAAATATACTTTTTTTTCCTGAGGAAAGAAGAGACTCTAATCTTTCGTTTGGTAGGTTCCATGTTTTTATAGCAATAGAACACATTATTCTGTGGGCCTTGAAAAATCTGTCACAGTAAAACAGCTGGGAGTCAAGGGGATTGCTTCATTGAAAATTGCTGGGAGTGAATGAGTTAAATTAAATGATTAATGTCCATCATTGAGTGCAGAAAATTAAAATATAACATTTAAATATTCAAACGAGAAAAAAAAAAGTCTTGTTACATCAGGACTCCATTGTATTTGGATTGGACAAATGATGCTCATCTACAAATTTGGTTCTTTCCCACTATCCAAATGCTTAATTGGATTTAAAAAAACAGGGATCTTTCAGTCTGAGTTGTGCCTTTTTTGGAACATTGAGCTAACTGTGAATGTGGTATCCAAAATATAAATTGTTGGGCATCAGAGGCTGCCGAGGCTCTACTGAGTGTCGTTTTACTTTTGCTCCTTACTTTAATGGCTCTGGATGACCCTATGTGAACTTGAGAGAACTACTGTGTCAGTAGTTTGTGTTCTTTGTTCCAAGCAGAGCTAACAAGGCCAGCGGCCAGCGGCCAGCCAACATCTGCTGAGCATATTCTTATGTGTAGCACTTTTAGCAAAAATAACCCTTAGACCACACGGACTGTACATGGCTTCCCCAAGCAGACAAAATGTAAACACAGTGCTTTTACAGTTTTGGCACACTTGCTCAAGCCAGACAAGCTGGACATTTATCCGCACTCTGGCAAACCCAATTTTCATATAAAGTAACATAATACAAATAACTAAGTTTGAACCAACCCATGACTGTGTTCACTTGTCAGTTTTTGTTCAGTTAAAACAAATTGATGAAATTGCTCTGCTAGAATGCTTTTGTTCAAACCAAAAAGTTGTTCACCTGAAAAGCATTAAGATCTCAGTTCACTTGAGCTCGAGTGTGAATAAATCACAAGCATAACCAGCATTACAGTTACAACCAAAAGCATGGGGATTTACAAAGAGAGAGAGAAAGAGAAATTGTTAAAACAACATACAGTTCACACATGCCTGTATTCCTGAAAAAAAAAATCAAATGACAACCAAAAAATCTTTACAACTACACTATATATTTTATTATATTATTATTATGTTATTATGATTGCGTTTTGGTTGGTTTGGTCAACTAGCTCATAGGTGACTGTTTTAGGTTGGATCATGGGGTCATTTTGTTATGGACGTTTATATATATTCATGCAGTTACTGTGTCCATTATGATAATGTTACTGTGATAATGTGGTCAGTTATTGGATGCCTTAGTTTGTCTTGTTACTCTTTTTTCATTTTAACATTTAGGCCTTTAAAGAATTATGCATTGCTCAAGCAAGAGTTACTGAATGACATTTTTGTCAATATGTCGAGGTTTCTCTGCATCTGACCAGCATAAGATTTCAAAGTAAAGGGTTTCCAGTCTTCATGGCCATCTGTATCCAGCCATGCACTCTGTTGTTATTTTGTATTTTTGCCTGTAGATACTCTTTTTTTTCCAACTACCGGGTTCAAATTCTGTTCATTTTTAATTTTTGAATCTCACTTTTAATTTTTGTATTTTTATTTATTTATTTAGGTTATCTCCAAATCGCACAGCTTTGTGACGATGTCCAATCTCGTTCTAGCCGTGACGTCGTTTGATGCTGTTAGATCATTTCTCGCCTTGCATTCCAGAAATTGCGCTCCCAGCAACGTTGGACATTTCCTTCTTCTTCCCACCCGCCATTTTGTTCAGCATCCGATGATGCAAGAATGCTCCGAACCCCAACAGAAGCATCCCGACTTTTGAAGCATTCAAAGGTTTAGCAAGAGCAAATATATACAGTGCAATTGACATACCAAGCAATTTCCTTAGATATTGTATATCGGTGGAACTGGGAAATTGGTCAATTAAAGGTTCACCAGATTGACCTCAAATTTCGAGACTGAACCATTGCATGTTTTCCTTTGAGTGGTTAAAGGTGATGATGCTAGACAAATATAGTATTTTCCATCCAAATTCACTGCGAATCTCATTAGGTGTGTTTCCATTACTCTCAGATTTCCGCAAAATCAAAAAGCAAACAGGTAATGGAAACGCAGAAAAAAAAAAACTGTCTTGAGGTGGTTTCAAAGTATTTTGCAAAAGTGTTATGGAAACATTTCCAGTAGTCATGTGACCCTGCCCGGTCACATTCTGAACTGCTTTTTAACTACAAGGTGATTTAGCTATAGAGCCAATGCCGCCTCTCCAATATACATATTATCCTTGCATGACGGCACACGTCGTTGTTCAAATCCTATCCATACACAACGTACACGAGTTTAAGCGCGCACACATACACAACACAAACACCAAATGCCCGATCCCACTCGATGAGGGGAGACAGATGTTTTTAAAGTAAGCGTCCATCTTCTGTAAGCAAATCTCTTGACATTAAATGAGCACCTCCCATAAGAATTACAAGATCTCGCGAGACAGGACATTACGAGAATTGCCTCAAAAGCGAAACACTATTCAATGGAAATTTGACTTTATCGAAATTGTAGAAATATCGCTTTGATTTCGTGAAAAACTGTAATGGAAACACATCTATTAAGATTTAGTTCAAGTGTCAGCACTCCTTGCAGATTTTTGCCAGCACTTTCAAATGGGTTTTTGCTGATGTATATGTTTGTCTATAGGCTGAGCAATGGCTCTTAACTTGTTAATACAGAACAAGCCCGAGGGTTTAAGCAACACATTTGATGGTATGTTGACATACATGATATTCTGGCATAACCCTTCATGCCTCTTGATTCACTTGACTGAGCAATCATGTCAGTTTTCAAATATGACCATTGTCTGGATTTTCTCAAAGTGAGAAATTTATACTTCTGCTTTGCGATTTTGTATAAATAAGGAAGAAAGGCCCTGATTTCGGAGGGGGGCCAATGATATGGAACGGCCTATGAAACTATTCCACCAATATCCTGAGGGTTTGCGGGGGTAAATGAGCCGTGACGATTACGTTCATGAAAAGCAATAAAGATGGGTAATTATAAAAATGTCAATAAGAATTCATCTTTCAAAAATCTATAAAGCCATTATGTTCTTAATTAAAAAGATGGGCAGATAAGTCGCAGAAAATTGTATTTTCCTGCACAGGCAACTGTGAAGCCTCGCCTCATATTTGTTTAGCAAATTCTTCAACAAAAACATTAACTCTGAAATATTAATCCAATCTATGGTATTGATAGGAAACCCCCCATTAAAACACAGGGGTCTGTACTTCATACACGCATGCGTCATTAGCCACACCTCAATTGCAGAACCGATGGGTCATTAAGCTGCTGCATTTTCAACCACAAACACACACACACATTTCCATTACATTAGTTGAGTGAAAATGATTCATATTTATAATGTTTTACCTAAGTACACTATCAAACCGGTGTAAAAAAAAAAAAAAACTTTAAATCAAAGTGTCAGGACAAAACCTTTTATTCCTAAAACAAAAATCCTCATACACACCTTTGTGTTCCACTCTTAAAGCTGCTCTTACCAAACAATTTTGCAAGAGTTACAATCTATGTGACGACAAGGCTCAAAATAAGTAGTTTAGCATTGCAGTTTGCAGATCACAATGTGCATTTTGCGATACATTTTACCACACTAACTAGAAAAACTGAGACTCAAAAGCCGGGACAACTGTCAAAAGAAAGTAGAAGAAAAACCACAGAGACGAGCCTAAAAAGCTTCACTGGGCACACGTTACCACGGCTAGTCAGAAGTCAAGGGGAGCTATGTGTTACTTACGTAGAAACAACTTGCTAGCGACAGCAACCAAAATATTTTGTCACTCCTAAATCAATAATCGCCTACTTGGAGGGGAATAAGCTTTTATTTACTCACGAATGGATGATGTGTTTGCATGATTGATTGCACTTTTCACTCGTATTTATGAGGAGCGTATGCAGTGTTTTTCCTGTGTACAAAATTCAGAAGCGGCCACCTCCACCTAATTTGCTCGCCACCTCCAGCCTGAGCCACTGACATCGCTCAACACAGCACTCCAGCAGTGTTGATAGAACTCGGCAGGAACACATTTTAGCTACCGAAGAAAAAACAGATCATGAAGCAACCCTTGTACACGCCCATTTCCTGGTTGCCAGTAACAGAATAGTGTTTTACAACAACGCTGATCTATATTAACAATTTAATATGTACTAGTGGATGAATTTTTCAGGATTGTAGTTAAACAATGGAAAACATTTATGGCAACTTTGTGTTCATATAATTTATAGTCCCTGATCATAAAATGGCTGCAGGAGGGCGGCCCATAATGGTATCAGTCACCACTATGAGTACCGATACCTTAAAATAAGACCGGTATTGGCACCGATACCTGGTATCGGTAGTCACGCATCATAGTCAGGGTGATACCACCTCTGCCTCAATTTGAGCCAGGAAAAACACTGGTATGCAACCTTGAACAGCAAAATTGCAGGAAAATTATTAGCTCTACGGACTATGGAGGAAAAAAATCATACTCACTAAAATGAACAGAACGAGAAATGAATGAACTTCCATGTGATTCCTAAAAAAACACACACACCATATTTTGAATTGCAGCCCGTACATGCCAGCAACAATAAACAGCATGCCATAATAGATTTGTAACAAGACATTTTACAATGCCAGGTTTTAATTATAAATGTTTGATACTCACTTGTGAAAGGCTCTCAAACCAAGCCATTTTTTGAACAATCCTTGAGTGGTACACAACATCTCTACACTCGTTATTTTTAGTGTGTTTTTGTGTGCATGGACATCTCACGCTCATCCTAATGTTTTGATCTGGTGTGTGTGCGTGTGTGTGTGTGTGTGTGTGTGTGTGTGTGTGTGTGTGTGTGTGTGTGTGCGTGTGTGTGTGTGTGTGTGTGTGTGTGTGTTCACATTGGACATTAGGGCATCTCTCAAAGCAGTAATGGGCTTTGATTCCCCAGGGCTGCAGTGAGATGGCCACTTCTTACATTAGCCAGTCAGGTATGACAGTGGCACGGCTCGCCTTCCCCTTGGTCGGCCCAGATTAATAATAAATGAAAGTGGTATTTCAGTCCTCCAAATCATCCACGGGGTCAAGACTCTCTTCTCGCAATGAACTTTGTAAGATGCGCCGAAGCGCAGCGAGACGCTAAAGGTTAGCGTCTCGGACAAGACAATGGTGCATTCGGCCTGCAAGCACAAGTAGTTGATAAACATCCACTACAACGTCTCCACCCCTCCCTGGTGTTGGTGAGCACCTTCATTTCGCTGCTTCCTCTGTCTTTGTGTGTGTGTGTGTGAGGGGTGGGCGGGGGCATCAGGCACGGCAGACGTACGAAGAGGAAAAGTTAGCATTCCCACAGAACATACATCTGGTGCTAAGATGGCATTTTCTATTGATTTTTGCCCAAGACGATCATTTTGAAACCTTATAACAGAAGATGAGGTAAATATTTTGTTGCTCAAATGGCTTCAGATTAAATTTTACTTGGATGAAAATGGCGACAAAAGTAATTTCTCTTAATTATCCTGTGATTTGCGATACATTCTGTGACAAAACGTTCCAAACCAAAATACCAAGATTTACAATGTATGCCTCAATACTTTTGACTAGAAATTCATTTCACAGTACTGTAACTGAACATACAGTGGCTGCAGGCATGTTATTATTTCATTATTTTGGATCAGGGAAGCAAAATGGATCCTTGTCAATCAATATGTGCTAAACATCAAATCAGTTTGTGTCTTAAAGGAGTAAATGAAATTGTAAACTACATCACATATTCACCGCATAAAATGTGTTTCTAATACCCCAAAATGTCTATTGATTTGTGTGGCTCTTTGTGTCAGTAAAAGTCACTTCAAAGCAGCAACCTCTTATAAATCTTCACGTGTGCAATCAAGTTGAGTTAATAACAACTGTTTATAGCCCCGTCCCAGACAGCCATTCCGCTTCATTCTTCTATTTACCCTGCAAGGTGAAGTTAACCTTCTTCAGCTCATTGTAGCCAGAGGAGAAAAGCAGAGATTAGTGTATTGGTCATGGTGATGTGACTGTGCATAAAGTACACAAGCACATGAAAAAAAATAAAATATTGCTCTTCCCCACAAGACAACTAAACTAAAGTTTATTGTATAAAAACAATAGCGACAGTGACAGACAATTGATTTGTGCTAGCAACTGATTGATAAGCTAGCATTGTATGTGTGTTATTGCTGTAGTTAAATCCAATTTGTACTTATTTGACAATTCATGTTCATGAATAGAGCGTGTTTATCAGTCCCTTTTTGTTCATCATTAAAGCAGGTAAATGCTAGTTTACGTAGGTTCTCTAAGTGTGCTGACACACACTTAGCTTCTGCTTAATCTCGTATGACAGTTACTATCTGTGTAGGGTGACCAGATTTTCAAAATTAAAATTCTGGACGCTATAATTTCACAGAAAATGAAATATACAATAAATTCTCACCAAATTTAATCGACATGCAGTGAACCCTATTTGTTGACGGGGGAGGGGCAGTTACTAAGCAATTCTGTTGCTTTTCCACCAACAAGCCCAGGATTTTTGAGTTCTGGGTAAAGGGAGTTCTTGGTTGTAAAAGTTCCACAGGGAATTTGTAATTGTGTTTCCACAGTCTTAGAGTTCTTGGGAATTGTTTTAAATGAGTTTGATGAGCCCAGCCGATGTAAAAACAACACCCCCCCAAATCTGACCAAGCAATCAGCCTTGGTCAGTGCAACCCGGCCCCTTAAAGTTCCAGCCTGGCTGAGATAGTACTCGGATGCACCCTGGGGAATTTAATTACACCGGAAATTGTTGGTGGTGGAAAAACGCACAAATTGAATTTTACAAAGGTAAAGTTTTCCAAAAGTTCCGGCAGAGGAAAAGCCCCTTGCACACTCACCATTATCCATTATCCAATCATTTTTGCTCTGTCCTGGCAGCTATTGGAAGCTGGGTGTGCCGTTTACTTCGCGCCAGTCCCGCATTGTAACATTGGAAACATACCGCTAGAAAGTCTGACCGGTAGTGGCGATCGGAGGGGATAGTAGGACTATATTTCCCATAATTCTTAATCTTAGACACAAAAGCAGGAATTAGTTCTGGTGTAAACAACCCTGCTATTGACTAGATGAGAATAAGAATGCAAATGTGAATGTGATATTAAATGTGAAGGAATTTAACAGTTAAATTCCCGTTTAATGGGGTCTATCGTATGAATCCCTATAACAATTGTGTAATTGACATACACATGGCAAAAAAACGGGATGGGAGCTACATAACATCGGGACAAAACAAATACGAAATACGTCCCGGTCAAACCGGAACATTTGGTCACCCTATAACTGAGATATGTGTGACCGGTGTCACAGAATAAAATAGACTTTGTCCACTGTATATTTTATGACTAATATAGCCATAACAGAGTCACTTTTGTGTGACACTCCACAATCAGCCTTCATCTATCCATCTTCTTGTTCATCTGTCCATCAATCAAATGTGCTACTTAAAAGCAGAATCTCATCAGAACAAAGCAATCAGCCTTGTGTGCCCACCCTCTTTTCATTAGAGGCCACAAACCGGAGAACATGCATCTATGTGTGCGTGTGCGGTGTGGAGTGCTTATTAGCCAAGGTCAACTAATTATTTGGCCGGCTTAATGAAGGTCAGTGCTTGTGTGTAGCCCCATGGTGATGACCTAGACCTGATTGAGATAAATACTCCTCTCAATGCTCCTGTCATCTGTCATCTTGATTAAGAGACCGAGAGACACATTTTCTTTGGGTTTTACTTTTGCCATAACGCTGCTATCTGTGCTCCCATTCAGGGTTGAAAGATACTTTCAAAATCATGATAAGAGCACATTGTTGTTGTGCAAAAGACCAAAAGGACCACACTGTGTAATTGTCTAGAATGGAATAGGAACTCATCAACTCTCTATATAGGCTTGTCATACTTGAATCCAGTATATGTGCAGAAAATGTTACCATTATCATGATGGATGGGCCCAACCAAATGAGGTAGATTTGATTATAAGAGTTAAATTACATATCCACTTACCTGGATGCCTAATGAAGTGAAAGCGACAACGTCTATTATTCTTGTATCATGCACGATTAGCATGCTGTTGCAATATGTCCAAGGCTTATTTAGCTGCCACACACTGGAAAACACATGCAATATTCCACTCCTGAGTCGAGTGTAGTGAGTTATTTAAATTTAATTTTGAAATTAGATTACCTTTTCTTATGAGGTGAAAATTATGATTTTTATGTTTGTAATACAGGTAGTCCTCAATTTATGAGCACAATGGCTTCCGAGAAGTTGTTTAGAAGCCGAATTATATGTAAATGATTAATTATGTTATAATATATATATATAAATATATATATATAAATATATGATTTTTTTTTAATATACAGTACGGTATAGAAGAAGTACAGTAAGAAAATAATTATGCTAAAAGTTGAGATAAGACTGCTAAGGTTGAAGCATTCATTATGATCTGCAAAATTAGCCATCTTCTCACCACTGTCCAACTTTTTGATAATGACAACCTTCATTTCCATGGAGACTGCCTGGCGTTTCTTGCAAATGACCTACCATTGCTTTTTGCAGCCACCACCATTATCATTATCTTTTGCTTTATCAGCGATACTATATGAAATTTACTTGCATGGAAATATGTGACTTATCAAAGGTGCTGTACGCGCTGAAACGCTCACAGAGACAAAAAGTGCAAGAACTAACTGGTCGAGAGAGAGATGAGAGGCACGTATACAGCGATGCTGCTTGGTGGGGTTGTGGCAAAAAGGGGAACTACAGTTCCGTAAGGTAGGATGTGGCACACTTAAAAATATGAACTTGCATATGCAGTACAGTTCATGATATTTATGAACATCAGCCAGCGGTTGTCCGTATCTACAAACGTTTCCAAGTTGAACGTTCTTAACTCGATGAGGACCTGTAATGTATTGCCGTATTTGGCTTTTTGGAAAAACAAGATGTTTGTTTTAGCCTGCTCAAAAAAAAATCAAGCATAAAAAAACAACTAAAAGCTGTGTAACCTTATTGCAGTATAATAATAATAATAATGTAAATACAACTTGTCATTCATCTTGTACTACATGAAACGAAAAGTGGAGTACAATTAAAAACTAATCTTTAAATACTTTCTTCTACACAAGGTTTAAAAAAATAAGTGCAGTGGAACCTCTAACAACAAACAGAATGGCAAACTGCGACTCAAAAGTGATCTTGTCTAACCTTATACCCCCGGATTATTCAATAATATCCCCTGATTTATGCAATAATCTAATCAGTCATTAGTATGAAGCAAGTCACATATACAGACTTACTGTATGAACATAATTTTATTTATGTATTTATTTTTATTTATTTATTTATTTTCCTTTGATAATGTTGAGATTTTAGTTAAAACTTGCACAATTTACATTGGTTTCAGGATGGTGTCAGTTCAGATTGATTACATTTGGATTAGTTATTTCTTTACAATAACAGTGTCAAAACGGGGGGCTTTAGGACCCAGATGCGGGAAGGCAGAGCAAGGAGGCAGGGGTGTAGTTCAAAAAAAAAGGGATTTAATTTCTATTAACAAAAAGGTTTCCAAAGTTCAAAAACATAAAACAAAGCATGAACTTGAACTTGAACTTGAACAAAAGAGGGAACAAAAAAAACAGACAGCAACAAAACATGAACTTGAACTAGGGAGGGAACAGAAAACAGGGCAGCGTGACATGAGGACAAACATACATACCACAATGCACCAACACAGACAGAGGAGAGACAGCAGACTAAATACACCAACACTAATGACGCAACAAGACACACCTGGACCAGACACAAGTGGCTGAGGGCACTGATTGGACAACACAAGGAAGGGCAGGGTCACAATCAACAAGACAAGGAAAACACACAAGGAAAGTAGAAACTGAACATGACAGAACCAAAACCAAAACTTGACAGAACCCCTCCGTCGAGGGACGGCTTCCAGACGTCCCTTAAAAAGTTCAAAAACAGGGCGGGCGGAGGGGGCGCGGAGGCGGGAACCTGACACATCCCTCCAGTCTAGTCCGGGGGACGTCCCGGACGCCAGACGAGGGGAGCCCGGCGGCGCTGATCTGGAGGGCGCCCCGGACGCCACACCGGAATAGGACGGCCGTGGGATGAACATCTCCTGTCCACCCCCATGGGCCTGACGCCGCCATGGAAGAAGCGAAG
The DNA here is from genome assembly GCF_051991255.1 of Vanacampus margaritifer. Classification (NCBI taxonomy): domain Eukaryota; kingdom Metazoa; phylum Chordata; class Actinopteri; order Syngnathiformes; family Syngnathidae; genus Vanacampus; species Vanacampus margaritifer. The sequence goes on from NC_135451.1 coordinate 4,810,546, forward strand.
AGACCCCGCACGAGAGCGGCCGAAGCCAGGAGGCCCGGGGCTGCAGAGGGTGAGAATGCCCGGGGTCCTGAAGCTGCCGTGGAGGCGCGAGGACTTGAGGCTGCCGATGAGGCGCGAAGACTTGAGGCTGCCGATGAGGCGCGAAGACTTGAGGCTGCCGATGAGGCGCGAAGACTTGAGGCTGCCGTGGAGGCGCGAAGACTTGAGGCTGCCGTGGAGGCGCGAAGACTTGAGGCTGCCGTGGAGGCGCGAAGACTTGAGGCTGCCGTGGAGGCGCGAAGACTTGAGGCTGCCGTGGAGGCGCGAAGACTTGAGGCTGCCGTGGAGGCGCGAAGACTTGAGGCTGCCGTGGAGGCGCGAAGACTTGAGGCTGCCGTGGAGGCGCGAAGACTTGAGGCTGCCGTGGAGGCGCGAAGACTTGAGGCTGCCGTGGAGGCGCGAAGACTTGAGGCTGCCGTGGAGGCGCGAAGACTTGAGGCTGCCGTGGAGGCGCGAAGACTTGAGGCTGCCGTGGAGGCGCGAAGACTTGAGGCTGCCGTGGAGGCGCGAAGACTTGAGGCTGCCGTGGAGGCGCGAAGACTTGAGGCTGCCGTGGAGGCGCGAAGACTTGAGGCTGCCGTGGAGGCTGCCGACGAGGCGGGAAGACTTGAGGCGCGAAGACTTGAGGCGCGAAGACTTGAGGCGCGAAGACTTGAGGCGCGAAGACTTGAGGCGCGAAGACTTGAGGCGCGAAGACTTGAGGCGCGAAGACTTGAGGCGCGAAGACTTGAGGCTGCCGTAGAGGCGCGAAGACTTGAGGCTGCCGTGGAGGCGGCCGACGAGGCGCGAAGACTTGAGGCTGCCGTGGAGGCGGCCGACGAGGCGCGATGACTTGAGGCTGCCGTGGAGGCGGCACGGAGTCCGGGGACTGTCGCGGAGCCGGCACGGAGTCCGGGGCCTGCTGTGGAGCTGATATGGGAACTTGGAGCTGACGCGGAGCCGGAAGTTGCTGTGGAGCTGATCCGGAATCCTGGGGCTGTCGCAAAGCCGGGACGGAAACCTGGGCCGACGCGGAGCTGATACGGGATCTTGGGGCTGACGTGAAAACGGGACGGAAACCTGGCCCGACGCGGAGCTGATACGGGATCTTGGGGCTGACGTGAAAACGGGACGGAAACCTGGCCCGACGCGGAGCTGATACGGGATCTTGGGGCTGACGTGAAAACGGGACGGAAACCTGGCCCGACGCGGAGCTGATACGGGATCTTGGGGCTGACGTGAAAACGGGACGGGATCTTGGGGCTGACGTGAAAACGGGACGGGATCTTGGGGCTGACGCAGAGCCGGCACGGAATCTTGGGGCTGACGCAGAGCCGGCACGGAATCTTGGGGCTGACGCAGAGCCGGCACGGAGTCCGGGGGCTGACGCAGAGCCGGCACGGAGTCCGGGGGCTGACGCAGAGCCGGCACGGAGTCCGGGGGCTGACGCAGAGCCGGCACGGAGTCCGGGGGCTGACGCAGAGCCGGCACGGAGTCCGGGGGCTGACGCAGAGCCGGCACGGAGTCCGGGGGCTGACGCAGAGCCGGCACGGAGTCCGGGGGCTGACGCAGAGCCGGCACGGAGTCCGGGGGCTGACGCAGAGCCGGCTCGGAGACCTGAGGCTCCGACGGCCGACGTGGCTCGGAGACCTGAGGCTCCGACGGCCGACGTGGCTCGGAGACCTGAGGCTCCGACGGCCGACGTGGCTCGGAGACCTGAGGCTCCGACGGCCGACGTGGCTCGGAGACCTGAGGCTCCGACGGCCGACGTGGCTCGGAGACCTGAGGCTCCGACGGCCGACGTGGCTCGGAGACCTGAGGCTCCGACGGCCGACGTGGCTCGGAGACCTGAGGCTCCGACGGCCGACGTGGCTCGGAGACCTGAGGCTCCGACGGCCGACGTGGCTCGGAGACCTGAGGCTCCGACGGCCGACGTGGCTCGGAGACCTGAGGCTCCGACGGCCGACGTGGCTCGGAGACCTGAGGCTCCGACGGCCGACGTGGCTCGGAGACCTGAGGCTCCGACGGCCGACGTGGCTCGGAGACCTGAGGCTCCGACGGCCGACGTGGCTCGGAGACCTGAGGCTCCGACGGCCGACGTGGCTCGGAGACCTGAGGCTCCGACGGCCGACGTGGCTCGGGGACTTTGGACTTCGGCTGACGTGGTTCGGGGACTTTGGACTTCGGCTGACGTGGTTCGAGGACTTGGGGCTGCCGCGGAGCCGGCACGGAGTCCGGGAGCTGCCGCGGAGCCGGCACGGAGTCCGGGAGCTGCCGCGGAGCCGGCACGGAGTCCGGGAGCTGCCGCGGAGCCGGCACGGAGTCCGGGAGCTGCCGCGGAGCCGGCACGGAGTCCGGGAGCTGCCGCGGAGCCGGCACGGAGTCCGGGAGCTGCCGCGGAGCCGGCACGGAGTCCGGGAGCTGCCGCGGAGCCGGCACGGAGTCCCGGAGCTGCCGCGGAGCCGGCACGGAGTCCGGGAGCTGCCGCGGAGCCGGCACGGAGTCCGGGAGCTGCCGCGGAGCCGGCACGGAGTCCGGGAGCTGCCGCGGAGCCGGCACGGAGTCCGGGAGCTGCCGCGGAGCCGGCACGGAGTCCGGGAGCTGCCGCGGAGCCGGCACGGAGTCCGGGAGCTGCCGCGGAGCCGGCACGGAGTCCGGGAGCTGCCGCGGAGCCGGCACGGGAACCTGGGACTGCGGCGGCAGACGTGGCTCAGGGATCTGAGGCTGTGGCGGCAGACGTGGTTCTGGGACTGGCAGGATAGGGACTTGAGGCTGCGGCGGCAGTCCTGGCAGGGAAAGGGACATGAGGATGCGGCGGCAGTCCTGGCAGAGAGGCTTGAAGCTGTGGCGGCAGACCTGGCAGAGGACTTGAGGCTGTGGCGGCAGACCTGGCAGGATAGGGACTTGAGGCTGCGGCGGCAGTCCTGGCAGGGAAAGGGACATGAGGCTGCGGCGGCAGTCCTGGCAGAGAGGCTTGAAGCTGTGGCGGCAGACCTGGCAGAGAACTAGAGGCAGCGGCGGCAGGCGTGGTAGGACAGGGACTCGAGGCTGCGGCTGAGCCGATACGGGGACCTGGGGCTGCGGCGGAGCCGACACGGGGACCTGGGGCTGCGGCGGAGCCGACACGGGGACCTGGGGCTGCGGCGGAGCCGACACGGGGACCTGGGGCTGCGGAGGCAGACGTGGCTCGGGGACTGAGAACAGCGGTGGCAGACGTGGTTCGGGAACTGGAAACAGCGGTGGCAGACGTGGCACGATAGGGACTTGAGGCTGCGACGGTAGACCTGGCAGGATAGGGACTTGAGGCTGTGGCGGCAGTCCTGGCAGGGAAAGGGACATGAGGATGCGGCGGCAGTCCTGGCAGAGAGGCTTGAAGCTGTGGCGGCAGACCTGGCAGAGGACTTGAGGCAGCGGCGGCAGGCGTGGTAGGACAGGTACTTGAGGCTGCGACTGAGCCGATACGGGGACCTGGGGCTGCGGCGGAGCCGACACGGGGACCTGGGGCTGCGGCGGCAGACGTGGCTCGGGGAGTTGCGGCTGGCGACTCCGAGCTCCAGCATCTGAAGCCCAAGGACGCCCAACTTCCTTAACCAAAGAGGACAGCAGGTCCATTTGGGCGGCCATGACGTGCTGGAGCTCCTCCTGGCGCGACAGGCGCGCCTCCTGATTCCGCATCATGGTTTTCAGCACTCCCGCTGGGTCCTTCTCTGGTTGGTGCATTCTGTCAAAACGGGGGGCTTTAGGACCCAGATGCGGGAAGGCAGAGCAAGGAGGCAGGGGTGTAGTTCAAAAAAAAAGGGATTTAATTTCTATTAACAAAAAGGTTTCCAAAGTTCAAAAACATAAAACAAAGCATGAACTTGAACTTGAACTTGAACAAAAGAGGGAACAAAAAAAACAGACAGCAACAAAACATGAACTTGAACTAGGGAGGGAACAGAAAACAGGGCAGCGTGACATGAGGACAAACATACATACCACAATGCACCAACACAGACAGAGGAGAGACAGCAGACTAAATACACCAACACTAATGACGCAACAAGACACACCTGGACCAGACACAAGTGGCTGAGGGCACTGATTGGACAACACAAGGAAGGGCAGGGTCACAATCAACAAGACAAGGAAAACACACAAGGAAAGTAGAAACTGAACATGACAGAACCAAAACCAAAACTTGACAAACAGGTTCTATGCAGCCCCACTGCTATATTGTATTCTGATTAATGTTGTGTTTTTGGGATACGAGTTAAGCAGCAAAATCCACCCGTTTTAATCTAAGGGGGCAGTCATTTTGCCACTTGTTGACTAAAAATTACACCTGTTCTCTGAAGCTGAGCCTCCCAATATAACAACCAATCACGGCTCACCTGTTTTCTGAAGCTGAGCCGTGATTGGTTGTTAAGTGAGCCTGCACAAATGTGATGTCATTTTCAGTCGTCACAAAGTGGCAAAATGGATGCCCCTTTAGTTGGATGAAAACGTGGATTTTGTTGCTTAAGTCAAATTACACAAACACAATAATAATAAGTATGTTGTGTTTAGACTAATCACATATACATGTTATTGTAAAGAAAAATTTTGGATTGACTTCCCCTCTAAGGATTTTTTTTATCTCGTGTTCGAGTTGCTACACTTTTTAAAACCAACCTGTTAAGCGTAACTCCTAATTTAAAGAGTCTGTCTCAAAATTCTCCAGCCTGCTAATAAAGAAGGAATCCAAAAATTCCTCCTCTCTATCAGCCTTAAAGTCCCTCTCTGGCCAGCTCTGCAAGCTTCAGCATCTCTAACAAGCAGCGGATACAGCGCTGGATTACTGTAGGCGTTAAATCAATAGCTGCTGGTCTCCGAGGCACGACTATAGATTATGAATCAGTGTTGGTGAGCAGAGTGCCATAGTGGCGAAAGAGAGGAAGATGACTTGGGGAAAAGAAGGGAAGAGTAGAAAATACGGATTGGCTCTATTATGTGTCACATTATCAAGTGCACGGTCACAATTTGAATGATAATTTAGAACAATATGAAGTGGAAAATAGTTTTTTGACGGTTTATTTTGGGATTTGGAAATGTCAATCAATGCCCTACTGTATTTTATTGTATTTATGTTTTTTTTTTTGTATGACGTACAGTGCATATATAGAATAGGATAATTAATTTGACTCTTTTTAAGGCAAAAATAATTCAATAAACAATTGTATTTTATGATTTATTTTCTTGTTTACATGTCCTTTTACTATTGTAAATTATGGTGACCTAACGCCAGCAATTCCACATCACTGATGAAATATAGAAAATGCAAGATTTCCTATAGAGACCCCGGCCAATATACAAGTGATTCATTGCAGGGGGGGAAAAATAAAAGCCCATTAACCTGTATTGAACCTGCGTAATCTCTGCAGTGAGCTGGGCTCTTTGCAGCCCTCTGTTTAATTCAAGGCCCTCTGAGTCCTGTTTACAGATGCTATCTAAGTAGCTTGATTCAACTGCCAATGGATATTGGCATGTGTCTACACCCCATAGACCCTGCTATTAGGGGCGGAGACCACATGGTTAGCCAAACACAAAGTGAACATGACATTTCCCTCGCCTTTGCAAGTCAGACACACACACATACAAAAGCACACACATGGAGATGTATAGCAACATGTCTAAATTTATGACAAAAATAATGTATTAATTGCATGGTTCCACAGCTCATACATGATATATTATACGGACAATGCGAGTACAGCTGTCCAAAAAGTGTACATGGAAGTACTCGTACAAACCAACCTTGCTAAACCCATACTGCCCCCTGGCTCGCCTCTCCGCTCCTATGCTCTGTTTGTCGAGCAGCACAAGACGCCTAAGGAAGAACTCGACTCCCACCACAGATTCAGGGTCAGATTACCCTGGACCGACTCCCTAACCTTAACCATTAGAAGGATAACAAAATATCTGTTCTAGGATCAGGGGTTGTGTGGGGGGGCTCCGGATGATATTGAGGAGCTGTCAGAGGTGACTAAGTTCAGGGTCAGGCCCTCGGGAGCACTGAGGTGGGAATAGTCAGCTTGGCTACCGTACAGCAAAGTGTAAAAGGGAGTTCTCTGCATGTTGGATAAATAAAGAAAGATGCTTCCTGCCAGGGGGGTTGTAAGCGACAGTGTATTTCAGTTACCTGTCTAAAAAAATACTCCTTACCATTAAAACTAATAATGATACCATGTAGATGTAACGCCGCTATATGACTACATTATATAAAGCTTTAAAGTACAATATTATGTGATCTCACTGTGGATAATTGCAGAGCAGACAGTGTTAAGTGTTAGTAAGTTCGAGTCGCCACAACCTGCCAGCTGTGTCTCAGAAGTGGCTTCCGCCCCACTATGGAGCTGTCAAGGTCACTGGGGACACACACACACACACACACACACACACACACACACACACACACACACACACACACACACACACACACCATCAGCGGAATCCACCAAACACACACACATGCACACATAGCACCAGCATGATTAATCTGTCAATCAATGTCTCCCATTTACTGTGCCGGCCCCTCCCCACGCACAATCGCTGTGAATTGAAACAAGAGCTTGAAAGATCGCTGTGCTACTTTTTTATTGGATTTGCGCAATCAGTCTATTCACAACATTTTACACGCCGCACATGTGGAGCATTATACATGCTAGCACCTGATCCAATTTGTACAACAGTTAGCTTTCATTTTATTGCATGTTGGGTCAGTGATGACAGCTGGGAAAGCGCAAAGCCCACAAAAGATGCACACAATTCAGTTGGGTGGAAATCTCATTTGTATGTGGATGGTTTAGTAAAATAAAAAGATCTATAAGCTGTGGATGCAATTAGCATTAGGGATGGGTGATTACAGACACCAGGTATCAGTGTTGGGCCATATTTCAAGGTATCGGTACTTGCGATGGCGGCCGATACCCTGTTGTACGACCATGAACTAGAAATAAGAAACTAGAATACTAGAAAATTGCCCTTAATTTTATGCAATTTTAAGGAAAAATGCTATATTGTGATACTATGTTTGTTTTTTGGGGGGAATTCTTATATATCAAAAGTACTAGTGGTATCGGTGGATGGTATCAGTATTGGTGACTACAGTTGAGCAGGCTTTGCTTACTGGTATCAGTCTGAAAAAAAAAGTGGTATTGAACATCTCTAATTAGCATAGAATTCAACATCCACTATAGTACAATTTGAAATCTGTAATTTGTTTGAAATCAACTTATATTAATCATTTGGTGCCACTTTACAACAAGGTTGCACTTTATTTGTTGTTATTACACATCATTTTGTAACTTAAATCATTCCAGTCAAGACTATTCCATTTAAATATCAATTATTATTCATCAATTACTGTGTGTGTACTGTAAACAATGTAAAAACTCTACGCCAGTAATTAAGACCAAATGACAAATATTATAGGAAAAGCTTTAGCCAGCATTTTAAATTGTACAAATGCAGAAGGTATGTAATCAATCTCACACCACAGCAATCATAGAAAATTGTCCACTGTAAAAACAATAAATTAATATAATATTGTTTTGCCTAATAATATTTAGTAGATAAGATCATATTTAGAGATTTATGGGTTGAAATGAACGTAACCCTGTTAAAGTGGCCCATGAATCAATTTGTAAACATACTTTAACCAACTTGGTTCTAACAGCAAATGTTTGTAATCAATAAACTTTATCTTGTAGAAACATGAACTCTACATCCTAACGATTGGAACATTTCAATTATCTGTTGTAATATCCTTACTGTTCTACTCACTGCAATGCAAATGGACTCATGAGATGAATACGCAAGTCAGCTTGTGATGTTGTTTACTGTATGGGAAATGTCTAATTATTACTTTCCATAAAATTTGAACATGCACTCACTTCTCTTTATGGGGTTGATAATGTACTACCACAGTTCTCATTTTCCAATTTAGATTCTGTCATTAAACCAGCATAATAATATGCTAAATCAACATCATTATACATGTAGCTCTCAGACTTAATGACAGCTGCAGAAGCGTATATATTAAATTTAGTGATGCGTTTGAGTGTGTTTTCAATTTGATCATTTTCTCTTCCTCGCAAATGGATGTTTAGACTTCCTAATGAATGTTGGCATTTCACAGTATTAAAAGAGCTATTTATGTACAATAAAATTAGTTAAATTACAAAGTTGAGCAAATATGCAATACACTAACATTAAGTAGAGTAGCGTTATTAATATAAAAAGTGTCATGGCCTTGGTTTATCAGTACACTGTAACGAATTGACTGTAGAATTTACAAGAAATAACTGGCAAAAAAGTTGTAAGTATTTACTGTACATAAATTACAATTACTTTATTTAAAAAATTTTTTTTTAAGAAAACAGATATTCACTGTAATCTAGTTTACAACCTTTTCTTGTATTCTAATTTACTGGCAACTAAAATTCCTGTAACTAAATAATACAGCATGTTGCTGCAAACTCTATACATCCACTTTCTTAACTGCTTATTCTTCACAAGGGTCACAGGGGTGCTGGAACCTATCCCAGCTGGCTTTGGGCAGTAGGTGGGGTACACTCTAAACTGCTTTGAAATGAAATTGCTTTAATTGGTAACACACGATTGTATTGAATTTACATTACCGGTAAGTATACTTGTCAATTACAATTTTTTTCTAGATAGGGGAGAATCAGATTAAGCCCCACTGTAAATGGCAAACTTGGAAATAACTTTAGTGATGCGCATCCACCAATAGCTGACATCACAGACTCATTTTATATGAAATAAACACAGTTTGAGAATCCATGGGAATAATGGTTGCAATTTGTGCAACCTATATTTTTCTACTGTTGATTCTAAAAGAATGGGACAAGGCAGAAAGGAGAGAGTCTGTTCAGTCATTTGGCAGATTCTGTTTACATATAATTATTGAACATCGTGTGGGTATTGAAAATTTAGAAATTTTCGAAAAAGGCTGACATATATTCACTTTGGATAAAATTTATTAAATTGTGTGTTAAAAATTATTTTTATTTTTTTTAAGTTGGTCAACAATTCTGTTTTTAAACTTGAGTTGGTTCAACAAATCTCTTTTTAGAGTGTATACCCGCCAAAATCCGACAGTCTTTACAGTATTCAAATGTAATCCATATAAATACATGCCAAAACGTTGTGGTAGAATTTACAGTATTTGACCACTAATTATACAGCAAATTACTGTACTTTGTTTGTTTGTTTTTTACCCATAATGCACTTTGTTTTAACCATAGTGCATTGCGGCATACAGTTAAATATTGTAAAATAAAAAAAAACAAGATAATGCTGTAAATTTTTACAGTAGATTTTACAGAAATGTGTTACAGTGTACCATTAAGTCTATGCTAGAAGTATTTCAACATAGGTTCAATTGCATCCATACTATTTAATCTACCTCTTTAGAAAGGTGTTGTAGGAACACGTCGTGACCGAGTGGTCTTATTTTTTCGACATCTCTGACTAATCAGCTCTTCTCTTGCTGCCTCATGCTCACCCATTTACTCCTCCGCTCTCACACGTTCTCCCCATCACTTGAGCTCCTTGATCGCCCACTACCTTGCCAGCACTAATTGCGTACAAGCAGTTCAGATGGAGAGCGAAAAGTTGGAAACCGGGACAAGACCATTAGCGCTTTATTAGGGGGGGCTAAAAGAGTTAGTCGTATTCCACAAGTTCCAATCCGCATCAATCACATTGGGAAAATTGGATTCCTGAATAAGAAAACCCCAAGAGAGAGGTTAAGCTGTCCATCTGGATCAGCAGAAGACCTTCTTCTTCTTTTTTCCCCCCATTCAGTCACTGCACACTGCTTGGTTTTGTTCTCACTTTAGTGAACCAATAGAGCCATAATAAGTATTGATTAAGCTATTAGCCAGCATTACCCAGGCACTGGTAGATACCTCGATTGGAATCAGCACCTCAGGACTCTGTCACAGTATATATCTCACACACACAAATCGACAAGCATGCACTAGCGCACACACAGATGCTGTTTTAAAGAAGCTGATTGAAACCGGTTAGTTAGTGAAGTCAGTAAAGTACTACTCTCTCATCCATTTCCCTCCTTCTCCCTTTGCTCGTCTTCTTGCACTCTATCTAGCTCTGTAACTGAACTCCAATCAAGTGAGGACACAGCCCGGAATACATGGTGTTCCAATAAGATGGCTGGCAAACACACAAGCACACACCCATGCACACACACAGACACACACAAAGCGAGGGATCAGATAAAAGAGGCTTGATTACAAAGGACAAGTTCATAGTGAAGAGTGACACTGGTTCGAGCCAAGCAATCAGAATTTGGCATCACACAACAGCGAGTGCACACAGACACACATATTCAATGATTGTGCGTACAAAGAAGCTGGTCAGGGAACCTCTGAATGTTAATATTTGGTTCCAGTCACAAAGCTAATATGTCAATGTGAGCAAAATGTCCACCACACGAGTGTTTCCCAACCATTATTGAGCCATGGCTCCCTTTTTACATTAGAAAAGTATCATCACATCGCCAGACAAAAAATGTGATAATGTATGAATACTGAAATAATAAAGATCTTGTATCAGTTTACTCACTAATTTACTTTGTCAGAGTGAACTCTAGGCCTGTTGAATTGAACACAAAGTTGATTTATCGCAGGAAGCCATGAATTTTACTCTTGGGAAGCAGAGTATTTATGTACACAAATACAAAGTAACAAGAGAGAGCAGGGTTGGATTCAGGTGGCCTCAAAGAAAACTCTTGATAGAGAAACCTTGACTGAGACTCCTTGATTAAGAGAGCAGGGACATAAGAACCTTGAGCAGGCTGGATACAGAACTCAAAAGTACAAAGTAGCTACAGCAGGGTTGGATGCCCGGAAGTAACCTAGAACACATAGTAGAAAAGCTTGCATGGAAGAGTAGGGAACGAAACAACACGCTGAGAAGAACCTCGACTAAAAGACCTCGACATCCTGACAAAACTGTCATTCAGTAACTCTAACTCTTGCTAAGGCCTATATGGTAAAATGAGAGTGACTCATCAAAATGGACATAGCAACTGCATAGCAAGTACACAAGAGTGATGAGACAAAATGAGTGAGACAAACACATAATCTAATGCCAGAACATTAAATTGTTCTTCCTGTCACTAACCAATGCTGGCATAGACAAATGAACAATGAGATATTATTTGTAAGTAAAAAAAAAAAAAAATTCTGCCAAAATTAAGTTACATTGAATAATTTCCCACAACATTCATGATCATTTCTTATGGCACATGAGCATCACTATGGCATAAATCAAGGACACATCTGTCGAGGAAGGACACATCTGTACTCGCTCCTGCACTCGCTCGTGACTTCTAACTATTTTGTTGACATTAGGATTTTTAACTACATTGTTGCAATATATATGCCTGGCGGAAAAACAGCTGATGAGATTGAGGAGATAAAATCTTCTCTTACAAAACTCCAAAAATTAGTCACCGAAATACTTCAAATGAAAAAGACCATTGAGCCACTTCTGCAGGAAATTCAGCAGTTAAAGAAAGAGACACAACAAAAAGATCATCGCATTGTCGCTTTGGGACAAAAAATGGATGATTTGGAACAGAATCTTCGTATCAACGGTGTGATAGTTATAGGTATCCAGATTATACCGCGCCGCGGCCCTCCAGCAAGAGCTGCGGCACAAGTGCAGTTGATTCTGACCAAGCATCAGAGAACGAGACAGCAACTGTGGGGACACGACTAGCGGCAGTTCTGATCAGGTTTGTTGAAAGGAAGAAAAATATTGTTTTTTTGAGAGATAGCTATAAGCTTAAAGATAAACATGTCTACGTCAATGAAAATCTTACAAAACGTAATGCTGACTTTGCCACAAGGGTGCAACAATTGAGAATGGACTTATCGAGAACACATGGACAAAAGGCTGTCAGATCTTCATTAAAACTAAAGAAGACTCATCTTCTCAGAAGAAAATACGGATCCTAAAAAGAGTGGAAGAAATGTCGGAGTTTGAGAGACAATAACTGCAATCAGTAACTCACATCATTAAATTGTAGATTATGTCTTACCTAAATGAAATTATTGTAACATATTACTAATCAACCCAAAACTGGAGCTGTTATGATTTGAATAATATGAATATAGCATATGATAACTTGCTGACACTGCCAAGGTTAACTTTTGCTTGTACACCTGCATTCATAGCATGTATTGCTGTTCCTGTAAGAATGTAAACATTGTCTGGCTCTATTTATGTTTGGACATTTGATGTAACATGCAAGGTTGTCATGATTAGGTTGTATTGTGGCTACAATATCTCTGCTGTAAATATTTACAATGGTTCCGGGATGGAGCCGGCGTGGCCTACTCAGCTTGTGGGTGGCCTTGGTGGGTGCTAAGGAGTGTCAAGATCTAAGCATCATCTGGATGCTGGCAACAGTGGTAGACCGGTGGTTGAGCTGACCAGAATCGAGTGAACATTGCTGTGGACACAATGGGCTGAATGCAAGCCGATCTACTCTTCTGGAAGCCACAACATGTTGAAAGCTGATCCAAGGTCAGCGAAGACGCTGCTGGTGAACGAGGTTACCCTTGACTGTTGACTGTTGACTAGTTGGGTGGGCCTGTTGGTGGCGTCTCAAGATGAACTGGGCGAGGAGTGTGCAGACTTAAGTCTGGGATTGATAACGATATGAATCAATGACCTTCATAATCAATGTATACTGCATGACTGATGCGTATAGTAAGAATCGATGGGGATGGGTTACTACTAAGCCGTGGCTTCTACCCATCAGCCCTTCTTTTGGATGTCAATGTTGCAAATGATATGATGTGATCGATGTAACCTGTAATAATGTGTCTGAAAGGAAATAATGAATAAAACTCTGGTTGGGTACCAAAGCACACACAACATACAGCATTAAGTGAAACTCGTGAATTTGAAATTTCAACCAAAAAGCTTCAGGTAAAATGCGATGTAGGTACAGTACAATTTAAGCCGTGCCTCATACATACCTCAATAAAACCTTTTTTAGCCAGCATTAAATGGTTGGGAGTGGGTCAGGAAATGTTAAGACACATTTGTCTGAAAGGACGATGGTGGTCTGAGAAGACTGTGAGAAGAGGAGTCAAATATTTCAACATGATCATAATACTGCTATGTTGAGAGGCTATTTAATGACGATCTCATCATCCACACAAGAACAGTCTGCGTCTACCATTCCAAACCGTACCAGGGTGATCTGAACTAGACTGAAATGCCACCTTAACCCAACGCTGCATGCTTTGGATATCTTTAGCAGGAATTCATCTGATTTAGTGGCCGCCAATACATTGTCAGGACAAATTACCTCCACTTAATAAGATCCTCGGCGGAAGCAGGGGACAGCGGAGAGGGAAAAAGGAAATGACAAGTATTAATTTGGGATTTTTCACAAACTGACACTCGAGACTCCATCCTCAGGCCCCGGGGCTGTGTCACTTCTCACTGACACACACACACACACACACAAACATGTATACACACGTGCTCCTCAGCCTCTCCTTATCGCCCCCCTCCTGTAGATTATGGAGGAAATTCTGCAGCAATTACCAAAGTCTTTTATCAGTCATTTCAAAGGACGGAAATTAGAGCAATTGTGTCAGGATGGTCATATGGGCAGAAATTGCAGACTTATTGGGTGCACTTATGCCTGTGACTCCACTGCCTGGCCTGATGGCGCCCATTGTTAGCGGACTCGGTCCAACTAAACTACTCAATCCCATCAAGCCTTCGTCGCAATCCTGGAGCGCTTGATTTAAGTTGTGATTTTGCAGTCTTTTACTAAGATCCTCACTCTTACTAAGACTGACTCTGGCAATACTACAATGACGAGGGAACCTCCCGTGTTTGATGGAGAGACCTAACCCAGCTGTTTGTTTCAGATACAGAAGATGAGGACTTTGAAGGATTTGTGGATGAGGTTTGATCAAAAATAACGTGAGTAAATTGTTAAATACTTCAAGTACAACCAAACTCACTGTTTACATTGTTAAATACTTCAATAGAGTACAACCGAACTCAGTTTTGCTCTGCTGCCACATAGGCTAGCTTGCATGCTAGCATGCATGCTCGCATGTTTTATCGTGAACGTATGCTACCATATGCTTTGAGCTAGCGTATATTTAACCGTGCCTGCGCCCATTAGTGTGGTGCGCATGTGTGTTAAATACAGAAATAGCACCCGTAACTGAGACTGCGCCTTTTAATGCCTAATGGTTGTGAAAATACAGTAAGTTTGAAGTGATGGAATTGGAAGTGTTAGTAGAAGGCAAACATATTCTTGAATTACAGAAATTGATCACTATGATAACTTTGGTGAGGCAAGCACTTGCTTAAAAGCCATGTTATCCAAGCCTTTTACTCAGAACTCAACAAAACAGAATATTCTTGCTAGCTCACATCTGCTAGCCATCCACTGACTGGTTACCTAGCATGACAGCTATATACACACAATTCTGGGGACTGAGGTCTGGGGACCGCCCACATAGTCAAAGGCAAGTAGTGCACTGATTAGTCACTACTGGTGCAAGTGCTCCAGTATGTCAAAGCGCGTTTTTAGAACGTAATCTCTGCGAACGACTTCTCGCCCATGTAGTGGACTGTGGGTGGTTTCGTCATGCAGTTGCTCAGCAGGAGGCTCTCGATCGGTGAGCCCATCCACCCTCCGGCAGGTCCGCCGCAGGGAGCATTGGCCAGGGGCCTTTACGCTAGCAGCACGCAAAGGCAACTTGGTGCAGGGCTGGAATGGATAAACTGTATTTCCATTCATTTTAATGGTTAACATTGAGACAACCAATGCCGTTTGCAAAATTTCACATTCCGCTGTAATATACAAATATGGTCTACAGTTGCAGCAACTGGAATATGACTTGAATGATTCACTAAGCTAGTTCGGTTAGAATCCACGGCTCATTAGACGGTGTTGAAATGTACCTTTAAACCTAAACATGACCCCCCTCTTGCTCAGGCTCAGAGGATGATTGGCCACACCGCTGTCGAGTGAAGCCTCCATCTGCGAGAAACACTGACTACTCACAGGGATCTTTCCTTAAACACTAACAAGATTCAAGCAGGGAATTCTAGCAGTAAATGCTAAGTCTATGGCTTAATCTTCGACTCGAGCCCCTTCACACCGCAGGGAGCTGCCAGGCCTCTCTATTCCCACTCCACTGGCCACACATCTCCACCCAATCTGTCTTAGCATATTGATTTCCCAGCTGTCTCATTGGTTCCTAACATAATTATGGCTGGCTGGGCTCAGGGCACAGGCGCGGGGGCTAATACATTTACACCGGGCCCCATCAGCGCGGGCTTATATTCATGTCATTGAAACAGGCCGATCTACAAAGAGAATTCGGGGGTCTTTGCTGTAATGAAAAAGGGAATTAGCTGGCTCGACCTCCACCGCATCGCAAGATCAATAGCAACGTCCAGGAAAATATTCAGTGGGACATGAAATGAAGAGAGGTAAAAGGACACATCTGTTAATCAAGCCTTTGATTTTTATCCATTAAAACAAGTAAATCATTTCTTTTTAATTCACACATTAAGACAGCAGAGACAAAAAAATCAGGTTGAGGAAGAAAATACGGTCGCAGTCCATCTATTTCACTTCGCCTAATAGTTGTCAGATGCTGACCTAAAACACCAAGACAGTATTTTTCTAAGTCAAGGATGTGGTAGAGGAAGGGTGGGCAATTCATCACACTATCTCATCCCTTCCCCTCACCCACACACCAACCGTACAGAACCAGTGAGGGCCTGCTTAGTTTTTAAACACCAACAAACTCAACAGATTGGTTAAAGTCTACTCATGGATCTAACTTCAACTAGTGATGGGAATTGCATTATTAGCTTA
Organism: Vanacampus margaritifer; assembly: GCF_051991255.1. Classification (NCBI taxonomy): domain Eukaryota; kingdom Metazoa; phylum Chordata; class Actinopteri; order Syngnathiformes; family Syngnathidae; genus Vanacampus; species Vanacampus margaritifer. The sequence goes on from NC_135451.1 coordinate 4,826,507, forward strand.
GCACAGCATAGGGTGACCATAATTAGATTTCACTCGGCCCGCACTTGAGCCAAAGTTTCCTCAAAGATGCCATACATTGTAACTATTTTAGTCATTATTTGGTCACTCTAGCATAGCACTGATTTTTAAACTCGATGGCTGAATTAATGAGGAAGGTTCAAAGCAGGCAACTCAGCTTTTCAGTGGCCTGATTCTGTTTTTTGTTGTTGTTGTTTTTCTCAATTCCAAAATTCCACTTATTTATTAATTTATTTGTCAATCTTTCATTTCTCTGTGGCATTTTGGACAGTCCCCAGCAGTTGCTGACAGTTATTTTGGCTCCTGGCAGCGCAGACATTGACTGTCAACGGGACGTCTCCTTTCTTTTATTCATTCGGTCTTTGCTGAGAGATGCTGAATGCGAGTCAGCCTTTTCTCCCTGGAGGATGGGGGAGTACAGCGGGGTGAGAGTGGGGAGGACAGTGGGTGATGGTGGGAGGGGAGGGGTTATTGTGGAAAAAGGTCCGGAAGGGTAGGGTGTTGTGTCAGTGTTGGACTGTCTCGCAATCTATCTGCCGTGTGTGCGCACGCGTCAAGGGTTATTCAAGAGGACAGTCTCCTGACCATCAGTCTGACATTCCAGCATATCCGTGGCCTGAAAACATGATCAGGAGGTCAAAAAATTGATTCACCTGCTCGGTTATGTGCATGAGGTAAATTAAAAAATAAGAAATGTTAAATGTGTCAGAGGTTTACTGTACATGCAGTAAGGTCAAGAAATGTCATATTTGAGGCCTTTAATGATTTCTTTGAACTGTTATTTTTCTTGGGTGATACAACTATAAAACATATTGTCCATAATTTTAATTTGGGTTTTGATATTTGATCACTATCTTTCTGACAGAATAAATTCATTAAAAAAAGTACAATTATTATGTGTTGCGCTTATTATGTATAATTTGTATCCTGTGTGGATAAGATAAATAAAATACACTTATGCACCCAATTTGGAAACTCACTGAAAATGTATTTGGCAATCCTCTGAGTCGGGTAGTGCGATCGAAATGTTTTCTTGATGAAGGCCTCAAAGTGATATTTGATAGAGAGAGACTCTGTGACTGAACACTGCATTGATGCTCGGATGAAACCCCGAATCAATAAAATAAACAGAACATCACCTCTATTGGTGACAAGGCACCAGAATAGAGGCAAGTGAAAATGGAAACAAACCCTTGTTGTTCTCAGCCATGCAGCCGTTAAGCGATTAAGACAGAATGATATGCCAAAGCGCAGCATGATGACTGAACGCAGCGTATTAGCAGCTGGCTGGAAAACAAATGTGGCATATTTGTATAATGTATTTATTATGTAACAAATTTGTAAAACTAATTATCATTTATATTAGACTATTGTTATTCCTTATTATAAAGGAAATCTTAGGGAAAAATGTTAATGTAAATTGACAGTGTTTTATTTTTTATATAGAACTAAGAATATCACATTTCCCTATTTATACAAAAAATCAGGCTCAATAATTTTAAACCTGGTCACGGAATCACATACCAAAAAAATTATGGAAAAAAAAATCCACCTGGCAAATTACAACTTGACAATTAAGTCTCCCTTATAACATGATGTGCATATTAATTTCCATCCATGTCTTAAAGTGCTTGAGCACTGCTACTTTTTTGCTTTTCCTGCAAACAGTGGAGATAAAGTAATGACAGCGATTAGATTACTATTCTTAAGAATCCATTAGTCAAAAATGACACCCAGGAAATCACACAATGCATTCTCCACCTAATGCAATAAGGTGCCAATTATAACACTTATGTGGAATAAGTGGACTCCTCTCCCTCCGCCTGAATGAAGAGAACACAAATCATCATTACCCTGTATTTCTTAATGCTATCTGCACTTAGAGGCATTAAGAAGACACTAATAAGTTTAGCCTTTGCAAACAGAGTGCAAACGTGTGCTCCACTTTCTCACTCATTGTCCTCGCTTGGCTCGTTTGTCATTTGGACCTGTGTGCCAAGCATGCACAACTATCTTTTCCACACTCTGGCTTACAGAGAAAACTGCCATTTGCTTTTTGTTATGCTTATGCTGTCCATCATGGCTGATTCCTTTTGTGGGGGAAAAAATATATTGTGTTTTCACCCACAACTTTGTTGACAAATGATGGATACAGTGAAATTGAGGGAACATTACAGCCCATGCTTGGGAGGTGAGTCTCTACATGCACTTAACACGGCTTAATTTCCATTGACTTATTACATTACTGTTTAGCCATATTATACTGAGAAGTCAGAACATATATGCGCATATTGCTTCCCTATGTCAACAAATATCATTTACCGTTAAAGATGTTATAATCAAATTTTTTGCATCCAAGTCCAAGCCTGAGTTATTTGTCTTGAAGTATCTGCTGATCAGTCTCGATCTGATACCTTAGCGATGCATTACGTAGACAAAAAAAGAAATGGCATCCAAATTGTCAAAAATAAATAAATAAATAATTAATTGGAATAAAAGGTGTCCCAATGTGATAACTTTTTATATGGCTGGTCAGCAGTAGTTCAAATCAAGCAAACAAATGAAATATTTTAGTCTTGACTTTCAAATTCAACAATCTGCTCACTGATGATCGGTATAACTCTAAAGTTCAATAAAGAGCTGGTTAATATAGCCAATGACAATATTCAAAAAAGGTTTTCATTTTAGTTTTTTGGAAGCTTTGAAAAAGTTCCCCCACCACCCCCAACATTTTGCTTTTCCCAGCATTGGATTTGCATCAAGTTTCACATGAATCGCAAAACATTTTTTTAATCTAAAACCGTTGACACTCCCAATGTTGGCATTTTGAGGCGCATTCAACTTGAAAAGTTTGATTTTATTGTTGTTTTTTTATACACAAGCACCAGGTCACCCCCAAGGACCATATGAGTAGCCAGCGGTCCTGTTCTAAGAATAGCTCATGATTGATGGGATTGTGATTTTCTAGGAATTGTGTAGAAGTGGTCATTTGAAAATGTAAATTTTGGCAGCGATTTATAGAGAGTCCTATAGTGTTACGTATTTACATTATATTTGCATTATATTAGGTTACATTACATTGACATATTTACTGTTTCTGTTTCCTAATTATTGCGTGAAACCATTAAAATGATCAGTGTCTTCACATAAGAGAAGATCGTTCATTTTTTAACATAAAAATAACATTATTAAAGATAATTAGTTATTTTGGAATTATGTATCAAACTAGTTGCCCTTTGCATTGGTCACTACCAAAGAAGTAGCTCTCAGTACCAGAAAGGTTGGTAACCCGTGCACCAAACATTTGGTGACTTTGAACTACAAAGCTAGTTCAAGCCAACAAAATTTCAACAGACAAAATAATAAAGCTAACATTGCCAAGTGGCCTGAAAGTAGCCTGCCAGCTTAGAGGGGCAACAGCTACTTTAAAAATGAATAAATTAAAGAAGATTCCGTTGGGCTACCGCAACTTTTCCGTAACTTCCTCTCATTGGATAAAAAGACAAAAAGAAGGAAAGAGAATTTGATGGCAGTAAGGCAAAGCCGTGGGGAATGTCAGACAATGATGAAAGCAAACTTGGGAAGAGCCACAAAACACCATACACCCCCTCTATGACATCAAGGGGAAGGAAAAGGGAATTATAATAATGCTGCCTTTTCTTTTTTAATTAATGAAGACAGCTATTTGGTAGAAGGCAGGGCAAGCTGTGAGGGATCTCGGATGATTGGCAAACTTCAAACAAAAGTGTGCGGGATGAGAGCATCTACACGCGTGTGTGCACGTATGCCACATACGTTTGTTGTTGCCCTGAGTAAATAAGACATGCCCATCAGTGGCCTCAAGTGGACTTTTGTCTTTTCTTGTGTGTGTGTGTGTGTGTGTGTGTGTGTGTGAGTGACATTTGGGATTTTCAGCATTACTAACTGAGCAGAGGGGAAATGAAGAGGGGAAACATTATTCATAAAACGCATTATACAAGTTATTGAGACTTTGAGAACTTCCCTCATTTCCACTGAAGTTGGTTTTAATAAGGTTCCATGGGAGTTGATGCTTCAGGGTGTTGACTAACTGTGTGTGTGTGTGTGAAAGTCTTATGTGTGTGTGTGTGTGTGTGTGTGTGTGTGTGTGTGTGTGTGTGTGTGTGTGTGCGTGCGTGCGTGCGTGTGTGTGTGTGTGTGTGTGTGTGTGTGTGTGTGTGTGTGCGTGTGAATGAGTGTGTTCGGTGGTGGGGCGGCACGTGGTGTGTATTACACATGAAAGAAAGGTCATGCTCAAACACAGAGTGGGGCTAAAGGTTAGCGTCGAGCTGTAGATAGAACAAAGAGAGGGATGGGGCTTATCAAAGCTATCACTTGGAGGTAGACTGCTAGAGGTCACCAAACCCTTGACATGACGTACACATCTAATGTCTCAGCCAAGGATCAATACAACTACACTCAGACAAACCAGATAGGCTTAAAAACCTGTGTAGCCCCACCAGCGCAGAAACCAAGCACTCACTCACTCAACTCTGATAGGAAGGGGAAAAAGTGTGAAAAGAAGAAAGGGATGTGAATTGAAAGGAGAAACACAAATAATCAATTAAACAAGAGTCGCAGAATGAATAAAATAGAATAGACGTTTCTTCTGATGCAAATAAGCACAGGGGAAGAAGTTTTTCAATGTGATTATGCTTTTTTTTTTGTATGTTCGCAGAATCTGATGGAATAATGAGATGAATCATGCAAAGGAGAGACACTGAGAGATTATTGCAGTTGATTAATATGTATCAGATGTTGCCCTTAAAGTACACGGCCAGACCAAGACTAATCAGTTTACTTTCACTATATGTCTATAAGATATATACACATACAGTATATTGCCCAGAGTCACATGGGGAACAATTTAATGAGAATGAAATATTATAATAAAAATAGATAGATCAATGTCTGAAAAAAGTGCTGAATAAAAACAAGATAGGAATGTGGAATGATGCAGAATAAGTTGGTTCTTGTAAGATATGGAATTATGTTGAATGGTATTTCATGGTTTGGAATTATAATAAATTATATTGAATGGTTGTGGTGAAATTGCATGCATTGAATGATGTGGAATGATATTTAATTATATGGAATTAGGTGAAATGATATTGGTGAAAATGTGCAAATGTGAGTGAAAATGTGGAATTTCTGGTATGTGGTATTTGGGGAGATGTTGAAAATCAAGGTGAACTGAATGAGCTGAACATTTTGAATGTAGAATGGGAATTTTTTTTGAATGTGTAGCCCCTTTATACCCGCATTTTTTCTACTGGGCAAAATTTATTTATTTTTGGCTGATTTTGACTCTTTTGTCACATAAGAACAACATGGATTTTTTTTTGGAGGGTTATCTCATGGCCAACAGGTCCTAGGTGAGGGACCAGACAAAGCATGGCTCAAAAAGACCCCTAAGATGAATGTAAATTTTGGATCGCGGTTTCCCTTGCCCGGACGCGGGTCACCGGGGTCCCCTCTAGAGCCAGACCTGGAGGCGGGGCTTTAAGGCGCGCGTCTGGTGGCACAGCCCGAAAAGGCAACGTGGGTCCCTCTTCCCATGGGCTCATCACCTTTGGGAGGGGCCAAAGGGGTCGGGTGCTACTGAAGCTACCTCTGGGGACATGGAATGTCACCTCTCTGGCAGGGAAGGAGCCCGACTAGATATAGTCGGACTCGCCTCCACACACAGCTTGTGTTCTGGTACCAATCCTCTCGAGAAGGGTTGGACTCTCTTCCATTCTAGAGCTGCCCACCGTGAGAGGCGCAGATCAGGTGTGGGCGTACTTATTGCTAGGCGCCTGTACGTTGGGGTTTATCTCGGTGGACGAGAGGGTAGCCTCCCTCTGCCTTCTAGTGGGGGGGAAGGGTCCTGACTGTTGTTTGTGCTTATGCACCGAATAGCAGCTCAGAGTACCCACCCTTTCTGGAGTCCTTGGAGGATGTGCTGGAGAGCGCTCCCTCTGGGGACGCCATTGTTCTGCTAGGGGACTTCAACGCTCACGTGGGCAATGACAGTGAGACCTGGAAGGGCATGATTGGGAGGAACGGCCCCCCTGACCAGAAGCCGAGCTGTGTTTTGTTCTTGGACTTCTGTGCTCACCACGGACTGTCCATGACAAACCATGTTCAAACACAAGGGTCACAAGGGTGTACATATGTGCACTTGGCACCAGGACACCCTAGGCCGCAGTTTGATGATCGACTTTGTAGTCACGTCATCGGATTTGCGGCCGCATGTGTTGGACACTCGGGTGAAGAGTGATGCCCAGCTGGTGGTGTGTTGGGTCCGATGGCAGGGTAAGATACTGACCTGGCAGACCCAAACGTATTGAGAGGGTCTGCTGGGAATGTCTGGCAGAATGCCCTGTCAGAAAGAGTTTCAACACTCACCTCCGCCAGAACTTCTCCCATGTCCCGAGGAGGTAGGTGACATTGAATCAGAGTGGACCATGTTCCTTGCCTCCATTGTTGAGGCGGCTGATCGGAGCTGTGGCTGCAAGGTGGTTGGTGCCTGTCGTTGCAGCAACCCTCGAACCAGCTGATAGACACCAGCGGTAAGGGATGCCGTTAAGCTGAAGGAGGAGTCCTATTGGGCCTTTTTGGCCTGTGGGACTCCGGAGGCAGCTGACACGTAACTGCTGGCCAAGCAGAATGCAGCTTTGGCGGAATGAGGGAAAAACTCGGACATGGGATGAGTTTGGTGAGGCCATGGAAAACAACTTCCGGACGGCTTCGAAGAAATTATGGTCCACTATCCGGTGACTCAGGAGAGGAAAGCAGTGCACCATTACCACTGTGTATAGTGGAGATGGGGTGCTGCTGACCTCGACTTGGGACGTCGTGAATCGGTGGGGAGAATACTTCGAAGACCTCCTCAATTCCAACGACACATCTTCCTTTGAGGAAGTAGGGTCTGGGGACTCTGAGTTGGGCTCCCCCATCTCTGGGATCGAAGTCATTGAGGTGGTTGGAAAGTTCCTCGGTGTGGATGAGATACGCCCAGAGTTCCTAAAGGCTCTGGATGTTGTGGGGCTGTCGTGGTTGACACGCCTCGACAACATCGCATAGACATCGGGGACAGTGCCTCTGGATTGGCAGACCAGGGTGGTGGTCCCCCTTTTTAAGAAGGGGGACTGGAGGGTGTGTTCCAACTATAGAGATACTTTTTGGGCTGGCCTGGGAACGCCTTGGGATCCCGTCGCAGGAGCTTGTTGAAGCAGCTGGGGAGAGGGAAGTCTGGGCTTCCCTGCTAAAGCTGACCCTAGATAAGTGGTAGATGATGGATGGATGGGTTATTTCATGATTTTTTTTTTTGTTATACTAGACACCAGGATAATATGGCTGTAACGTGTTGTAAGCTTACCAAGCTTATATGCAATTTTTTTTAACATGAACATCATGCAAATCAACTTGCGATTGTGATTGGTTAGTTAAGATCTAATCATGAATCAGAAGTGTTGAAATCATCCAAATTATGCGTTTTATTGGTTTGGACATGTGAATATGTCATGTCCACTGCAACCATCTATGGGTATGAAGGGCTTTTAATAGGAAATTAATAGGAATTTTAGGGGTGAAAAATGTTGAATTGTGGGAAAATTGTAAATGTTTGGAATGAGAAAAATTATAGGCTGCAAAGCAAATTTCGAATAGGAACGATACGAGCCCAAAAGCGAACAACTACTCTTGAAATGAATGGGGAATTTTGTTGGTGAAAAATGCACAATATAAAGGTGAAAATTGTGTATTTTTGTAATGAGAAAAATAATAGCCCCGGAAGCATGAATTTTTGGAACAAATTCGTTCACTGGCATCTCAAGAGATGAGGTACTTCCACTGTTAGGTGTTGAATTCCACCACCCACAGCCAATAATCTTTAAACTGAGTTACCGTTAAAGCTGACACAATTTCCTTTCTGGCCTTGAGTGACTCTTGTGTTCGGCGGGAACTTGTCACAATCCAATATGGCCACCACAAGACATAAAACATAACTCCACCAGCCACCACTATCTAAAAGTTATTGTTATTTATTTTTTGTTTACTCATCAATATTTTAGTGTACCACACATGAGATGCTCCATTGGCTGTGAATATAAGGGGCTTCAATGTACACCACCATCTTTACTGGTCATAAGACATGGCTAGTAATGGCTAGTGAAAGTCCTGTGAGACTTTACAAATGAAGGTCATGGAAAACTGAGGGAATGTACTTCAAGTGCACTAGAATTTCTAGAGCGCTTGTTTTCATCTGTGTATCATTAATAATTAATTTATTTATTTATTTGACTGTCATTTGGTGATGACAAACTATATGGTAGTGAATTGTTTACAATTGTATACTATACATTATGACGTTCCAGACTTCAGCTCGAAAGATTTTCTTTTCCAATTTTCCTGAATTGGACCCCTTTAACTTTTAATTGAGGACCTCTCTTCCAGCAGGTCTAAAGGCTAACCATTAGTCATGGAGGCTGTGTCGTACATGCGTCAAATAGTATGCAAGTGAGAGGATTGGAATTCATAAAAAGTATCCCCAGTATGAGCTGCATTTGCAATAAGAGTGGTGTTTGTGAATGTTTAAGCATGTGTGTGTCTGTCACTTAAAGCAGACTGCATTTATCAGGGACAAAAGGGCCCCAAAGTGCCAGCAACTAATGGATGTGTCCTCGTCCTCACCCCCCGTTGTGATCACCCACAGAAATTAATTAGAAATAATGAATAAAAAGTCGCCTCTCATTTATAACAGTGGTAATTGCTCTTCCCTCATTGTAGGTTAAGTCTTTTAAACACTGTCTTACATCAGGACGTGCTCATCCTCGTCATCTATAATTCATGATATACTTTGCACCAAGCAAAGCTGTTAAATATTTAGTGAGTCATTGCCTTAAACTTAATCACTCTCTGATAAATGCATGTGTTTTTCCTCCGCCTTTTTTTGCTTTGAGCTCTTCAGTCAAGAGGATACATACTTGAACAACTTGTATAATCTATTTTTAATTTCTCATTTTGCAAATTAACATAATACCACTTAGCGCCATGTATTAATTGCAGTACATTGTTAAGTGCACCATTATGTCTATGTGAAACAAGCTATTATCATTGTACTTCATAAAGTATTAAATGTAATACATTTTTAAAGAATACTTAAACATTCATTTGCTACACTTGCTGCTAATGTCTTTCCTCATCAAACTAATTCCATCCATAGCCACAAAGTAGAGCAAACGGAGGACTGCTTTAAACTGACTTGCTGTTTGGCCTTGGAGAATTTCACACGGCATCTGCATCAAATGTTACTTACTGCATTAATAAAAGTATAGCAACAAAAAATGGAGTTGTGGTGATATGCGGTGACAGTAAAAATTCAGCCACGGACGCGGTTGTTTTGTGACACACATCAGCGAGTGACGTGATGTCATCTTTAGTTGCTGTCTCCACAAAATTACATTATTGAGGAACACGTCTCATTTTTGCAGATATTTCTCAGTGCAATTACAAGATTACATTTAACGTATTTCTCTGTCTTTCGTAATTGTCATAAAATGTGTAAATTTCAAGTCATTTGGACATTGTTCCAGGTAGACACGGTAGAAAATTTAAAAGTCGTTTTGCCAAGTTCAGTTCTGACTCTCAGAGTCGGAACTTAATCTGTATGATGCCCTGAAAATGCACGCTATAATGTCTGAGGTTTCTACACAAGCGTGATAACACATTTGTAGGCAGAAGTCCAAGAAAAGATTTATAACTACAATGAACATTGCAAAGTTGAATATTGTGTGATGAATGAAGGAACAATGAATGACATACCAGATATAAATAGCAAAGCACGGTGGTATACAGCATTTCATTTCTTTACGCACAGTAATGAACAAAAGGGTGGTCATTTGGGTTTTTGAATGAGGCAGTTTTATTTCTATAGCATGTTTTAGCATAATTAGTGAACCATCTGCACCCTTTTAATATACATATTATTGGTGCATGCGCATCGACTGCTAGTTTTAGCCAGTTCATTGAATTTGTAAATAATCAACATTTTACAATCTTCACCATTCTGGTAACGGATTGGTAATAACGTTTGAACCAGTTTGTTTTAACAGAATCATGTACTTCTACTATTTTTGTGTTTTTCATGCTTTGTATTTTTCTCCGTAGAATGTTGTGTAAGAATTAATTATTAATTGGCCCAAGCAAACAGACATAGAACCTGAATTTGTATGGAAGTCAACCCCACATATGTTTTAAAATTATGTTTTATGCGCCCGCACTAGTCTAAACACAACATTCTGATGAATATTGCATTTGTGGAATATGAGTTAAGTAGAAAAATCCAACTTTTTTAGTCATGTAAGGGGGTGGCCATTTTGTCACTTCCTGTCGACCGAAAATGACATCACAGTTGCTGATGACCAATCCCGGCTCACCTGATTTCTGAGTTTTGTCGTGAGATGTTTGCAAGCAGTGACAAAATGGCCGCCCCCTGAGATGGATAAAAACAGGTGGATTTTTCTGTTTAATTAATATTCCACATACACAACATTAACCAAAATACCGTATTTAGACTAGTGGGGCTGCATAGAACATATTTGTGGAAAGATTTTTTAAATTTTTTTTAATCGAAAGCTGAACAGCTCTAGTAAAAAGAAATCGTACCTATAATGCTGTGGAGGCTGACTGTAGTGGCTCGTAAAGAAATCATTTCATTTTTTGACAGTCAAATTCTTGACTGCCTACAAGATAATAGCAGGGGCACTCTAAACAGTCATTCATGTTATCATAAAATCACACATGTAAACACACGCACGTTCTTTCAACGTAAACCATCTCTGCCGCAGTAGACAAAAAGTATCTTTAGAGATTCTAAACAAGCCATTTGAATGCACATTCCTCTCATCGTTTCTCTCTCCTACTGCATCTTCCCTGCTCGCGCCAAGGCACTCCATCTCCCTGATGTTTAATTCATTGCGCCTTTCCATCATCCTTCCACCTATCTCCACGGCTGTGTCAGGTAACAAACAATGAGTTTTTGATGTGAATAATTTAATGCGTGTACGGCAAATGGCGGCGCACTGCATCGCTCGCGCCGCACGTTGGGCTGTCATTAAGACACCTGATTTCCCCCAAGATTCCTTGCAGCCTGCCTGCGAGATGAAAAGGCAGCACACGTGTCGACATTCTCCCCCCTTAACATCTTGGGAGGACGACTATATTTTTAGACAAGCTAAATGAGACAAAGACAGTGGTAAGCAGTGAAAAGAGAAGGGGAGAGCAAGACAGAGGGAGGGTCGAAGGAAAGAGAGTGACTGTTTGCTCGTACATATTTTCGTTTTCTCTCAATCTCATCCGATGTCACGACATCAAACGCTAACCCTGCTTTCAAAAGCTGGCGGAAGCACTGATTCAATATTTTCTCCCAGCCCGCGCCATTGTGATCCTGAAACTGCTCTGTGGCTAGATGTTGACGCATAGAAAGAAAATGATGGCGGCGACATCAAACACAAACGTGCCGTGGATAATAACAGGCACATCCTTTCCTCCCATACATATATATATATATATATATATATATATACTGTATGGACAATACAGACTGGTCATTGATGATCATTTCATCAGGGTCCTTTCATTACAAAAAGTTTAAAAGAAAAAAGTGCAGGAAAAGGTGGCATGGTAGGGTGACAGGAAAAGATGAGGATTTGCACAAATGGGGTGACAGAGATTTGGATGGATAGAAAGACAAAGGCCAGTGGGTTTTAAAACATACAGTACATGAAGGACAGGTTGTGGTCTGATATAAAACTATATTGCCATGTAAAGAAAAAAATAAAGGGTGCAATGTAGTGAAGGTGGGTATAGGTTTTAATAAGCTATTGTGAGGATAATTGAGGCGTTGGGGTCAGCTCTGAAAGCCTTCTTTTAAGACTCCCTCCAATCTTTAATTCACTTTCATCACCTCCAGTGTGGCCATGTTGATTGTGTGAAATCGGCAGGAGGGCCTTCAATTATTGCATCTCATCTGTGCTCACACACACATACACACTAATAACATGCTTGAAACATACATTCTCTTGGATAATGGAAGGATACGTTCTTTTGGTCTTACACACATACACACATAGACACACACACGCACACACACATACACACAGAGTCAAATTATGATGTTCCCTTGATTTCATCCGAATGACTGGGGAGAATGGGAGCGGATACACAATAGGCACATCGAAGAAAGCAGCGGAGATGGAGCAGTGTTGATTATTCTTTTTGTCTATTTTGTTATTAGCAGATGGTAGCTCGATAATGAAGTGGGTACTTAATGGATGTCGCACAATAAGAAAATGAGGGAGAATCCTATACATAATGACTTTGCGAATGGATTGGATATGTTACAAATGTGTGAGTGTGTATGTGTGCAACAACAACCCTACTTACAGAATCAGTATACTGTAGGATACACAGTGAAAGTCACTAAACAGTCTCAAATAGTGCCATCCACCCGAAAAGACACCAAACCTCAATTAAAGTGTCATCTGCTTATCAAGTAAATGCGTCACCTCAAACAAACCAAAAAGGGCAGGTAGGAGGACAGTTTGGAGCTTGAGCTGCCATCTTTCTACCTACAATCTGGTTCACAAGCTCCAGACAGAAGTAAACTATTGAGAGCTGTTTGAGCTTCATCAATACTCTGATATTATAGAAGCAGGATATGTGTAAAATGACCAAAGAAAAGCACACAGCCAGAAATAATAATAAACAAAATAAAATCAATAAAAAAAATTAAAATGAAGAACTCGGTTGAAAAGAAATCTGTGTTTTTGTTGATATTGTTTGATTGGATTTAGTTTTGTTTCATGTTCTGTCATGTTTTCTCCAAGTTTATTTTGTTACTTTTGTTGTTTCCACCTGTTCTCCTCAGCCCGGTCCCTTGTGTCTGTCTATCAATCAGCCTACTCAGCTACATGTCTCTTGTCCAGGTGCACATCATTGTCTGGTCAGTTTGCTTGTTTTTAGTTCTCTGGTTTCTTTCAGTCTTTGTTGGTTCATTGTTCAGAAATCGGAAAGCGTGTTCTTGTATTCTCCATGCAACTTAAGGAAGAGTCCTTCAGTATGGCTGGATAGCTAGTTGCACTGGACTACAATTGCTCAACTTGGCATTGCAAATCATGCACTCAGGATGCTGATTCATATCACTCAACTCTATATTTACAGAGTACTTTAACACAAGCACCACTGTTTTCTTAAGATGAAACCTGTCACGGTTGGCTGTGGTTTTGGACCCAAGTGTGGCGAGGAAGAGCGAGGAGGCCGAGGTAAAGTCCACCGATTGGTCAGACACACTGGGAAGGGAAGAAACACACAGGTTGACGTGATCAGACATAACGAGTCAAAGGGAGAAATCAGGAACACATGACAAACACCAACCACAGACAAAAACAACAAACACATCCATAATAAACAAAATCCAACCCCTACAATACTGAAACATAACAGAACTGAAGGGCAGCAGATAAACAGAGGCCCCAGAATTCAAACCAGTGGAATACCATACATCGTTACACATGTGAATTCATTGCACATATTTGTCCGATCACTTTCTTCTTCTTCTTTATGTGCTCAACACAGTTAGCATGAAAGGACTAAAATAATAAAGAAACCAACATGCACCAAATTTCCTGCTGCACAGATAGGCCAAGCATCGTAGCATGATCACCAGCATGACTCACCAAGTTAAGAACCACTGTTTTATCATATGGGATGTATTGCAAAAACTTCAGTACAACAAGTTGTCTTACTCTTTCTAGCTGCACTTGGGTACTGATAGGAACTAAAAATAAAAGAACACAAGCAATCCCATTTTAACAGAGCCTTAACAATTCTCCGTTACAAGCATTAGGACAAATAAAGGTCTCATCTCAAAATGAATAAACACCCCCAGCTACTGTTTGAAGAAACACCATATTTTGTCGTGTTCTTGTGAGTGCAGACATATACAGGATGCCAAATGTGTGAAAATTAAGTGACAGTTGGAAGGCTTTATGGCATTATGAGCATTACATCAGTGCCTGTTGGTGTCCCTATTTCTTTTTCTTTCTTGCCTTCACGCCTCTTCCTCTCTTCCCTTGCTTACGATCAAATTAATTTGTCATGAAAGACCTCAAATTCATCATTCATGCCTGCTCACGCAAACACACCACTACACACACATAGCTTTCAGTGAATATAGACTCATACGAGGATATGGACGGCTCTAAGTCCTCTTTAAACCAAGCCTTTATTTCCCCTGTCGCTCAATGAGTTGTGTGTATGTGTGTGTTAGGAGACGCAGGTATGAGCACAAGCCTGTGTATACTTAAGGGACAGCAGACAATGCAAAACTTGAACGTTTGTGTGTGCCTTCACGGGCGTCTGTGTGTCTCTTTCCTCGTCTTAATTAAAAGTGAGGCAGCAGTCACCAAAGCAGCCGCTGGGAATATTTTTAATTATTTGCCACCTCTCGCGTTTTTTATGTGATTACAGACAGCGAGCGGAGATTAAGCGACAGTGAGGTTGTATTTGCACGCAGTTACTGTTTGTCAAAGGTGACAGAAATAATGACTGCTGTAAAACATGCTTGACTGTACATGTGCTTCCCCGCATGACTGTGTGAGGGTAAAGCAAACAAGCGAATAAACTTTTGATAAAGTTACATCAACGTCAAGTTCGTCAACCAAGTAAAGCACCTTTAAAGGAATACAAGACTTATGAAAAACTAACCAGCTATTCTACGAAATGGTTAATTTAAACTCTTCCCTGAAAAAAAATTCAATTTATGTTAAACGATTATGATTTTTTTTATTTTGTTTTATTTATTTATTTTGCATTAAGTACAATATCTGCCATTTTGGACAGTCACGTGATCATCGTGACGTATCGCGTGCGTAAAATACACATTGAATGACATAGCATGAATGACAACAAAGAGACTCATGAGGATTTATTGCGTCCCACGGCAAACATCAAAGATGGAATTATGCCCTACAGCAGGGGTGGCCAAGTTCGGTCCTCGAGAGCCACTATCCAGCCTGTTTTCCATGTCTTCCTCCTTCAGCGCAGCTGATTCTAATGATCAGCTCATCAGCAAGCTTTGCAGAAGCCTGACAATGATCCTGATCATGAATCAGGTGTGTTAGTGGAGAGAAACATGGAAAACAGGCTGGATAGTGGCTCTCGAGGACCGAACTTGGCCACCCTTGCCCTACAGCAAAGAAGCACTTCTTCAAAAGCAGTACAGCCACGGAGGACTCGCCAAAAATGTGTGTCCAGCCGAAAGCAAAAATTAAATGAAACTGGCCGACTCATTCAGCCAGCCGGCGCATAGCCTAGCGAGTAGAAGTTCGGGAGTGTCTGCAAGTAGCGTGTTACAGAGGCTCAAATTACCAGTCAACTCACCATTGACATTGTTCACTCTGGAAATGTAATTTGTGGTCGGTCCCTAACCTGGACTTATAAACATCCGGGTGACTTTTACTCTGCTAGGCTATGCTACATGACATGAAACCTGACGTGCTGAGTATTTTACTCTGATTAGATGTGGCGCAGTAATTGGGATAGAAGACGGCCTTTCTCTTGCCCATTACGTCAACAAATTGCCATTGAAATGAACGAAGGCGGCTCTCGTTCACGCACAGGATACATCATCACGATCACGTGACCAGGATAATGCCGTTCACCATGTTCTTATTTTGATACTGAATCGGTTTAAAAGAGAATTCAACAAGATACCAGAGATATTTGCACTTTTATTCTTTTTACACAATGCCTAATCCAATACTGAAAAATGAGTTATAAGTCTTGTATCGCTTTAAAACTCAAGAAATCTAGACATTGACCTGTCATGCCACTGACACGCGTGCTCCCTCTACAAATTACCCAATTTATTCATTTAAAAAAAACACACAACCAGAGTACAAAGCACTAATAGTGTGTGATTTACTGAGCAGCATATTAAAAAACAGCGCCATTCATTAATATGTAAAGTAGTTAGCGGTCATGAATTGGTTGGGGTTGAGAGAGCAGAGTGCAACGAGGATAAGGCGGGGGCGTAGCGGGGGCAATAGATTCAAGGCTGCCAAGCCAAGGGTTGATTGGGTTCAGCAGTGCTGATTGATAAGTGTGTGTGTGTGTGTGTGTGTGTGTGTGTGTGTGTGTGTGTGCGTTTGTTAATGTGGTTTAGACCGACAAATGACCTGACATTTGACCTGGGAAAAGTTGACACTTGTGTTTAGAGCGACACAGGCAGTGTCGGCCTAATTCAAGACTTGTTTTTTAATTTTTTAGGGTCTATAAAAACGTTTTTTTCTGTAAAAAGAGAAAAATGTGGGCCTACTACTCAGCTAGGACAATAATTATGCATGAATTCATTTCTAAATATCTTATAAATATGATTTTTTGATCTGTCAGTGTAATCCCCTCGTCTGAGATTTTGTGTGTGTGTATGACATCCTACTGGCCGTTTTTTATTATTGCACTTTCACACACACACACAAAAGTACACACAAAGGGGGCGGTGGCATGACGTGTAATGTGGGCGTGAGGTATACCGGATCTCCCGCGAAAGCCACACGCGTCAACGTGGGATGCAGACAAACACAACGCAGAACTAACTGCACGGTAAGTAACAAGCATATATTCATGGTAAATACACCCAATTTAATGAGAACACGGTTATTTTTGTTGCGGTGAGGTAATTTCATCAAGGCAGGGCAACTTTTTACGCTGTTTTAAAAAGGTTTCATGATAGAAAATGGAACCTTTTTAATTCGTTTACGCAGATGCCTCGTTTGTTGTTGCTGGTTATTCAGATATCTCATTTAAACACGTACGTGACGGTTGTTCCACCATAATGATTATCTCATATTAGGACAGGCGGTTGGGATTAAGGATGGATGGATTAATTTTCTTTACGAAGCGGATATTTTGCCGAGTTTTAAAAGCTCACTTAGCGTTATTTTGCCGTGAACTGCGCGAGAACTATACAAGTTTGAATTCTGTGTCGGCAAAATAGCGCTAGCAGGAGAGTTGCCGGTAGCCTCTTAGCACTATATTTTGCTGTGAAACGCGAGAGAACTACAAGTACCAATTCTGCGCCGGCAAAATAGCGCCAGCAGAAGAGTTGTGGGTCTCGCCTTTAACAGCTATCTTGCCGTGGGTCGCGCAAGAACTACAAGTAGGCCTACGAATTCTGCGCCGGAAAAAAAGCGCTAGCAGGAAAATGTCCACTCCCTTTTCTCTAACGTTTGTATTTATCTTTAGCCATCTGTTACTTAATTAATGAGCGAGCTTGAGCATTTTCACGTATTGACAATTCCGAGGTGACGTCATCTCCTCTCATTGAAAAGCATTAGACTTTGGATCGTTGTAGTTTGATTTGTGAGGATTATTTTGATTTTAAAATATGAGATGTTTATATTATTGTTTATAACAATCATTTCATTTTTAGAATCTTTACTTTTTCTTTGGGTACAGAGGCTCTTGATTTAAAAAAGAAAAACATGCCAAGGCGAAGGTGTTTGAATCCCAAAAAAGAAGCAATGCTTTATATCGATACCGGAAGAGACAAACATGGACTTGATGTGAAATACATCAGTGAATTCAAAGGTAAGATACATCTCACAATAACAGTTAACTAAAAAGTCAATCTTCCACCTGACTTCATTATTATTTTTGTCATTACTAGGGAGAGGGGTCTTTGCTTGTGCTTCTTTTGAAAAAGGAGACTTCCTGCTAGAATATCGTGGTGCACTTCTAAGCAAACAAGAATGTGAGAGGAGACAGAGATTGTACCATGACAAAATGAAAGCATTCATGTTTGAGTTTCGCTTTGACGGAAGAACTTGGTGGTGCGTATTAAGTCCATGCTCCATTTAATTAGTCCATATTAAAAGTCCATAATTTGTTTAGATTCATTAGCTTTGAGTCAAAACCCGAATCAACACTACCAAGTTCTAACTATATAATATTAATAATTGGTTTTCTATTTGAAGTGTTGATGCAGCAACAGAGGATGGGTCACTAGGAAGACTGGTCAATGATGACCACATCAACCCAAATTCCACAATGAAGTATTTAAATGTGCAAGGAAAGCCCCATCTGTGTTTATTTGCGACACGGGACATTGACCCAGGAGAGGAGATTACATATAATTATGGCGACTCTGACTGGCCATGGAGAAGCAAGGTATCATATCAGAATGTGATGAGTGGTTAGTGATCTGAAAATCAGTATTGACTGAATTAAACTCATGATGTTTGTCAATTTAAACCTCAGGAATCTGGCCGACAAAACACATCCACATCCAAGCTCACCATAGAGGAAACTACATCTACAGCGCCCACAGATGCTCTGAAATCTTTTCAAGAGGTAAATCATGTACACTCTTTTAGTGCTCTTTTACAGTCCATACGCTATTTACAGGTTAGGGTTGTCACAATACTAAAATTTCAAACTCAATATCGATACCCAGGAAAATACTTGATACTTAATACCATTCAATACCATACCAAAAGATATACTAATCCTAAAATAACAAAAATAAATAGGACAATCACTTTTTCACATGCAAATAAATAATTTAAACAAATGAAAGAATATGCCATATTAAAAAATGCCACTTTATTCTATGAATGACTGTCTGAGCCTGTCGTATCACTGGTCTGAATTTTCTTTGCGGTTGGAAGTTTTTTTTTGTTTGTTTTTTTTAAAGACAAGCATGTCAATGTGCTCCTGTGCACTTCATGGCTTGCATATGAGCCCTGAATTTACTAAAAATGAGGCACAACTTGAAGCAGCAATGCACACTATGCTAACTGTGAGGCCGTGGCTAATGGATAATAATAAAACAACAGTCACTTACTGAGCATAAGTCTAACCGTGGTAGCCAGCTAACGGCTGATAACAAAACAAGGCATCTGGCTTTTTCTTGTCCACCAAAACTGGCACGTTTAGCCCTCCTGCCACCACACTGGCCATACTAAGCAACTGTAAAACATAACTGAACAAGCAAGGTTGCAGTGTGGGCTCTCCTGGGTGCGGGAGCCTATCTGCCGAGGCAGTGATGCTAGTGGAGTGTGCACGGCTGACGCTGCAGTATTGATAAAGTGATATTGTATCCGGATATGATGTGTTTGAAAAGTATCGATACTTTTGACAACCCTATTAAAAGTACACAACGGGATTGTTAATTGGATTTTAGCGCCACCTTTAACTCTTAAAAAACAGACAGTTTACCACTCATCCATGTCTGTGTTTGTTTCCTTCCTGTCTCTTTTGCAGCATTCTGACGCAGAGAAGTCTGCCCAACCCTCCGGAGTTGAACAGGTACATGTAGTTGTTTAATAGATTTCAACGCCATCTGGCAGTTAAAAACTGTATGCATATTTCTGCACTTTCAGTGAATTTGTAATCAAACATCATTTCTGTGCGTATTGTCTCTGTATTTTTCTCTTTCAGTCCATGATGGAGACA
Source organism: Vanacampus margaritifer (assembly GCF_051991255.1). Lineage (NCBI taxonomy): Eukaryota > Metazoa > Chordata > Actinopteri > Syngnathiformes > Syngnathidae > Vanacampus > Vanacampus margaritifer. Next base: position 4,846,043 of record NC_135451.1, read on the forward strand.
AGGCACTCCTCAATGAGTTTGAGCCAGAATAGTTCTCAAAAGGTAAATTACTTTATCACTAATGAGTGTCATTTAGCATCCAACTACAATAATTGTTTGCAGTGCTCAATCAAGTCACCAGTAATATTTTAGTGTACAGAAAAACTTATTGAAGGCTTGATAATATTTTGAATAGACTGAGTGTGTGTGTTATCACCTGAATTTATTGTGTATTGGACTGACACATTTCGTGATAGTATGTTCAAGTTTTAAGTCACAACCTCATCCATAGGTTTGAATGTGTGTGTGTGTGTGTTGTGTCCAAGTATGGCATAGACTGACACTGGCATACGCTGACTTTTGCCGAGAAAGCATTTGCTGTAGAAGTTGAGTCGCACTCACCTACTTGTGTGTGTGTGTTCACATAATCTCATGGTTTAGAGGTACATTTAACTTCATTGTATCTTTAAGTCTCACAGTCAACCAATGTCACCTTTCTGTGGAGTTGAATCACTATACATACAGTATATCAATATACTTGGTAGGCTGTTGTTTTTTAAATGACCTAACATAAACTCTGTGTTTCTTGATCCTGAATCACTCTCAATCAGCAACGTAATGTAAAGCGTTGTCTCAATGAAGGTATGTCTATGTTTAATGTTTCCTTCCTGTCTCTTTTGCAGCATTCTGACGCAGAGAGGTCAGCCCAAACCTCAGATGTTGAAAATGTTGAACAGGTACATGTGGTTGTCAAATGGATATCAATGCCATCTGGCAATTAAAAACTGTCAAAGTTTACCGCTCATGCATATTTCTGCAACTTGAAACAAAACAGTCTGATGGCACCTGTGTGTAATGTCTCTGTATTTTTCTCTTTCAGTGCATGATGGAGACAAGGCACTCCTCAATGAGTTTGAGCCAGGGTGATCTGATTTCAGCATTTGAGCCACAGACCAGTTCTCAAAAGGTAAATTATGTTTTCCTCTAATGATTGTCATTTAGCATCCAACTACAATAATTGTTTGCAGTGCTCTAGGCTTGATCATATTTTGAATAGACCGAGTGTGTGTGTGTGTGTGTGTGTGTTATCACCTGGATTTATTGTGTATTGGACTGACACATTTCGTGATAGTATGTTCAAGTTTTAAGTCACAACCTCATCCATAGGTTTGAATGTGTGTTGTGTCCAAGTATGGCATAGACTGACACTGGCATACGCTGACTTTTGCCGAGAAAGCATTTGCTGTAGAAGTTGAGTCGCACTCACCTACTTGTGTGTGTGTGTTCACATAATCTCATGGTTTAGAGGGACATTTAACCTCATTGTATCTTTAAGTCTCACAGTCACCCAATGTCACCTTTCTGTGGAGTTGAATCACTATACATACAGTATATCAATATACTTGGTAGGCTGTTGTTTAAATGACCTAACATAAACTCAGTGTTTCTTGATCCTGCATCACTCTGAATCAGCAACGTAATGTAAAGCGTTGTCTTTATGAAGGTCTGTCTATGTTTAATGTTTCCTTCCTGTCTCTTTTGCAGCATTCCGACACAAAAAGGTCAGCCCAACCCTTAGAGGTTGAAGATATTGAACAGGTATACAGTACGTGGTTGTTAAATGAATTTCAACGCCATCTGGCAATTAAAAACTGTCAAAGTTTGGCGCTCATGCATATTTCTGCAACTTCAGTGAATTTGTAGTAATCAAACTGTCTGTGATTACACCTGTGTGTATTGTCTCTGTATTTTTTTTCAGTACATGATGGAGACAAGTGACTCCACATTGACCTTGTGCCAGGGTGACCTGAGTCCAGAACTTGAGCCACAGACCAGTTCTCAAAAGGTAAATTACTTCATCTCTAATGAGTGTTATTTAAAGTCCAATTACAGTTAACGTTCAACAATTGTTTCCTGTGCATGTCAAGTCATCAGCAATATTTTTGTGCTCTGAGAAACTTCATTGGATGCTTGATAATTGAAGTCAGTTTGTACATATTTGTTCATCTAAGTTTTTTTTTGTTGTTGCTAGCAATCCCACATGCTTAATAAATATTTTGCCAACACTTTCTAAATAAATTACCCCCTACCCTCCCCAGGACTGTTGGAAACACCTTCTTGAGGTCTCAACACTGTCAGCCTTTGACAAGTGTGTTCTATGCTTGGGACCTATATCTTCTTTTACATGGACTGGATACAGATGCAAAGGTAAACCATATATTGATAGCATTGCTTTGAGTCCAAATTTAGACGATACAGCCAGAAACCAAACAAATGATGCAAATGGCCACCGAACAGTTGTCTGCATTGTGGACATGATGTAACAATTTAATTACTGGCAACTTTTCTTACACAATATAAAAATACAGCACTGATTGGTACAGAGAAGAAAATTGTTTAAAGAAGTTATGTTGTAACTGTAACTGGCACTGTTTGTTTGACCCAACATTTTCTAACTCTGTTCACAGCATGTTCAAGAGTCTGGCATCTGTCCTGCTACAGACGGAAGCAAGGAGACGATGAAATATTAGACTCGGATGAGGAGCAGAACTCTGGAAGTGAATATGTCCCTGATTCAGATGATGATTCAGATTCAAGCATGACTTTGGTGCCTAATCAGTCTAAAGTGCGACAGAGGGAAGGAATACCAGCCTTACCCACTAACAACTCTAACAGTTTGGACACACATTTTCCAAATGAAGCTGGCACATCAAAATGTTTGCCCACAGATGTCATTGCTGGCAAAACGTCAGATTCAGAAATTTCTAGCAAAGACTCATCAAATAAGCATGTGAAGAACAAAGATAAAAAATCTCTAGAACATCTTAATTTGACCAATAGAAATTACTGTTTTGTTTGTGGTAAGCCACAAAGCAGACTGACTCGCCACCTGAAAGTACACATGTCTCACCCAGAAGTTGCATATGCATTTTACCTCCCTGATCACTCTCAGGAGCGCAAGACTTTGTTTGAAAAAATGCGAAACAGAGGAAACTTTCAACATAACACTGCCATACTCCAAGGTGAAAATGGACAATTAAAAGTGAAAAGGAGGCCAAAATCTACTGCAGTGGCTGGAAACTTTGTGCATTGTATGCACTGCCAGGGCTTATACGTACGCAAAGATCTGTGGAGACATGTCCGAAGATGTCCCTTAAGGCCAGAAAATTGCAATCTGGATAAACAAGCTGGAAGAGCCAGAGTTCTGTGTTTAGCTACAGCCCAAGATACCGTATTCAGTCAACACTTCTCGAGTGGAATGTGGAAGGTTCTTAGCACAATGAAGACGGATGAGATTGGCCTTGCTGTACGAAATGACCTATCTATTGTTCATTTGGCCCAGTCCCTGTACAATAAACATGGTCAAGATCCCACAAAGTACGAACATATTCGACAAAAGCTCCGAGAAGTGGGACGACTGCTGGTATGTCTGCGAGCAAACTTCTCTGTACACAGCCTGGAGGAAGCCATAAAGCCCTCAAACTTTCAAACAGTTGTTCAAGCAGTGAAGCAAGTTGCTGGATTTGACGAAGAAAGCCTCTCCTACCATACACCAAGCCTGGCTTTGAAATTGGGGCACACACTAAACAAAATCTGCGACATCATTCATTGTCGTGCACTAATGGCAGAAGATGCAACACTGGTGAAGGAAACTGAAACATTTAGGAAACTATATACCTCCAAGTGGTGTGAGTTGATTTCCCACAAAGCTCTGAGCACACTGAGCAGTGCCAAGTATAATAAGCCAACAACACTGCCCTTTACGGAGGATGTCCAGGTACTTCACCAGTACCTTCAGAAGACTGTTGACAGTGCTGTTAGTAACTTGGTAGAGGAAGCAACACCGAAAAACTATGCTGAGCTTGCGAAACTTACTTTAGCACAAATAATTGTTTTTAATCGGAGACGCGCTGGAGAAGTTTCAAAAATGCTCAGCAAAGGTTTTAATGAGAGAGACAGCACAAAGCTGCACAAAGATGTTGCCTTGGGTCTTTCTCAGCTCGAGCAAAGGTTGTGCAACTATTTCACCAGAGTAGAACTTGTTGGGAAAAGAGAGCGAAAGGTGGTGGTTCTTCTTGCACCATCTACGGTAGAAGCGCTGTCACTTCTAACCAATAAAAGGAAGGAGTGTGGTGTCCCAGATGAGAATATTTTTCTATTTGGAAGACCCAAAACTTTAACATACTACAGAGGATGTGATTGCTTGCGTATTTACGCAAGCCTGTGTGGAGCTAAACAGCCAGAGCTCCTCAGATCTACACAACTTAGAAAACATGTCGCCACACTCACACAGATACTGAATTTGAAAAAAAATGAACTTGACCAGGTTGCAGATTTCCTGGGGCATGATATCAGAGTCCATAGGGATTTCTATAGGTTGCCGGTCCCAACCATGCAGTTGGCCAAGATCTCAAAACTGCTCTTATCCATAGAAAAAGGAGAGCTTTCTGGTCTACAGGGTAAATCTCTGGATGAAATTGAAATTGAAGGTGAGTGTTCAGAATGTCAGATGATGTCCTGTTTATCAGGGGTGGGAAAATATGGGTACCTCAAGATTCGATTCGCTTTAGATGCATCATTAGTACATTTGCTTACATTTCATAGCTAATGTAAACCACTGGTACATTTTTAAAACAATTGCAGAACTCAAGGAAAAGCAAAGATTTATATTTCACACTGACTTTTATTAAAGTGGCTAGGCAACCTGGTTTACAATAGTGTGTCAACACACATTTCAAAAAGTGCCAATGGCAGCGTTTGCTGTAACAAATGTTTAACTTCTCCCAGTGCAATATGCAGAAGACGACAGTGTTTTTTTTTTTTAATTTATATAAACTTTAAAAATCTATTTTTAATACCGGTAACTCTGAATCGAAGCAGAATTTTTTTTAATACAACGATTGATGCATAAAAAAAAACAATTATCGCTCTCACCCCTAAGGAGTGGCATCCTTTCCATCTTGCATCTGTTACAGCTTACAGCTAGTTTTTCTATAGCAAATGCAACGTATTTATCTAAATAGCATCACATTATCTGCTTTAAACTTGTACACAGTACAACATAATGTTGGTGTTTAATCAGTCAACAAGGTCACCTATGCTGAAATGTGAGGAAATGTTTGCCATTGAAATTTATGACTAGAAAACTTTTTTTTTAATGTTCTGTATGCCTCCCTAACTCCCTCCAGGATAGTTTGGAGTAATTTTAGATTATCATCAGTGTTGATACAAAATTCAGTATTTGGTGGAGGAGTTTAAGAGATTGTGTGTACATTATTAAATTGGCAGAACAATTCTAAAACTTGAGGCCTTGGGGTCTGATGTCTCACTGATCTTTTCTTATGACTATCTTTTTCTAGATAACTTATCATTCAGTGAGAATGAAAATAATGATGGCAGTGACTCAGAGGGCAGCGACACAGAGGTCGGAGGACCACTTTGTGAAGATGGCAAAGACCTGGATCCAGCCTCAGACTCTACGATCCTTGAGCAGGAACAGAACTCTGGTGGCCAAGGTAGGTTCTCTGTCTACTTTACAAATTTTCTCTCAGCAGACGGGGCAACAAAGGCCGCCCGGTATCAGTATTTGTTGATGAGACAATTTTCACACGTCGTTTTTGTTTTTACCAGATAAGCTGTCACATGTGACATCTACAGTAGGAGACACAGTCCCTTCAACTGGCGGTAAGACAAGCTTTAGGGTCTTTAGATTATGTTATGAAAATATGCAATGATGTAAGGCCTCCTGAGCAATGAAATGAGCTAAAAAAAAAAACATAAAATAAAGTCACGTAACTGCTTAAGACTAGATGCAGTCGGTAATGGTCTTTTCTTTTGCCATCCTGCAGCCACACAATAGCCTGCATTAGTCCATAAATAATGGCTGTGGAGAGTACTATCTACTTCCTGTTTTTGTGTTGCAGCCACTGTAATTGACAAATAATCTGTGACATTAGTTAGACTTACCTTCTGATTGTTCAAGTATCTGTAAATATATATATATGTATTTTTTGTTTTGTTTACTTACAGTCCTCTCAGGAAAAGACGATGCTGATCAAGAAAGTGAGGGAAGGAGACAGCCAAAGAAAATGTGGAGCAAAGCCGAGGTCGCTGCAGTGATGCGACATTTTGGAAGCCACATAAAAAAAGGAAAACTTGCCTCCAAAGTTGAATGCAGCCAGTGTAAGCGGGCAGAAGACCCTGTGCTGTCACAACGGACTGTACAGAATATTAGAGACTTTGTGAGAAACCGAATAACCACAGCCAAAAGGCAGGCCCAGAAGAGACGGTAAACCCATTTGCTGGTATCTCACTAAGCAACGAATGCTTGCGAACATAGAGAATTTGGAGTTTTTGTCGGGATTCATAAAAGGTTGCAGAAATGTTCAGTTTTCACTTGTCAGTTTTTCCTGTTGCAAAGTTTTTTTTAACATGTTCAGACAGTTTTTCACTTTCTGCAAGCATCTTCTGAAACCTTATATGAACCGTGACAAAAAAAACAACAAATTTGCTATTTACCCAAGCATTCATCACTCAGTGAGATACCAGCATGAGAGTTTCATTTAAAACTAAATTCTGGGAACTTTTTATTTATGTATTTAATTATATTTTCACTTAATGCTTCAGACACTAAGAACTCCCTGCACTTTTTCTCTTAGAAATTAAAACGAAAATCTTAAGGGAGATCTGAAGTATATGCCACAAAGGAGGTGGGACTAGGTCACACACACGCTGTTTCTGGTTACTGTTGCAACATAAGGGTGGAAGTGCGAGTATGGGGCACGGCCTATATGGCGCTACAATAACTGGTATCAGCGTAGGTGTGTGACTTGCGGAAGTTGCAAGTCCCGCTTCCCCCGTGGCATATACTGTACCCCATTTACTTGCCTAATTTTCAATTGACCTTAACACAAGCTAATGACCCTGGCAGCACCCAGCACTTTTTGTTAGCAAATAGCCCAATTTGTTTTAAAACTTAATGTTTAAAATTAAACTAAAAGCCTTAAACAAATTTGAAAGTTATAAACATGCTTAATAGCATTTCAACATTTAAAAAAATATTAATTTTGACCCCATTTTTTTCTTTTGCTACAAATGATTATCAGCTCCAAATGTGGTTATTGGCCTCTTTGACTACAAATAATCAGTATGGTGTCGGCACTGTCTATCACTACTACTATAAACTCTATATTGGAATATTAAACTACAAGGCTCTGGATTTTCAGTAGGATAAAAATGGCACACCAACACGTAGTGCGTAGTGGCTCGGAACACCTTGATTAGAAAGGACTTTGTAGAAAACAGTGTACAGTGTCTAGACCAGTCATACTTGTTAATAAAACATCTGTGTTTACTTTAATTTAGATTGCGTTTGTATGTTTTTACGTTTGTGATATTACAGCTTGGTTAGTGTGGGGTTGCTAATTTCTGAGGTTTAAAGGAGCCTGTGTCATTAAATAGACACTTTCCTACATTCTTTGTGCAGTTGCGTCTTAATTTGTGTGGCTGCAAATGTGAGGTAATTGCCTTTTTAAAGTCTCAATAATGTTGATGCTCATTACTGTCGTATTTTTTGTATTAGTCATGAAGAAACACTTACAGGGGTGAATTCATCATCCATCTATATCCAATTGCTCTCTTTTGGTTCTGTTCACCTAATGCATAGTGGTGTCAGGTGGTGTATTTATGTTAATTTTGGGTGGTGGGGGGCGTGACTACCTTGTCCCTTTAAAGTCACCTTAATCCTGTTTTGTCCTTGTAAACCACAATTCAAGTGTCGTCCCAAACCACCATTTTGTCAGGTCTGATATCTCAGGTTGTTAACCTCTTTTCTAAGCTCTGAAGGGTGCTAAATTCTTCTCAATTTTTTTGAAGTGATTTAGCCTTACTCCCATCATTCTAAACCCTTTTAAAAGGTGTGTCAACCTAAATCACCACCGGGCCTGTTTCTGAAATTTGTCAGTCTATACCATATAAACAGGTATGTGTGTGTGTGTGTGTGTGTGTGTGTGTGTGTGCGTGTGTGCGCGCGTGTGTGTGTGTGTGTGTGCGTGTGTGTGTGTGTGTGCGTGTGTGTGTTTGTGTGTGTGTGTAGGTAGTAACATACTTGCAAGTACATTCAAATGTATTTGCAGGTACATTTGAAAAAAATTACATGTTCATTGAATCATACTTGCAAATATATTTGAATATTTACTCCATATTGACAGCTCCATGCTTCCATAAAAAAATATTAAATTGGACTCAATGCACACATGACCCAAAGTGGTGTCAGTAGTATTTAAGAGTATTTTTTCAATAAATCTTCCATTTGACAATTTTCCCCTTAATGCGCATGCGCAAGTCAATATCTCGTGGCATTATAGAAAAATATGCCAAACAGAAATCATGCACTGTATGTACACTAATCAAAGTTACAACTAAACAATGTTTATTTCCTTAATTTTGAAACATATTTGTATAATGGAGGCCAAATGCTAAAATTAGCATTTTTGTACTTAATACCTTGCGGCATTATGGGAAAATAAATATTCCGTTTTTAGGATTTAGTCAACAAATTGAACATATTTGCAAATACTTTTAAACATACTTGAAAGTAAGTTCGACCATATTCGCATGTTCACTCGAATGTAGATGCAAATACGTTTAAACGTACTTGCAAATATGTTTAAACATATTTGCCAATCAAAAATGTTTATTTCACATTGGGGGCTTCATGCTTCCGTATAAAACTTTAAATTGGAGTCTACACACACCTGACACCATTTAAAGTGCCTCTGATTCCAAATTAATTGTTGGAGTTGGCTTTCTTCTAGGAGAAGTGTTTTTTAAACTGGTCATAAGTCTTGTCTCAAGCCCCAGTTGAAGCTGAAGAAAAGAACAAAATCATGATGTCTCTACCACCATGCTTCACTACACACATGCGCAAAAATTGTGTGCAATGGGCTAAAATTGACTGATCGATTTAAGTGGATGAAACTCAAAATATTAAATATTTAAAAACAAGAATGTGTTGATTTAATTGTAACTGCTAAAAAATATTAAAGGAACAAAGTGTTCCCTTAATTGTTTTAATTTTTTTTAGTAGTACATATATACATCTCATGAACACTGCTCAGAGCTATTAAGGGAACACTTTGTTCCTTTAATTTTTTTTGAGCAGTATATTTATTTATGATATTTGTACAGGCCAAATCAGGCCAGCCTGAGCTAAGCTACATATGGTGGTCCGACATGGTGCTATAGTGGTCCTGGAAAATTGGGCCACTTTTATTGTTGGACCCTGCCAGTTGTTTATTTTTACTTATCCTCACCAGAAAATGTTTTGTTACTATTATTTTTAAATCCAATTTGTATAAGTCATATTAATAGTGTAAAAAGTTTTCAATGGTTTATCTTTGTCTCTATAGACCTGGAAACTAAATGAACAGTGGAGCCAAACCCAAGGCACGCTTAGGACCGCCCCCTCAATTGAACAATTTTGACCTGACAGAGCGTCTGCAACATGAAATAAATAAATGTGAGAGCAGCGTTTTTATTGATTGATATGTTATTGTATTTATATATTTATTTATATATTTATTTTTTGAATCTCGTTTTTTATTTTTGTATTTATTTTTACTTTATTTATTTAGGGTATATAGTTGTTTTAATTTCCATTTATATTTATTTTTTGTATTTAATTTTTGAATTATAATTGTATATCCTTTTTCATTTTCACTTCTATTCATGTATTTATTTATTTAGTCATTCATTTATTTTTAATTTTAGCAGTTTTGATCCTCCATCTGTCTCATCTTTTTACATCACAAAATCTCATCACAATACAGTAGAAGTGTGTAGACTTTTTATATCCACTCTAAGTATATGTGCATGTGTGCGTGCATATGGAGCACAAGTTCTGTTGACAAGCAGGCGTGTTTGATTGAAGATTCTAAATGGGTAGCTGTGCATGTTTGCTAGTGTGTGCGCATGTGTGCCTTCTAGGGTCTCTTGGTCCCCAAGGTGATTAAAGAGAATAAATATGCTTGATTACAAATGTCCTACCTCCCCATCAACTCCGCTTGATGTATGCAGTTTAATTGAGCGTCAAAAGCAAAGTATGAGTTATGGCACGAGCAGACAGGCCAATATCTCAAAGAGGCTGAGAGAGGGAGAGATTATTTGTCAAACACCACAAGAGAAAAAAGCTATATCAATCAGGTGGAAAAAAGTGGCCATTTGAAATAAAATTGAAAAACCTCATTAGCTGCTTACCCCTTGACAGGTTGGAATTAAAGACTTTTTAATATCATCAGAACTGGTTCGACGTAAACACATAGCTTCATTAACAAAACACAACTGGTAACATTTGCTCGGTCATACAGCCATGCAGCAGGTGCAAACTTGAATATCTAAAGCATGTGTGTTTCTCTGTTTCAGCCACAGTGCAGAAACGTATCCATAATATCTTATTTTATCTAATTTAATAAAGTCATGCTGTAGACATTTAGGACATTTTTAAGGCCATATTTAAGACTTTAAATTGCAAAGAAGATTTACACAATCTGATCACATAAGGCTCAAATCCAAAACTTGTTCCTTTCTACACAACTGTATGCTAACCATATTAATGGTTCCACAAAGCAAAACATGCATAATACATGTATTAAAGACTTCTACCATGAAAAGGATTGAGCTCATTTTTAAAGATAATTTTGTAAAAGCTACCTAGGACTATTTAAGAATGTGTGGGCACATTCAAAACTAAATAAACAAAACTTGACAATCCATATTACTTTCACTTCATAAAACGAACTATAATTACAGTGAAAATGTCCTTAGTTTTCATATTTGTGAATTAATTTCATCCATGAGTTTTTGTGTTTGTTCATTTTGGTATTACTGTATAGCCATATGTAAGAAAGTTTAACAGTCTTTTGGGAGTTGTAGCTTATTTTACTTCATTTTATAATACTTACTGTGACTTTTTTGTGTTTTTTAATTTTTTTTTTTAATTATATATATATATATATATATATATATATAGTATAATACAATACAATAGAGTATAATACAATTTTAAGGAAAAATGCTATATTGGGATATTTAGGTCTTTCTTTAAAGTTGTCTATCTTTTTTGGGGGGGGGGGGATTTTATATATCAAGGGTACTAAAGGTTTTTGTACTTTGTATCGGTGTCGGTGACATCTCAAGAGTTGAGTACTCATACTGGTAGCCATCTGAAACGAAGTGGTGTAATAAAGTGTATTGACCATTTTCACTGATGTCACCTGATCACGTGACTGCCCTATGACGGACGGCGGAAAGAAATGATTGTTGAATGGAAGTGGACGTGACCCGGAGCGACTTAGTGACTTAGCGACTGTTATTTTACAAATTAAAAGTTATTATTGCCCATAGAGCCATGGAATCTATTACTTCAACCAAAGTTCGCCTGTCAGTTGAAGTTGCACATTTAGTCAGGACTCATAGAGCGCGATATTTACTTAAGTTGGAGATCGCTAGTTTGAAAACAGCCCTTACCTTTTGTTGTCTGCTGTTTTTACCAAGTTAATCAAATCGCCGACTTAGCCGGAATTCACAGCGCACGACCTATATCATTGTGTAGTCAATGCCGTCTCTTCTCCTTACACCGGGGCTGATTCAAAAGCTTGTCGCTGGCTGAGTCTCTGGGACGAGATGCTACGCTCACACCGGGGGACAATTTACCTCGTAATGCAAAGGTAACATTTGTTTATCATGCTAACTGACTTATATTTACATAGTCCGTTCTATATTGAAATGCTGTGATGATGTTATGTTACTATGTTTTCGAGCATGGAACAAATGACTATCGTAGTGGCAGTAATTTCATGAATATGACACAAAGACAAAATAGTCAAAGAAGAAGTTGAAGGAGGTGCATTTTAAAACTAAGCTGTGTGTTCGTGTAGTTAGAGTCCAAAATCCAAAGACTGAATCCAAAACTCTGGCGGACGCTGTTAATATTACTGATATGACCAAGAATAAAAGGACACACATATAGCAACTGCTCATCAAACAAGTGTGTTTGTGCTTGTGTTTGTGTGTGCTTCGTCCCTACCAATTCAAACACAAAATAGGACATCTTGATTTATTAATTTTTTTCAACCTCAAATAATGACCAGAATTGGGTGGACGTTATAAGCTACGAGTTAATTGAGATAGAAGATATGTCTTTTATTTTTTATTTTTTGCAAACATTGGAGAAAAAATAGAGCTATAGGTGGCTGAGCAAATAGTGACCAATTCTTCAATTGGATATCAGTTATGAATCAAAATCATTGTTATACACTATTGTGCAGCCTGGTTATATTGCCATCAAGCACAGGCCCTGTAAAGTGTATTCGGATTTCTGCCCTTTCTACAGAGTTAAGGCATGCGAGGTTTTCATTGTACATCTGCTGAGAGGTCAGAGCAAATGCGGAACCTTTTCAAATGTAGATCCCATAGACAGTGGGCTTCAAGACAGTGCAGCCAAGTGGAAATTTACTTATGTGGCATTTTCCACAAACTATTACCTGAAAATCATCTCCTCCGAGCAGCAGGGAATGCATGCAGAGGAAATCTGTAAAAAACATCCCGGTGTCTGTCTCACCTCTAACCTACGCACTTACACCAAGCACATACACACTCAGGCCTTGGTCTTCGTATGGGTTTCTTCTAATTGGCTTATTGTCTTGAGGAGCCAGTGACAGAGGCATACTTTCATACTAGGCTATAGAGAGGGATAGCTAATTTCCACCCGTTTCCCTGTCCGGGCTTCGACGCTGCACACAGCAAGCCCTCTCTGGAGGGATCATTAGGAGTCTGGCATTCTGACTTTCGCTCTCTCTACACACCCATACATCCCAAACCCACACTCGCACACACTTACACGCTACTGGTCAACAACTAAACACACACAGCTAACCTTTAGAGGAAAGTGAAACAAGGGATGTTATGGACGAGGCAAAAAGACAGGGCCATAGTCAAAATGTATTCTTCGTCAGACTATTCGGACGTGCATGCACATATCTAAGTGTAATGCAGCAAACACTCAAAATTTTACTTTTTGACATGCACAACCTTTATCTTCGTTTCAAGGGAGAACGAGTTGGAACAGATTTGCATATTATACATTACTCTTTGAAATTAATAAAGAAGAAATGGATTTTCATTATTATTCAGAATTAATATCCTGAAATTCTTCATCACAATAATAATGAGAGCCTAATTTAGAGATACACTAATACTTGATCATGCCATCTGGTCTTGCAATTGTGATGGAAATAATATAATGTTAACCCCCCCCAAAAAAAACTTTTTTTTCATGATCATGCCAAAGTTTTCACTCAAATATAACACTTTTTAGAGTAACGACTTGTCAATGTTGACATTTTGACATGCCAATGTTTTGCCATTAGTCTTGCCACACTTCACTTGACGGTAGCCCCTAACACAGGCTAGAAAAAAGTAGGAATATGGTTGCCATGTGTTAACTACAAAATAAAGTAAGCAAAAATATGTGTTTTGACACCAAAGTGGTTGTATTTCTGATGTCATCTGACAAATAAACATACCCCCCCCCCCCCCCCACCACCACATAGAGACTGCAATAACTTGGTTCCTTTATCATTCACAAACAGACATTTAATAATTTTATTGCTGAACACATTTGAACTCTCATTGACTATAACTGACTAGCTAGACTAACCAAAACAGCAACAACAAAGCATGAAAACGGTTGGTCAGATGAATTCAGATGTCAAGTCTTAAAAGCATTTCTAATCATGTTCCCTGTTCAGTATTAAAGATGATTGCACTTAATGTGGCGACAGCATCTTTAAAGATGATTAGCATTGTGGTCGCTCCGCAATGTTGTGCTCAGGAGAGCTACACAACCCTCTCAGTCTGCCTTCTTTGTATCCCAGTGGTTCTCAAAAAATTGTATGAATACAAATAGTGGACAATCACAGAATAATACAGTTCACTTGTATTTAGCAATACATTTATCATTATTATTTATTATTTAGTTATTATTATAATCATTATTATGTATTAGTCAATACATTTGCCCTTAATCTTTTAAATCTTTATATGTTTTCAAACATTTAAGCACAATATACATTAGAATTTTTTTTCTATTTTTTTTCCTATTTTTTTCTTTGTGAGCTCAGTATTTTTCATTCGGCTGCCTTCCCGAGTCAACATGTCATCATCATTGCTCTCTCTTTTTGGGTGCGTGCGTGCAAGTTTGTGCTCTTTAATTCACCTGATTCACGCAATGGCTCCTCAACCCCAACTCCAGCCGCATGGAAGGGCGGAACACTGGGAAGGGAGCAGTGGGGGACATGCAGTAGCCCAGAACACCAAGCCTAGCAGGGAAAGGTCCCAGTCGTTATGTCAGCGTGCCTAGTGAGAGCTAACTCTGTTACTGAGTTCGCCAGCTCGCTGACTGTCAAACTCTACACCTACACCGTGAATGTGACCAAATGTCGGGATTTACTTGAAAACATCTAGTAAAGTTGTCCTCCTTGTAAAATTTACTTAGAATTTCTGAGTGCATCAACCTTTACAAAGCTTTTTCAAGTAAATACTACTCCCAATTTTTAGAGTGTAGGCGTTTCACCCGGACGAGCAGGAGAGCTGGTAGGATAGTCTTCCGCATGCACATTTTTCAAAAATTGACAAATGGACGTTTGGCTTCTACTTTGAAAAGATCCTTGAATACACCTTTAACATTTAAATATTGTTTGGGATAATCACTTGAAAAGGTGACTAAGCTTTAAATACAATAAACAGATTTTACAATTAAAATGAATTGGGGCATATTGGACAAATGGTGTGGTTGTATATAGGCTTTACATGATCAGGATCACCAATACGATCAGAAGATGGAGCATATTTGAACACATTTTATATTTACAGTCAACCGCCGTCATTCGTGGGGGATAGGTACTGGTCCGGTCCATGAATAGCGAAAACCCACATATAATTGAAATGAACGGGGACATAAATTAAATCCCAACTGATCAACACCGATTGCAGTATGTAATGTCTGATTTCAGATCTGGCAAATTAAGACATTACAGCCGATAGCGATTTTGCATAAAATGCAAAATATCAGCCAATCCCGATCAAGCCGATCCGATCGGTGTAACATTTGTTATGGGCAACATGCAGTTTCTGATATTCACTGAACATTATATAAAATACCTGCCATCTAAGAGTGATGCAAGTATTTCTCCAGAATTGCAAGCGTGTCTGTCAATTCATGTGACAGGTTCAAATTGAGAGTGGGCAAAGCAGGATTGGACGGTGCAGGGACGTGCAGTCAACCAGTTGTGAGGGGGTGTAGTGGTGCTGGTGACTTCACGGGCCATAAAAAGCAGACACCCCCTTCCCTTGGGAGCTCCCTGTGAGAGAAGGGTTAAGGAAAATTTACGAGCCCCTATGCACCTTGGTCAACAAAAATAAAACAGCGGTGGTAATTACTTATTCATTATTAATAAGGAGCATTATTTATGAGCAGCGAAAAGAGGTGCTACATGCCCGTGGTTTCTTTCGTATCCCAACCGGACTGATTCTAGGATGATGCGGTGAAGACCCTGCCTGAGGCACTCTTACCGCTTCTCCTGCCCAGGCCTGATGTACTATCCCCTGGGTGGAGAGTAAAGGGCTAAGGAGCCAATGTCAAGAGATAGAGAATGTAGACCACAGAAAAAGCCGTCCGAATGCTTATGGTATACTGTATGCGAGAAGTTACCCCTGCATGCATTCATTCATAAATCCAAAGGCAACTCATCTAGCGATGGTTACAGGCAGAAAATTTTGTGTATGGTAGAATAAGATGTCTGGCATTAGTCAATAATCGAATGTCCCATGATGGCACATTTCCCAAGGATGCAATGCTAATCGGAGGATCGATCAATACTGCAGTTTCTTTTAAACACCGCCGCATAACATCCCATTGGACTGAATAACAGCATGAATTCTAATAGCTCTCAATATGATGGGAATTCTGGTATTTTTAGGCATTTGATCCTTCCTGAGGTTCATGGATTTAAAAGCTTTTGTGTTATGACCGTGAAATGATACATTTGCAGGCCTGCTTAAAACTCAATTTAACCATGGCTGCAGCATTGCCATAATGGCTACCCTCTATTTCCAGAGCTCTCCCAATCAATAACAAATTGCTGAAAGCACAAATGAGTCCATTTTCTGCTAGGGGGAAACGAGAATGATGAGAAAATAGGTGAAATTGATATGTGAGGGAATATTATCAATGCTCTAAATGTCAGCAGGATGAGGTACTATGACCTTTCGGGCCAGAGAGGGGGAAAAAATGCACACAAAGATAAACCCTAAAATGCAGACAAACAATCAGTCTAAAGCAGCAAATGTGAACCTTGTTAGGGATTTTTTTCTTTTTCAGCAATGGATGGCTATCAAACATTGCTATTGAGGAAGAGTAATGGGAGAAGACCTTACATCCTCTCCTCCATTTCATTGAGGTTTGTGTATTATATTTATGTTATATTTACGTACCTTATATTTACATTACATTTATGTTATACTTATTTGTGTAATATTTACATTTGTTAAATGTATGTATGTACTGTATTGTGCTAATAAATTGAAAAATCAATGCCGGTGCCTATTCATGCTGCTTTTGTTTACATTGACATGTATATATGAATATATGCAGCATGCAATGCTATCAATATACAAATACAATACATTTGATAGAATGTTAGACAAAAAAAAAAAGAATTCTGGAAGAAATCAGGAAGGAGTTCCCTGCCTAGCACGTGGATAGTGGTTCTAACCCCCAGGTAACCTTGCCAGCAAGCGGAGTTCTCGTGATATTTATTCACAAATACTACAAGAATCCATTTTGTACTGCTCCCACTGATGCATTACGTGATAGTGGCATTTCCATCCAGCCATTTTTATTCAAATTTTCAACAAATGCGAAAATAATATGAAAGGAAAAGCTAGAAATTTTAAAAAGAGCTCAAAATTCAGCCAAAAGTTTTGACGCTTCTGGGGTCTATTTTGAAGCGTAAAAAAGGAAAATGCAAATTTTGCAAATGGTTTTGTGAATAAATGCCCGATACACGTCACACGTTTTGACCGGATATTTCGTCACACGTATGTTTGTAGTCGCAAAAAAAGAAGATGTTTTTTAGTCACAAAGCTATAGCGGACAATAAAGTAAGGTATGTTTTTGTGGGGGTGGGGGAACAAAACACAAATCTTTTTGGAATTAAAGAAGTGAACATTAACTCTTTGACTGCCAGACGTTTTCAAAAACGGGTTGTCGCCAGTGCCAGCCGATTTAAGCATTTTGAGTGATCTTTCAAGGTCCACAGAAAATGTTGTGTTTGGACTATGGAAACACACATCCTACCAAATGAAAGATTGGACTCTCATCTTTCATCAGAAAAAAAAGTTGGTTTCTACCTTATTCCGTTCTTCAGTAATCAACAATAGAAAATGGTTACTTTCACCGAAATTCTCTGTTATGAAACAAAAAAGAAAGATAGCTTTTTGTGAAACGATGTTATTTCATGCACTCTAGTGAATTGTACACTTCTTTTTGTCCATGAATGATGCCACAAACACCTAAATAGTGCTTTACTTCTGTAAAACGCTTTCACCAACAATGAAAAAGTGTTTTTTGATTGCAAAATGCGTTTATTTCCATTCAACACTGTAACAATTTGACAAAACAATTTCGCAAACTTTTTACAAATGTGTGCAACTGTGGTACTACTTACAATTATGTGGATGTTTCAAATACAGTTTTTCTTTTTGTAACGCTCTCCTGCGTACAAGGAGACGCCAGGACTCGCACACAGTTTACTTTCACTTTCGCATTGGTCCGTTTTGCGTGCAAACGTTACACTTTCTTGACGGCCTTTTTTTCCGGGGAATAAAAAGAAAGTAGCAGACTGTACACACTTCCTCCGATGAATATGCATTGGACTCGGGGCACTCTCCGTCGTCCGATCGAACGTCCGCCTGTGCGTGCTCGGTTGCGCTCCGCGTTACGACACCGTCATAGCCGCCGCGTCAGCGGTTCCAATTTCGCCGTCAAGCTCGGATTCACCTTCATCATCATCGATGATGACCATCGTCGTCATCAATGTACTCTTTTAGCGTTGGTCGATGCCTTTTGCCTCGTAAGTGTAGAGCTGCTTGCAAACGCTCGCCATTGCCCGTTCCCTCCTCCATCTAGCTCCATCTAACGTCTTCTAATGCCGCGTCAATGCTTTCCAACCACGGCGTCACCATCATCTTCATCATCGATGATGATCATCGTCGTCAACAATGTGCTCTTTTAGCGATGCTTTTGGTCTTTGAAAAAAAACGGCTCTGGCGTGAGCTCCTCGCGACCGGCCGCCATTTTTCCTTTGTTTTCCATTCTGATCTCCTGCTCGACGCTCTAGCTCCGCCTCTACTGACGCCCACCCTATCTTGTCAAAAGAGAGTCATCGCTGCCCTCTAGGGAACAAAAATAGTCATTAGGCTCACGGGACCTGCTTAAAACTTTCAGGACAGCTCCGCAAGCCTTTCCAGCACCCGTTTCAAAAAAAAAAAAAAAAATGGGAGGACGTCTTTTAACGTCTTTGCCGCTCCTCGGTAGGTTTTTGCAGAACGTCATTTAACGTCTTTGGCAGTAAAATAGTTAATTTAATTTTAGATGAAAAACAGCAAAGAAACGCTACGGTTTATCAAGAATTACAAAAGCAAATTCATACGATGTCATCGCACAGCGCAGTCGCTTCTTGTTCTTTTTCTTTTAAATTACTGGTGGATCACATCTCTATGGTGTATAAGTCCTCTCTCAATATTTGCAAAAGAAGAACAACGGGCATAAGTCGCATGTCCGTTTTGCACATTTTCAGTAAGTACGCTTAAAAAATTTGAAACAATTGGATGGAAACCCCACTTATAATGAGCACTCTAAATTCCCTTACCAAAAAGTAGTATACTTAAGTACAAAATATAGAGTATACTTAAGTGTACCTAATCTTATTTTTCGCGTGTACTTATTCTTGTACTAAAAGTAAACTTTAAGTAAACTCCTTGGGACTAAATTGGAATATTTTAGTACACTTAAAAGTATACTAAAAAGTATACTTAAGCATAATTTTAAGTAGACTTTCTAGTATATTTAAGTACACTATTAAGTATACTTGAAAGTATACTTTGTGGTATACTTATGTCCACAGTTTAGTTTACAGCAAAAAGCCCAGTGATGAATTGACAGGGAACAAACCAGTGAACACTGGTACTAAAGGTAGCGACCTTTACCTCTAGGCTATCCAGCCACATGATCTTTAGGGCTTTATAAATAAATGTAACCTATAATTTTAGTTCCTTACTTGGCGAGTGCCTTCTAAGTATATACAGTACTATGTAAACTTTTAGTATATCTTTTAGTATACTTACAAGTACACTTAACATTTACTTGGTACAGTATATTACCAATAAGTACAAGGAAAGCAAACTGGATGAATACTTTCCTAATTTTGAGTATACTTCCAAAAGTACAAGTACATTCTAAGTATATACTACAGTATGTAAACTTTTAGTATATGTTTTAGTATACTTACAAGTACATTCAACATTTACTTGCTGGAATATATTTCCAAAAGTACAAGAAAAAAAATTAAATTATACTCTCCTAATTTTGCGTATACTTTAAGCATACTTTATTTTGGTAAGGGTTGCCTTGTTAAGGAGACAAACAAATGAGAAGGTGAAAAATATTTGAACCTCCACATATTCTGTTCAGTTTACAAATAATAACAGAACTAAATGTTGTTGAGCACAAAGATACGCATGTAAATTTGACCTTATACACATTTAAGTCCTCCAACCTTTTGACCAAAATCATATTGTCTGGCTTGTCTCAATATCTTGCTTGAGGGACATGCATACAGTTGATATTGTGTGTGGCTTTTCTTTTTTTCTTTTATTTTTCTGTTTTGCAAGGGCATATATGTCAGGAGAAGCACTTCATTCCAAAGAATAGCCTGCATGTTTGTTTGGAGCAGTAAACACCATTGTGAAGGTATATAAGAAAGCAATCTTAAATTGATAGAAGGTAAATAATGAATGTAACCTAACCCTGCCCTCACTAAATTCTATAACGTCAAAACAATATTGTCGTTAGTTTTTTTTCTTCCTGTTGGTTATACAGGATCTCAACAGTATGCAATCTTCAACATGGACTAAAAAATTGCACTCAAATTCATGTCAGATTTTTATTCACATGTGGAAAATGCCCAATCCTAATCTGAGGATATCTGATTCCAGTGAAACAGTGCCAATTGTGAGCAAATCAATTGTTAATTGTGTCATTTGAATCATATAGAGTATAACTATCCTTTGTGTTTTCAATTACTTGCACACATTTTTTAAATATATCTAGAGACCCTTTGGAATGTGCCATTTACTTTTGTGCTTTGCTCACGAAGCTCACCCCCACACAGATATAGGCCACGATGTACTAATTTCTCCTAAGCAATGAAGTGGAGAGTATTGTCTTTACTATGGCCAGCGCTCAGTAAAATCAATGACAGGGCACATAAAGCTCAGCCAAGGCCCTCTGAAACCTCGTTAGTTTAAATGCCTGCAGGAAATATGTGCTAATAAATGAAAACACAATTAACATTGCACACTCTGGCTCCACTGGACTCTGATCTGACCAGTGCAAGGACATACCCTGTAGTGTTTTGAAACAATTCTGCTTAATGATATTTTCTCATGTATGGCATAGACAAATTTCGAAGGATGCTCAAGTTAACAAGGCAAAGCAGACTCAATGTTTTGGCCTTCCTCATCTTGCCAACTGGGCTATACAGGAAAAATTAGGTGATCTTTGAACTTTACCATACATTCTGAGAGGATTATAATTATTGGAAGGAGAGTTGGGAGGTGTTCACGAAAGTTTATGCCTAAGAGGTATGAACTCGATATAGTGGATAGGCTACATGTGTTAAACAATAACACAAGTTGCACTTAAGTTTTAATTGGAATTAGTTTACCATAAACATAACAGGTCAAAACGCACGACAGCCTGGAACTGCCAATTTTGAGTTAACATTTTTGACTGGCAAATTCATTTTAAATGTAATTCATTTGCAAGTATATTTGAACATATTTAAAAATGTTCAAATGTATTTGGAAATATTTTCAAATGTACTTGGAGGCTAAATGTTAAAAACTTACGTACGTAGAAGTCCACACCCCATGGCATTATGGGGGAAAAAAGCCAAACAAAAGTCATAAACTGCAGACATAATAATAAATTATTAGAAATTCTAATTATGGAATTGACGTTTACCATTTCTTACTTTGCTTTCAGGTATATTGGTATAATGTAGGCCAAATGCTAAAACAAACTAAAAAAATAAAAATAAATGAATCTTTATTTTTTTACACCGTGACATTATGGGAAAGAATGCTAAGTTATTTAGATTACAAGTATGTTCGGACATACGTAAATACGATCCAAGTTATCTAAATACGTTCAAAGGCACTTTAAATAAATTCCAACGTATTTGCCAATTATTAAAAAATGTTTTTTACTTCAATTGGCTATTCCACGTTTCCATAAAATTAGTGTTTAGATTTAATAATGTGTCTCTACCAATTACTATCAGATAATGCAATTAAACAAACAATAAAAAAATGCTTAAAGCTAAAACACACATGAGTTTTACTCTGTGTTTAGTCCCCAAGTAAAAGAGATGAAGATTCATCATCATTCATCATTCATCATTCCATTGCATTGTATTGCACTGAAGAGTCCAGAGTGGAAGTTGCAAATGATATTGGATTGCTTCTCAACCTCCTAATCTTTTTTTCTTTTCTTTAAGTAGCCATACAGTGGAGCGACTTTTTGATATCCTAAATGTGTTTTATTAAGAAATAATACTAAAACTCATTGCATTAATATTTACTGTTTCCATTCTCTGTCACCCTATTGTTAAAACTCCACTAAACTCCATTGATTATACAATATGTGGCTGTTTGTGTGAGGAATGTATCCCTTTTTCAACATTCCCCACCCCAGTATGGGACACATGGCAAGAGTGAGACAGGTGTGACTGTGAACCTGTGCATGTGTGCGTAAGTGCACGTATGTGGGCCCGGCAAGTGTGTTGACCATGGAGGTGTACCATGGGCCATTTGCAGCGGCCCAGTGCGTTGACGAAATTGCTTCTGGGTGTGAGGGTGCTCACAATGTTCTGGACCATTAGCTCAAATAAGTCACAGCCAAAACTCTCAGTATCTGTCTCACTGGCCAAATGACAAACTGCATCCTCCCAAATCCCAAACAGGTAGGATGCGACACGAAAAGACAGAGGAGCTACGAAGATGGATGCCCAATTCAGATTTTTTTTCTGCAACTGAGTGCTCTAATTACACAGCACATTGACATGAGGTTGTAATGGTAAAAAGCAACAAGCACTTTTACTGGATAAAACATCCATGAAGTCATTGCAAACATTAACATGCAAATTGCATTGTGTTGCTTTTAAGTTCAGACTACCTGCGAAGTCTATCAAGGCATCTGAATGTGATTGGATGGGCAAGTGTGTGAAGAGTGAAGGGATCGACCTTGTGTTTGGAGACATTCACGGTGAGTTAACAATTGAAAAAAATACCAATGACATCATCGATTTAGTCGAAGTCAACTCGTCTATTATCACATTAATGTCGAGTACAAAAAATTGTGAAGGCATTCAACTGACAACTAAAATTATTAACGGCCAATTGACTTTATTAAAACAATATGCCCTACAGTGCAATTACTTCCATATGATTTCATAGTACTCATCTGAAGCCACATTATTGTGAGTGAAGTTTTGGATTCTTAATCTTTTCTTGCTTTTCTTGATCTAAGCATCACCTTGCAGATTTGTGTGTTGTGACATTTTTTAAAGATAAATTAACATCGCTTTTGAAAAGGAAAAAGAATGCCCGTTTTTATGTGCTCCCCACAAGTCCATAATTCTGTCATAAAAATAAAAAAAATTCACAAGTACGACCCCAATTTAATAAGCTCAGAGGGAACATAAAAGAAGTAGCATTTAAGATACTTGGCAGTGTGACAGTAGGTATCTGTGTGGGAGAGATAGCACCTGTGAGTAACCTCTGCCGGCGTGTAAATGACGAGTAGACGACATCAGCCTTGACCAAAGCTAGCCAAAACCTTTTCAAAGAGAAAACAATTTACAGCAAGCAGTGAAGGAGCACAGACACAATTTGATTTACTTGTGTTCTTCAGTCTTGGTATTCACTACCACTTTTAAGTGGAGGCCCCAAACCGGCTTGACTGTGAAATATTGCCATAGAGTATCACCAGGAAACAAAGATAAACACAAAATGTAAGCAAGTAAGAGCAAAAAAAACAAAACAAAATGAAACAAAACTGATGGATTGCTAGGCAGGCTGATTTCTTCACACAAGCTATGAGGTGCAGCTAGCTAGCTAGCATGGCAAAAGGGCAGTTTTTGTCCCGATTTTGCCCCTTCCCGACCAAGGCACCAAACACCTTAAAAGATCATCCTTATCCTTCAATTTCCCAGTTTCCCATCATTCGTTAATCACCAACAAAATGGGCATCGCTATTGATGGAATGCCCACCTATAAAATAAACTATTTTCCATACTTTCTATCAGCGGTTCTCAACTGGCATCCCCTTAGGACCCTCATTTTACAATTATTGCAAAGTTGCGACCTACTTTTATAGAATTTAAAGCTGCTGAACGCACACAATTGAATTTCGAATCGGTACTGCCACTTGTGGCCAAAACATGAAACTACACACCTCCTTCTTCATGTACACAATGTGCACATGACGACACATCCACAGACACAGGACGGGATATTCAAACCTGAATCCTGTATGAAAATTATTGGCTAGAGGCTTGCAGGAGTGCCCATTGTGAACAGCTAAATTGTTAATTTACTAATTTGAAGATGTTTCAGTCATAAATGGTCAAATAAAAATGCTATTGTAAAGATATTTGGGGGGGAGGGAGGGATTGTTACATAGAGCAACTTTAACAACAAAGATCATGCTTTGTTTGAAAATATGTCTTGTTCCCCCCACTTCATCTACAAATGACCTGGCTCATCTCAACATTTTAAAAATCGAATTGAGCTGTTGAGCGCAGAAGTTTTAGGACACCCCAGCATTATAGTTTCACAATGTCCGTTTAACCCAAAACCTACACACAAGAAATACAAATTTGAATTATACAATACATTTAAATTTGTGAATTTTCTGAATGCCTGAAATTTTAAAACTTTTTTACGACTAACATTGAATCCAGTGGTACAGTTTGAGCTCAGAGGACTCGGATGAAAAAGGCCACTGCATTATGCCATCGATTCAACAGTTAAAACCTTGAACCTGAAAGAAAAACAGCATTGAGTTAGAAGCGTGTGTAAATCTAACCACCTCATTTGTCTTCGTCTCGCCGCCGACTGAACAATGACTTTTGTTCAACCCCGTTTGATTTCCCTTTTAGAGCTGATCCCTTGACGAAGGGCGCCCATTATCGGAGAGGCATGTTTCACTAACGAGCGATCACTAATGAAAGCTTTGATGTAGGATTAATTACACTCCAAATTGAATGTCTAATTGCTTTTATTCCCTCCCCATGAAATATGCTGTGGCTGCCACTTCAATGCCATCTGCTGTAATTAGAAAAAGGGAAACAGCGATAGGAGGAGGAGGAGGGATGTTGGGCGGGGGGTATCAGGGTCACAGATGAATAGGTGGGTGCACAAAATGAGACCTGTTTCAGTCAGCAAAATTCTGCCTTTTGTCCTGTCACATTTGATCCGTCTTTGATTTGTCTTCTATCTCTTCCGTTTCTTGCCTACCTTCATTGCACTTCACTGATACATGATGTTTTTTTTCTGATTGAACCTTTGCTAATTGCCTCTACTGATGAGTTTAAGCAAATGCATTAGCTAATTACATTAGTGATCCTAAGACACGGTGTGATTGATCAAGTGAATATGATAGTGGATTATTATGCGGGTTATTCATCTACAGTAAATGACAGTTGTAAACACAGAAAGAGGGAGGAAACATGGCGCAGGTTGTCATTTAACACTCTCACTTTCTTTTAACTGAGTTCCCTTTAAAAAAAAATCAGTTGCAAAGTAAAGAGTCTTTGGGTGGTAGGACCTAAAAATCATAACATACTATAAATGTAATCCCTTGATTGTAAGAGTACATGTCACAACATAAACATAAATGCAAAATATTAGCCTACTTCTGAATGGGTTATATAGTTCCTTAGCTAACCTAAATAAAAAAGAAAAGAAAAGAAAAGAAAAGAAAAAAACTTTGTGACAGTGGCAGTTACATCTTAAATTATAAAAATGTCAAGTTGATTTTATTATCTGAAAATTTCACACTGCACATGTTTGTGGGTATCAACAAAAGAATTTGCAGTGATTGCCCATAAGTTTTGTGATGATTTCATATTAAACTTTTTTATACTGTACATCTGCATTCATGGCTATGATTCATACTAAAACCATTAAAATTAGCTAATTTATTTGAACACATTAATATTAATGCTTTAAAGGATAACAAAATAATTACTTTATATACACTGTAGCCTACTGACATTAATGCAATGCACTAGCTCAATTTAGAATGTTTTGTTTACTCATTGCCGTCCCCAAATGGTGCCACTGATCGTGTGAAGACATAGTTTGCCAGATTAAAACTATTGTATATCACTCACCACTTAAACGTCACTTAGGATGCCGCATCCCCGTTGTCCTTAGACCAGCTACGACTCATCTTTAGCACGCAGTTGTTGCCCGTGTATTATTGGACGGGCTAGCTGAAGATAGCAAGATGAGGCTAATAAACAGGCATTGTAGTTATTCCGGCATAGTTCAATGAGAAAAGTCTTTTGATTTTAAGTGTTGAGCAGAAGTGGGTCAACAACAAAAAATAAACTATGGGGGTTCAGTAGTTCTGTTTACAACAGTCCGGCAGCCACGAAGGCAACGGGGGACTTTTTGTGAGCGACTCAGACAAACTGTACTTAAAAGTCCGTGGCTAAGCCTTGTTGTCGTGGTTACGGCTGACAGTATCGCGCCACACTCTCAAAGTTTTTTTTAAATTTTTTATTATTATTATTATTATTATTATTAGAGCAAGCACTGATTTTGCGGGACATGACTCAAATTTTCCATACCCGAAGCTGGAGCCATGACCATGGGCCGGGCCGGGCCAGCGCCGAGGGAGAGACTCCGTGCTGCGGCTGGTTGAAAGCTTATTTAAGTGGATGGTCCGGTGACAGTACCAGATGTGATCGGGTTGCTAGATTGCATCGGGGTCGCCTACCGATGGTGTCACGCTACAGGATTTGCTGGAGATTATCCGTTTACAATTGTTCAATAAATTTTAAAATTTTAATTTTTTTTAATTAAAAAAAAAATCCAGTTGACGTCTCTGTCATGTTTTGGTTCTGTCATGTTCAGTTTCTGCTTTCCTTGTGTGTTTTCCTTGTCTTGTTAATTGTGACCCTGCCCTTCCTTGTGTTGTCCAATCAGTGCCCTCAGCCACTTGTGTCTGGTCCAGGTGTGTCTTGTTGCGTCATTAGTGTTGGTGTATTTAGTCTGCTGTCTCTCCTCTGTCTGTGTTGGTGCATTGTGGTATGTATGTTTGTCCTCATGTCATGCTGCCTGTTTTCTGTTCCCTCCCAAGTTCTAGTTCAAGTTCAAGTTCATGTTTTGTTGCTGTCTGTTTTTTGTTCCCTCTTTTGTTCAAGTTCAAGTTCATGCTTTGTTTTGTGTTTTTGAACTTTGGAAACCTTTTTGCCAATAGAAATTAAATCCCTTTTTTTCCTCTGCCTTCCCGCATCTGAGTCCTAAAGCCCCCGTTTTGACAGAATGCACCAACCAGAGAAGGACCCAGCGGGAGTGCTGAAAGCCATGATGGGGAATCAGGAGGCGCGCCTGTCGCACCAGGAGGAGCTCCAGCATGCCATGGCCGCCCAAATGGACATGCTGTCCTCTTTGATTAAGGGAGTTGGGCGTCGTTGGGCTTCAGATGGTGGCGCTCGGAGTCGCCAGCCGCAACTCCCCGAGCCACGTTTGCCTCCGCCGCAGCCCCAGGTCCCCGTGTCGGCTCCGCCGCAGCCCCAGGTCCCCGTGTCGGCTCAGCCGCAGCCTCAAGTCCCTGTCCTACCACGCCTGCCGCCGCTGCCTCAAGTCCTCTGCCAGGTCTGCCGCCACAGCTTCAAGCCTCTCTGCCAGGACTGCCGCCGCAGCCTCATGTCCCTTTCCCTGCCAGGACTGCCGCCGCAGCCTCAAGTCCCTATCCTGCCAGGTCTACCGTCGCAGCCCCAAGTCCCTATCGTGCCACGTCAGCCACGTCCGCCCCAAGTCCCTATCGTGCCACGTCAGCCACGTCCGCCCCAAGTCCCTATCGTGCCACGTCTGCCACCGCTGTTCCCAGTACCCGAACCACGTCTGCCGCTGTTCTCAGTCCCCGAACCACGTCTGCCGCCACAGCCTCAAGTCCTCTGCCAGGTCTGCCGCCACAGCTTCAAGCCTCTCTGCCAGGACTGCCGCCGCAGCCTCATGTCCCTTTCCCTGCCAGGACTGCTGCCGCAGTCAAGTCCCTATCCTGCCAGGTCTACCGTCGCAGCCCCAAGTCCCTATGCTGCCAGGTCTACCGTCGCAGCCCCAAGTCCCTATCGTGTCACGTCAGCCACGTCCGCCCCAAGTCCCTATCTGCCACCGCTGTTCCCAGTTCCCGAACCACGTCTGCCGCTGTTCTCAGTCCCTGAACTACGTCTGCCGCCACAGCCTCAGATCCCTGAGCCACGTCAGCCGCCGCAGCCCCAGGTTCCCGTGCCGGCTCCGCGGCAGCTCCCGGACTCCGTGCCGGCTCCGCGGCAGCTCCCGGACTCCGTGCCGGCTCCGCGGCAGCTCCCGGACTCCGTGCCGGCTCCGCGGCAGCTCCCGGACTCCGTGCCGGCTCCGCGGCAGCCCCAAGTCCTCGAACCACGTCAGCCGATGTCCAAAGTCCCCGAACCACGTCAGCCGATGTCCAAAGTCCCCGAGCCACGTCGGCCGTCGGAGCCTCAGGTCTCCGAGCCACGTCGGCCGTCGGAGCCTCAGGTCTCCGAGCCACGTCGGCCGTCGGAGCCTCAGGTCTCCGAGCCACGTCGGCCGTCGGAGCATCAGGTCTCCGAGCCACGTCGGCCGTCCCCGGACTCCGTGCCGGCTCCGCGTCAGCTCCCGGCTCCGCGTCAGGCCCAAGATCCCGTATCAGCTCCACGTCAGGCCCAGGTTTCCGTCCCGTTTTCACGTCAGCCCCAAGATCCTGTATCAGCTCCGCGTCAGGCCCAGGTTTCCGTCCCGTTTTCACGTCAGCCCCAAGATCCCGTATCAGCTCCGCGTCAGGCCCAGGTTTCCGTCCTGGCTTTGCGGCAGCCCCAGGATTCCGGATCAGCTCCACAGCAGCTTCCGGCCCCAGTACCGGCTCCGCGTCAGCTCCAAGTTCCCGTATCGGCTCCGCGGCAGCCCCCGGACTCCGTGCCGGCTCCGCGGCAGCCCCCGGACTCCGTGCCGGCTCCGCGGCAGCCCCCGGACTCCGTGCCGGCTCCGCGGCAGCCCCCGGACTCCGTGCCGGCTCCGCGGCAGCCCCCGGACTCCGTGCCGGCTCCGCGGCAGCCCCCGGACTCCGTGCCGGCTCCGCGGCAGCTTCAAGTCATCGCGCCTCGTTGGCCGCCTCCACGGCAGTCTCAAGTCATCGCGCCTCGTCGGCCGCCTCCACGGCAGCCTCAAGACTTCGCGCCTCGTCGGCAGTCTCGTCGGCCGCCTCCACGGCAGCCTCAAGTCTTCGCGCCTCGTCGGCCGCCTCCACGGCAGCCTCAAGACTTCGCGTCTCGTCGCCCGCCTCCACGGCAGCCTCAAGTCTTCGCGCCTCGTCGGCCGCCTCAAGCACCCGCGCCTCGTCGGCCGCCTCAAGCACCCGCGCCTCGTCGGCCGCCTCAAGCACCCGCGCCTCGTCGGCCGCCTCAAGCACCCGCGCCTCGTCGGCCGCCTCAAGCACCCGCGCCTCGTCGGCCGCCTCAAGCACCCGCGCCTCGTCGGCCGCCTCAAGCACCCGCGCCTCGTCGGCAGCCTCAAGCCCCCGTGCCTCCTGCTCTCGTGCGTGGTCTCTTCGCCTCTTCCTTGGTAGCGTCAGGTCCATGGGGGTGGACGGGGGTTGTGCGTCCCATGGCCGTTCTGCTCCGGTGTGGCGTCCGGGCGCCCTCCGGACCGGCCCCGCCGGGCTTCCGGCGTTCGGGACGCCCCCCGGACGGGCCCTGATGGATGTGCCAGGGTACCCCGCCTCCGTGACCCCCCTCCGCCCACCCTGTTTTTGAAATTATTAACGGGACGTCTGGAAGCCGTCCCTCGACGGAGGGGTTCTGTCATGTTTTGGTTCTGTCATGTTCAGTTTCTGCTTTCCTTGTGTGTTTTCCTTGTCTTGTTAATTGTGACCCTGCCCTTCCTTGTGTTGTCCAATCAGTGCCCTCAGCCACTTGTGTCTGGTCCAGGTGTGTCTTGTTGCGTCATTAGTGTTGGTGTATTTAGTCTGCTGTCTGTGTTGGTGCATTGTGGTATGTATGTTTGTCCTCATGTCATGCTGCCTGTTTTCTGTTCCCTCCCAAGTTCTAGTTCAAGTTCAAGTTCATGTTTTGTTGCTGTCTGTTTTTTGTTCAAGTTCATGCTTTGTTTTATGTTTTTGAACTTTGGAAACCTTTTTGCCAATAGAAATTAAATCCCTTTTTTTTGGACTACTCCTCTGCCTTCCCGCATCTGGGTCCTAAAGCCCCCGTTTTGACAGTCAAAGCATTGGAAAGAAAATATTAAAGATGTAATTTAAATAACAAAATGTATGGACTGAAATTGTCAACACGTACTGTAAATAAACCTAAGAATATAAAAGTAGGATACTTGAAGATTTAAGAAATTAAAAAAAATAAATTATTGAATTGCACATACGTCAGTACAGCAGCGCTAACGGTATGCGCGATTCAAACGTGTTCATTTCGATTTTGTTTCTTTTTGAGCAGTTCACAAATCACAATATATCACAAAAATTGTCTTAATGATAATAGGACCACATTAGCAATCTAAACTGACAATATTTGTCACATGTCAGGCAATTAATTTGTGTATTTATCATTTATTCAATCAATTTTATTATTTATTCAATATATCTTGCTTTTATATTCTTAGATTTATTTACGTTTTTACAATTTCAGCCCGTACATGCAGTTATTTAAATTACATCTTTAAAATTTTCTTTCCAATGTTTGTCTTCAATTGGATAATTTCTAGCCAATTCGTGGCGTGACGTGTTTGTTAGGCGACCCCGATAGGATCTGGCAGGCCGATCACATCTGGTACCGACACCGGTGTTGTGCCGTAGGACGCGCCCCGCGATTTTTTTTTTATTACAATCATTAAAAATTCATCCACTAGTACATATTAAATTGTAAATATAGTTCATCGTTGTTGTAAAGCACTATTTTGTTTATTGTATATAGTATGTTTTTATCTTTGTCGATGGCTGTCCTCTGACTCGCAACCAGGAAGTGGGCGTGTGCAGGAATTGCTCCATGATCTGTTTCTTGTTCTGTGCAATAAAGTAAAAAAAAAATGTCTCTTCTTCGGTTGTTACTTTAGGTCTTTCCTCTGCACTGTTGATATAGCGCCTCCATAATGGCGCAACGCTGCAATTGCAGTTAAAATATGTTGCTATCGAGCTCAATCAACACATTGGAGCGCTGTGGCTCTGTTGAGCGATATGAGTCGCTAAGGCTGGAGGCGGCAAGCAAATTAGGTGGTGGTGGCCGCCTCCAAATTTTCTACATAGGAAAAACCCTGTACATGTGTGTGTGGCGTATATATGTATGTATCTAAACTTTAAGTGCAATATGAAATTTAACCTTCCTGAGGCACTTGAACTACTACAGCCTCTTAAGAGGAAAAGTGCTTTAGTCAATGGCAGAATACGTACAATGGATTTGAAGATTTGACAGAGAATGGCCACATTTTAAGAGCTGCTTTACCCAGGGTGTGTATATAGTATGCGGGTGCGTTAATAACAGATGTAAGTCTGTAGGAAAATTGGCAACTGTGCTCGTTAGCGTATATCTTTTACACATGAGCCTTTATGATTACCATTCGTTTTCTCTTATCTCAGAAAGATGATCTTGTGTGACAATAGCCCGCATCAGCATCTCACTGAGAAGTGAATGCTTGCAAACATTGCAAGTTTTGGGTTTCATCACGGTTCGTAAAAGATTTTTTTAATGCTAAATTTAAACACAAAAAAACTATGTTTTACAACACCTGTTAGGATTAGTTTAAAAGGTGCGGTGTAAACAAAATTACACTATTATCTTGTATGTAACTATTGATCTTTTGGTCACAGACCTGACACACTGACTAACATTTGCATTCAATCGGTTCAGTAACATAGTCTACAGCATGCAGTTTTTGTGCTCCATCTTATTATGAGTTACACATATGAGTTACACATATCCATCTTTGACGGTGGACAGCAGAAAACTGGATGCTGAATAAAGTTCCCACACCTTAGTCCATATATCAGCCTGCCACTGCATTAGTCGGCAAATGGTTCCAAAGGTTCCCAAACAGTGGCAAATCTTTGAGTAGCTAATTTGGAGTTTCTTTTGCAAACCCTTTCCGAAACATTTGTGTTGTCTCTAAGCAGTAAGCATCATTAAAGTTGGCTAAATGTTGCTAAAACCACCTGATTTTTAACCTCACAAGCCAGATTGATAATTGTGATTCATTCAAGGTAGTTCTTCATATTATCAATCTGAAACTTCACTCAGCAGATCCGTTCAGGAAAGGAGGGACTTGCTATACAATACTTCGAGCTCATTGGATAATGCGGCATCTTGTGCACGTTTGGTTTGACCAATCACGACAACGAATGAAAATGTCATCTTCAGTCTTACGGAAAAAAAAAAAGCATGAACATCTTTGCCAGATAAAAATGCACGAAGCGCCTCTCTCTTTTCTATATTCAACAAGGAAACGGTGAGTAATTCTGCGAGAACAGAATTAATTGCAGCGCCCATTCGTCTGTTAGGTTAGTTTGTTTCCCCCCCACCATCGGCACTTCTTGGTTTTGTCCCTTCCTAAACAACGCCTGATTGGTCCGACCTAAAAAAGGTCAGTTGCAAACATATCAGCAGGAGTGGTACGAAATGTATTTCTTGTAGTATTTGGGAACAAATACCGTGAGAGTTCAGCTTGCTGGCAAGGATAAGAAAAGTTAGCAAATCCAACAATCGCTACGTTTGTAAACATTTGTCACTTAGTGAGATACTGATTTATTATTATATAATATAGATATCCATCCATCCATTTTCTTAACCGCTTGTCCTCACAAGGGTCGCAGGGGTTGCTGGAGCCTATCCCAGCTGGCTATAGCGGGGTACAACCTGAACTGGTTTGCCAGCCAATTACAGGGCACACAGAGACGAACAACCGTACTCACAATCACACCTATGGACAATTTGGAGTGTCCAATCAACCTGACATGCATGTCTTTGGAATGTGGGAGGAAACCGGAGCACCCGGAGAAAACCCACGTAAGCACGGGGAGAACATGCAAACTCCACCCAGGAAGGCCGAAGCCTGGACTCGATCTCACGTCCTCGATCTCACGTCCTCTGCACTGGGAGGCGGACGTGCTAACCAGTCAGCCACCATAATACAGATAGTGATTTATTATTATTCTTGTTTATGTTTATTTGCGTTGTTTGGACAAATATGGGTGCATATGCAAGACAGATCAGTGTATTTCGATAAAATCAACCTCACAGTGATGGGGGATTTCCATTCTCTGTATATTTGAATTTCTTCCTCCTTTCCTCCTTCCTTACTGTGAAACCAATCATGTCTTTATCTTAATTATTTTGGCTGTAATGAAGGAACAACATCAATGTATTTGTAAAAGCTGTTTTTTTTTTTAATCTGCTTCAGCATTTGATCTTATTAACGGGCAGTTGTACCTAATATTTTGGCTGATGAGTGATTACTTGGCAACATGTTGAGATGTCATCTGTTACTAGTACTCACATTACGACAAACAAACATCTGGCATATGCCATGATTGTGGCCGTACAGCAGGGCATGTTCAAGGCCAATAGGTGCACCATAAGGCTATTATGTTCCATAATAGTATTATCTTCTTGAGCTCACATTAGCATTCGAATGAATGGACGCGTGGCAGGTGTGCTTAGTAGCGGCACTCTGCCTGTGTCGGATAAGACAATGACACACTTTGACAAGAAACAGCGCCGATTCTCAGCAATTGTTCTCGCGGAAAAGATGACAGTGTTCAATAGCCACGCTGTATGTGTGTGCGCGTGTGTGTTAGATGGACTCCCCGAGGAGCAAATGGCTTTAAGCAACACAAGCGTCTGATCAATACATCAATATTCAGCTTAGAAGGTCTGACGACACACACTTTCACTCACACGCGCACACAAACAAACGCTCACACACACGCTTCAGGCTCGGCAGTGTGTAACCCCTAGCAAATCGATTCTACGCCACATGATAGTGACGCCACGCGCCGCCATCATCGGAGCTGTGTCTTAGACCCACACGCACACACAGTTATAAAAGACTTGAGTCCACAAAGACAGCTTTGATTAACATCTTGTCCATTCTTTACCACAGACAAATCCTCCAGCGCATGTGTACAAACGCTCATGCACTTGTATCTCCTGACCTCACGCCTGCAGCTATAGCATATTGGATGGATGTCAGCTTATGGTGGCATCTGTATTGTGTTTATTGTTATTCTAATGAGAGGCTGAAACAACGGTATGGAAACCACGGAGATAAAGCTTGTGTCTTCGTGATAATCCCACTGTCCACGCTTCGCAAACACCGATTGGTCACAGTTCGAGGTCTGGTCTGTCAGATAGCAAGCTGAGGATGTGTGCGTCAAGTTGTGTGATTATTTGAAAGACAGTAAGCGGGCTGACCTGACGTTTATGAATCTTCTTTGAGAAAATCCATTGCCAATTGTTTGCACATGTATTTGCTTATACTGTATTGTCATAATCAAAAGGGTTGTTTGTACAGAGGAATGGCTAAAGTTGAATGCCTTAAAGCTCAGAGTAACATGAAAATGTCATGTGTGAGCTAGCATTTCACCATCAGCCCACATCTCTATAGACCTCATTTCAACCAGCAACATATGATTGTTCGCTATGAGTCGGCTAAAAACGTGTTAGCTAATGATGCACATTGTCTACTGTATTAAGTCTTTCACTGCCAGACGTTTTCAGAAACGGGTTGTCCCCAGTGCCAGCCGATTTAAGCATTTTGACTGATCTTTCAAGGTCCACAGAAAATGTTGTGTTTGGACTATGGAAACACACATACTACCAAATGAAAGATTGGACTCTCATCTTTCATCAGAAAAACAAGTTTGTTTCTACCTTATTCCGTTCTTCAGTAATCAACAATAGAAAATGGTTACTTTCACCGAAATGCTCTGTTTTGAAACAAAAAACGGAGAAAAAGAGCTTTTTGTGAAACAATGTTATTTCATGCACTCTAGTGAATTGTACACTTCTTTTTGTCAATGAATGATGCCACAAACACTTAAATAGTGCTTTACTTCTGTAAAACGCTTTCACCAACAATGAAAAAGTGTTTTTAGATTGCAAAATACGTTTATTTCCATTCAACAGTGTAACAATTTGACAAAACAATTTCGCAAACTATTTACAAATGTGAGCAACTGTGGTACTACTTACAATTATGTGGATGTTTCAAATACAGTTTTTCTTTTTGTAACGCTCTCCTGCGTGCAAGGAGACGCCAGGATTCGCACAACAGTTTAGTTTCACTTTCGCTTTGGTCCGTTTCGCGTGCAAACGTTACACTTTTTTGACGGCCTTTTTTTCCGGGGAATAAATAGCAAGTAGCAGACTGTACCCACTCCTCCGATGAATATGCATTGGACTCGGGGCACTCTTCATCGTCCGATTGAACGTCCGCCTGAACGTGCTCGGTTGTGCTCCGCATTTATGACGTGGTCATAGCCACCGCGTCAGCGCTTGCAACTTCGCCGTCAACCTCGGATTCACCATCATCATCATCGATGATGATCATCGTTGTCATCAATGTGCTCTTTTAGCGTTGGTCGATGCCTTTCGTCTTGTAAGTGTAGAGCTGCTTGCAAACGGGCGCCTTGTCCGTTTCCTCCTCAGCCATCTAGCCCCCCCACGTCTCCTACTGCCGCGTCAATGCTTTCCATCCACGGAGTCACCACCATCATCATCATCGATGATGATCATCGTCGTCATCAATGTGCTCTTTAGCGTTGGTCGATGCTTTTGGTCTTTGAAAAAAACGGCTCGGGCGTGAGCTGCTCGCAACCGATCACCATTTTTCCTTTGTCTTCCATTCTCATCTCCTGCTCGACGCTCTAGCTCCGCCTCTACTGACGCCCACCCAATCTAGTCAAAAGAGAGTCATCGCTGCCCTCTAGGGGCCAAAAATAGTCATTAGGCACAACAGACCTAATTGAAACTTTCACCACAGCTACGAAAGGCTTGCCTGGACCCGTTTCAAAAAAATAAAAAATAAAAATTGGATGACGTCATTTAACGTCATTGGCATCCCTCCGTAGGTTTTTACTTGACGCCTTTTAACGTCAGTGGCAGTGAAAGAGTTAATCACTTATTTGCATGCACTTCAACTATCAGTTTAATTTATGGGCTGCCAGGAAATGAAAATTGAAACCTTAAGAGGGTATTTTTGGAGAAATCTCAAAATTAAAGTTTTTGACCACCTCCTATATTTTTGTCAATAACTCACAACTACCATTTCCGACACGCGGACACTTCAACCAGAGCGGGTCCCATTTTTGAGTGTGTCACCACATATGACAATGGATTGCTTCATAGAATGTTTGAAGGCTATCTTATTGTTTCTATATTATTTATTACCTTTGTTAAACAGCTACCACGGAAAGCTTACAAAACACCGAAAATTACTAGGCACTAAATTTTTTCTCTCTCTCTCTCTCTCTCTCTGTCTCTCTCTCTCTCTCGCTCTCTCTCTCTCTCTCTCTCTCTCTCTCTCTCTCTCTCTCTCTCTCTCTCTCTTTTACCATTTTCTGAACCACTTAGCCTTTAATGAGACAAATGAAAATGAGAATGGAAATGGGGCCTTGAGAGCATCACAATAGACAATGGAGAGTTAAAAAGTTAAATGGGGTCTCTGTTTACATTGCTTGAATTAACTGACTTGTGCATCACTGGAAAACAGATGAGAGATGCATTATAGCGGCTTTCTGCACTGAACTTACTCTCAGTATTCAGTGCAATAATGTGTGCATATTTCTTCAATTAATGGCTTCCACCTAATAAACGCCATACCCAGTATGTAGGCCTATGTTATTTTAATTGCATTATACAGTATTTTCATATTGCTTTAATTTAATTAAAGAATGTTCGAATTCAAAAACACAAAACACCTTTCAGAGTAGTAACTTGTCATGAACGTTACATGGCAACCCACATCTTTCCACACATTTCTCTTATATGTAACATGTTGCACAAGGCATTTTCAATTATGAGGCATCAAAGTCTGAACACTTTGGGGCACACTGAAAATGGAGTACATAGATAAGATACAGCAAGATACAAATAGAAATAAAAGATGAAGAGAATGTCAAGTCTAGTAGATATAAAAGTATGATAATGGATGCCATGTTTTTTAGTGTGTTAATGACAAAATAAAGTCAATAAAAAGGAAAATTTGAGAACCACAAGTAATAAATTTCAATTGTGGCAAGAAAGTTGAAGCTGTACTGTATCACATCATCACTTACTTCTCTTTACTCTGCATGCACAGCGTGCCCGTCCCATCCGTCTCTGCCTCAGCTTCGTGACGGGAGTAAGGCTTGGGCCGATGCCAAGCAGCGCAGAGAGGAGCGAAGTTCATCATACATTTTGCAGAGCATAATTTGCAGTCGTCTAAGAATGTGCGTGTTTAGCTCCACACCGCTGACATGATTCCTACCTGCAAGATAGATGTCAGGCTGGTTTGGTAGTATAAGTGTCGTAGCCTCGGAGTGTTTCTTAAAATACAAAGTACGACTTCAGATTTACAGTGTCTGCACCAATCAAAGTAAATCAAGATAAAAATGTACAATTAAGAATTGGCTGCGTTATTAACATGACTATAAAAAGGGCATGACAGAATACTAATTTATTGTGCTTTTCCATTTCTTAACCGAAAAGTAATCATAACTTGTGCGAGTGACATAGGTTTCGA
The DNA here is from genome assembly GCF_051991255.1 of Vanacampus margaritifer. Taxonomy (NCBI): domain Eukaryota; kingdom Metazoa; phylum Chordata; class Actinopteri; order Syngnathiformes; family Syngnathidae; genus Vanacampus; species Vanacampus margaritifer. Next base: position 4,883,438 of record NC_135451.1, read on the forward strand.
CATTGCTTCCCTTTAAAACAGAAGTTTTTTTTATGCTTGTCAGAAAGAAAGAAAAACTTGAAAATGGCATGAGGTGATAGTGGAGCAATAAAAGAAGCATAGCATTCAACCTAAGGACTAATCCATTGATTCCCATAAGGGGAGAGGACGGCTGGAAGGTCTGAAAAGTAATGAAAATGATTCTTTCAAGGTTTAACCTTTTTACAGGGTTTAACCTTTAAGAGGTCACCAGACATGAGCACTATCCCGGAGAGAGCTGCTGGATGTTTTATTTACGGTTTGAGATGAGGAACAGTCCAGCTGTCTTGTTGGCTTCACATACATTCAGCCTTGATAGGCTGAATACATCTACTTTAGTCTTTACTGTATCCAAATTCATCAATAACGTAACTATGCACAAATGGATCAATGATGCCAAAGCTTGCTCTCACTTGGTGAAGGAAACAATGTTTCTTAGATTCAATGCACCATAAGCCAAAATCATGCCTCGCCCTCTCACTTTTAAAGTTTTATTAAAAGGCTATCTTTGATTCTGTATATTCTGATGTATGGATCAGTCAGGCCTTTCAAGATGGAAAAGAGAAGTACGGTGCAGGTTTTCCAAACTCACAGACTCCTCTTCCATTTCCTCACACAGACCCAGATCAGAAAACAAATATATAGAATTTCTTTTTTATATATATTTATATATCCTGCATTACAGTATATTTTGACCCACAAATAGTTGGTGTGCTTTTCTGTGAAACTTTACCCATGTAGTGGCCTTAAAAAATATATATTTTAAAAGGTCATCTACTAATCAATCAATCACCACTTTTGAACATACAATAATGAATAAGTTCAGAGTTATCAAAATAAATAATTACAGTACAATATATAAATAGCACCACATTGGTATCAGTGCCGATACTGGATGCCTGTAAAGTACTCAAATGTCTAAATAGAAAAATAAACCTGCGGCAGCAGATACAGTGAAAACAGCAGAGGCCCCAGAATTGAACCCTGTGGAACACCACGTTCCATTATACATATTCATTTTTTTTTTTTTTGCTCAACATAGTTAGTATGAAGGAAGTAGAATAATACCCACGATATACCATCACCAACAGTCACTAGTCGACTACTAAACTCACCAAATTCCATGCAGCACAAACAGGACAAGCAATGTAGCGTGATCACCTGCAGCCAAAGATGCCTAAGCGGGCTGTATTATCATGAATCATTTGAGTCAGGTGTGTGTCTTGACCTCCACCAAACCCCTGAGACTGACTGAGTGAACCCAGGTTAAGAACAACTGCTTTAAGGTAAACTGGGGTAACAACACTATTAGCCGACTGCAAATTAAGCTCTGCTCGGCTGCTTCCAAGCCCATCGCCCGAATTCTCACTGATCGACTGATCGATGAGCCAGCGGCACTTTTGTCACAAAGCGGAAAAAAGAGCTGGTGCCCCCTGAGCTGCCCACTGTATAAAGGCTCCTCCACTCAGCTCCACTAAGACAGACACATTTCCAATAATTCCATTGTTCACAATATTGATCAACGCTGTCCAAACACCCAATTGAAATGTTTTGTGCAAGTTGTTGGTATTCAGAAAATTATTTAAATGGTAAAAAACAATCTTCTCTTCAATTTACTCAAAAAGACAGATTGGACGCTGGTCTGTAATTTGTCAGCCCTGCGGTATCAAACTTATTTTTCTTCAGAAGGGGACTGACAATGGCTTGAAAGCACATGCATGTGAGAAGAGAACAATTTAAAATTGTCGAGAGCACCCTTAACCAAAATTCACAAACAAAAAATGGTGATTAGATGTAAAATGCAGGTTACAGGGAATCAAATGGGGATCAACCTTCTCAGCATCAAAAAGGACAAAACTGACCAGCACAAAGGTTAAGCTATATCAGAACTATTATTTTGGGATGGACTAAAACTGCTTTCATTGATTTCGTCTTGGTGCTTCAGCGACCTGCAAATTCTTCACATTTTGCTGGGAACGTTATAAAGGAAGAGATCGCCCAGATTTAGATAAACATTGACCAATGGCGCAAAAGTGCATTTTTTTGTTCTTTGGGCACCTCTGATTACTTTAATGTAATTGGTTTTATAGTATTTAAATATGTGAACATTAACTTCATGCTTTTTCATTTATTTATTGTCTTCCGACCTGCAAATCATCCTGATGGACTATTGATATGTTAAAATAACCTAAAATGATGACTTGGCTACATTTTGTATGGTTAATAAACAGGTAAAACATGATAAATGATGAACATAGGCTGTAAAATAAACCAAATATTTTGATATCAAGATTGATTGCACGGTGAAGCAATTCAAAACATTTGCACCTCCTAATATCATGGCATAATGCTTTTTTATACTTGGTTAAAACTAAAAGCGAGCTGATTAAATTGGCTGATCCAATTTAGTCAACTTCAGGGCAACTAAATAAAACATGGTTGTGTTAATAATCATTAACTGTAGCATGGTTAAATAATAATAGTAGCATGAAATAAGCTATTTTCCACCAGCAATCACGCAATAATTGATAGCCTGCCATAAGTTGAGGCTGCAAACAGTCATCCGAGGTTTGTACTACAGAAACAGAGTACATTCCCCCCCCCCCCCCCCCCCCACAGTGCTTTCATATTATATTTAGCAACAACAAATCTTACAGTGATCATATTTTTATTGTTGTTTGTATTCAGCCGCCATTCCATCTTTCACAAAGCTGATATCAGAAAATCTGGGTGGTGGAAATTGTTCATTATGTGTCCCTTCATTTGTGTTAATTAATTGTATCGACACCGCATGACACTGTGTTTGTTTGCCATCATGTCAACTTGTTCAACGGTCCCATCTGCATTTAAACAATGAAACCATCAGCTAGGTAACAAGAGCGGGGACAGCAGCTCGATACCTCTATGAGAGGTCTCCAATAATCAGCTGTGTTGGAGGCAGGCTGGACGTGGCCAAATACAAGCAAGCGGTATTGACAAAGCGCCGGTTGCCTTCAATCAGCTTATATCTACTGGCAGGGAAATCAGCTGCACTCCACACGGGCCAACAATGATCCCTAATGGAGACGTCAACCGGCGAAAGCAAGCTAAGGCAACGACAAGGCACGGATGTTAAAGGGAATATAGGCCACTTACATGACAAAAACGATAGCTGAACAAAATATCAATAATATCATGAGTTGTAATAATTGATAAATATTGATACGCTACTAAAAAGCTAAAAAATGTAACTGTTATTTGCCACTCTGATGCACAAGTAAAAGTGCTGTTTTAAGTAGTGGTGTCACAATGTGTCTGTTAATTTTGAGCTAATTTAAAGGTCCTTTAACGCCACAAATGTTTTTAACACGCCGTTCATGACCGCCCCTCACTTGGAAAGCCTGTACTGGGGGATTTTCAGTCGCAACGCAGCAGACACGTACACGTCAAAATTTTGCAGTCAACATATATTTCTGGAAACTGGAGTCAAGTTGTATTTGACAATTTTAAAAATGTGCAGAATTTCACAATTACTTAATGTTTAAGATTAGATAGCTCTTAATATGAAAAGAAAAATGCACTGACCTGTCACCAACGTCTTGCAAATGTAATTATGCCATCTAGTGGCATCTTTTTAATTTTATCTCAATTTTATGAATTATTATGAAATTACTGTATTAATGACTAAAAGATGCAGCCATATTTTTATTAGTTTGACATTTTGACATTATTATGTTGACAAGAGTATGAAAACTTAGGTGAAAAAAATGGTTGTACATTTAATTGTACATTTAGAACAAATATAAAATTTGCAATTAATCATGAGTTAACAAGAGTCATGCGATTAATTACGATTAAAAAATGTAATCATCTGCCACCCCTAGTTTTAAGCATAACCTTTTAATAATCTTCTTAACCGCTTGTCCTCACATTGCGGGGGGCGCTGGAGCCTATCCCAGCTGGCTTCGGGCAGTAGACGGGGTACACCCTGAACTGGTTGCCAGCCAATCGCAGAGCACACAGAGACGAACAACCATCCACACTCACAATCACACCTATGGACAATTTGGAGAGTTCAATTAACCTGCCATGCATGTCTTTGGAATGTGGGAGGAAACCGGAGCACCCGGAGAAAACCCACGCAAGCACGGGGAGACTCAATTTACATACTCATTTCTAGTTGAATCCTGGGCATCCATTTTTTTGGGTTAAATATGTTGAACCTCTTCACACATAAGCCACACACACATATACACAGAGAGTAAAATCCAGGCAAGCAGCACAGTGCTTGGGTCATATTAAGGTCACAAGTAAATTGGCTGAGGGCAGCAGGCCTCACAGCTCATAGTTTACAGAGGCAAATTAATTAGCAGGCCATGCGGCACAGCCGAGGCAACACATTACTGATGCAGCTGAGATCACATGGCAAAAGGATGTCAAAATATTACTAAATATAACACTGCAACTCATTTCCCTGCCCAGGAGCAAGAGTCAGATATAACACAGTCCAAAAGTCCACGATAATGAAATATTTTAACGGGTCTATTAATATGAACTAAACTTTTTTTTATTCATATCAGATCACTTTATATATACATAGTATGTAGAGTCACAGTGGCCCACATTTCAAATACTATGTTTTGGCATAATTAAAAAGAATATGATCTCAACTTTCCCAAGATATATTCATCATTGCACTACAACGCTTCATCTCCGAGATATTGAGATTTGAGCAACGACAAAACGGATTTTTACTGCAACCCTTCAGTTGTCCTTAACAACGAGCATGTTAGAGTAGCCAGACAACCACCAAAATTGACTCAGAAGCTCAGGACATATGAAGGAACAATTTAATGTAAGCTTCAGCCATGAAAAACCTTTTCAAGTCATTTTGAAACAGTGTAATTTACCTCAAACTGCTTGAATTCAGTAGTACACGTATCAACATCAGGAGTAAACTTTAACATAGGAACAAGTTGAGAGTCGATGGAGCTGGATTATGGAAAATATTGTAGATTCCCGCCTAATTTTAACTCATAATGACACACAAATTATTGAATTGATAATGATAATGAGCAAAACGGAATTGTCAGCTTCATACTGTTAGCCCATGTTGGGGAGGGGATTCCCTGCGTGGATACCTACGACAGAACGGTAATTTTTGCTTGTTAGTTTTGCTCTTTTTTTTTTTAAAGACAATTGAACCAACCCGTTTTCAAGACAGAAAATCTAGTTTCTTATAACAAAAAATGAAGCTGCCAAACTAACATACATGCTTAACAGAGGTAATTAATTTATGTTTTTGTAGTGGTTGGCAGTTGCCAAACAGCACACACTCACAGAAAAGCACATGCATTTCCACTTTGTCTACTCAGTACAGTGCGAGTGCTGAATCATCAAGAGCAGAGAAACTCCCAATGCAGCCGCTGCCATTCAGCACAGTTCAGGCACTGATGGGGGTAACAGTTGGCAGCTCGGGGGCCTCGGGCCAACCCCTGCCATATGGCAGACGCTGTAGCACGGCTGTGTCAGACTCGGGCATGTTTTAACGACCAATTAGGCTCATTAGGACTTGATTAGAGACGGTGAAGCCTGGGGGAGCCATGGAAGGGGAAGGCGGGTGGGGACGAAGTGATGACTTATCATTGAGAGGATGGTTTGGAATATGAATCTGTAATGAGTTGCATTTTCTGGATGATACATTAGAAACAGGTGATTTTCCTTTCAAATTTTGAATTTAAAATGAGTTGTGGTAGAATTTACTACGTTCTATTTTAAATATTACCATGGTCCCAAAAACGTATTTATACATGTTTTATAGTATAAGAGATCAACCAGGGCCATGTTGCAAAAGCTGTTTTCCCCACTGTTTTAAACAGATTTGTGAATAATGATGAAACTTAGCTGTATTCTAATGCTAATTGCTGCAAAATGAAAACACATAGAAATATAATTTTCCTGATGAAAGAAGAGACTCTTTCTTTTGGTAGATTCCATGTTTTTATAACAATAGAACAACATGTTCTGTGCCTTGCAAAATCAGTCAAAATCCAGAAAAACAGCGGGGAGCAAAGGGGGTTGCTTCAGTAAAAATGCCTTGGAGTGAATGAGTAAATAAAGTCGAAGCAAAGGAAGTCGAACAACATCAACATCAATCCATTGATACTTAATAGGGCTGGGTATCGATTCTGAATTTCTCAATTGATTCAATTTCAATTCACTTCTGTTCAGTCTGATATTGATTATGATTTTTCTTGAATATCAAGGACATGATAAAAACTCCACAAACATTATCCAAATTAAGTTTTGCGGGGGCAGTAACTGGTTAAATGATTTAGTTTATTAATGAAAGTAACGCGTGTTATAAGTGTTACACAAACATTGACATCAGCAAGGATGAGATGAAAATATTTTCATAATTCTAGTTCAATAATTGTAAATATAAATTCAAAGGTTTCTGGATTGTTTTAAAGTGCAATAAATCAGGTATTTCATGAATGTAAGAAAATATTTTCAAATTCGTGTGAACAGTAAATTTCAAGAAAACAGTAAGATACACCTCCCAAGAAAATTGTTCTTTAAAATTCTATTTTCTTATGAATTTATGGGAAAAAAAAGACGTATTCAAATAACCGATTCATGGTTTTATGAATCTATATCAGGTTTAAAAATAAAAATCTATTTGATTATTCGATTTTTTAAACCCAGCCCTAATACTTAACTGAATTTGACCTTTGTTTCCATAAGAAATAATGTAGTGAAGTGAATTAACTTATTCCAGGCTCAAATGTCACCATCATAAAACCTTAATTAACTGTACAGGCAAGGTTAAATTGTTAACGTTTTCGTTTAAATGTTTCATTTAAAGACAAGTTAACTTGGGTTTAAAATGAACCTGCTCATCCTTTTGAAGTGTTTGCACAGATAGAGTACGCTTTGTGGACAAATGGAAATCAACTCATGTAAAAACATGAAAATAAGATAATGAGGTTTATCTTATTTTCATGCTTGTCAAACATCTGTGCATATTTTTCCCTAACCTTCATTGTTATTTGTTTTAATATATAATATTATTACTGACAAAGCAAAAACAAATGGTATAACCACTAACGATGGATGGGTGGGTTAGACTGAAAACATGCAGAACTTGCTAACTGCCAATCATTTAGCTTGGGAGGGTGTGTGGGATGTGCAGAGGATTAGAACTCTAATGATAATTCTACATATGGTGGCTGGATAAACCTGCCTTTGCGTTCAGATCATAAATCCAATCTGAGGATGTTAATCCTTTTGCCAGATGAGGAAATAATACCAAATATTATGCAGATGAGATGTTTGCGGTGGTGCATGCACAAGCATGTTTACCACAAGTAAACGAGGAAAGCAACTTTTACATATTACACACCTATTCTTTTTATAAGTGGCTAAAAATATGGTATGTTATTTGGTTTAACTGAATATATCATAGGCAGTATAATGATGTTTCAGTATTCTAGCTGTCTACATATTATGCATCTTCCTTTCTGTTGTTATTAGTGTGTGAAGTCACCCAGCACTAATCCGACAGTGTTGTTATTGAGCTCAGGGCCATGGAAATGGACAGTGTGTAAGACATGCAGAGTGCATCTAAGCCAGATTAGTAGTGAAACACCCCCACAAACATTGTGGCCATATTCAAATTCATATTCATATCTATGTTATGCTCAATAGCCTGTTTTCTGTTATTTTGCTAAAGTACACACAAGCAAAAATATACTGCTGGGTAAAGGACAATAGAGATATGGTACGAGGGAAGGGAAACATGTAACATAAAAACAAAAAAGATGTAAAAAAGCATAGAATAAAATAAAATAAGTGAGGTGGAAAAAGTGCAATCAATTCAAGTCACTTGTAGGTTCTCATAGAAAATTACAGACCAAGAAAGAGAGGGAGAGGAAAGTAGATCCAGTGTTTGACATTTCACCTTGCTCAGTTGATAAGGGGTGTCACCCTCAGGTCCTCGGGGCTTTGACTGCTGTCTGAAGCCATCAGCCCTCCCCAGCACAGGAAACTATTGATCAACTGCACTGTGCTGCTTTAACTGGGTGTATGCGTGTAGCCTCTGTGTGTGGCTGTTAGGTAGGAAAGAATTTGTGTCGGTATCTGTGCCTATTTGCAGTGTTGGGCAAGCTCCAGTTCTTGGAAAATATAGTGAGCTAAAAAAAAAAAAAATAGAAAAAAAGAATTGTAAAATGTAGCTAGCTACGCTACAATAAAATGAAAAGTAGCTAAACTATAACAAAACTACTTCAATTGGGTGGAGCCTCTAAAAGAAAAAGTACATTTTAAAATTGAGCAATTCTTTAATTGGGGTTTAAATGAAGACTGGATTCTAAAAATTTGGAGAATCTGAGAATTTATGAAAGAAATGTAACTAAGCGACAATAAAATGACAAAAGCAGCAAAACTACAACAAATCTATTTGGGTGGTACCTTTAAAGAGAAAATTAAATTAAAATTTTGTAATTTTATATTTTTGGGGTAAATGAATGCTGGATTCTAAACTATTTGGATAATCATGGGGCACAGGTGTCAAATCCAGATCCTATCCGCCACATCGTTTCATGTGGCCTGCGAAAGCAGTCATATTAAGAATAAAAATAAAATAAAAATAAAAAAATAAAAATAAAAAAGGAATAATAATAATTTTGAGATATTGCATTGCAAGCAACTTTTTGTTAGCAAATTACGATCTTTGACTTCTGATTTTAAATTGAGTTAGCCATCAATTTATTCTGTATATGTAATGATATTATGAGGAAATTTAACTTTTACATGTGGCTTCACAGTCATAACAGCCCTCTGAGAGCAAAATTAGTTTAATACCCGTGCCATAGGGTAGTTCCTGCTACCACTGTGAAAACAATATCTGGTATCAATTCAGTGGCAGGAATGTATTGTGTATGTACCATTAACATAACTGAGCAGTTTGTTGCAAACAATGTATTAATCATTTAAATAGACCACAACAATTGAAAGCGTACAGCTGTAACCGGGCTTTTGCTGCCAAAAACCGGTTGCTAACTGGTGCTATACTGTTAGTTGTTGCTGTTTGCTGAGTGGGGATGACTACCTTAGCAGGAGATTGTTGTATTAACGTACAAACCTGTACCTGAATGTGTGTGTAAATGTAATATGAGGTTCTATAATCGTGGCAAGCGCAAGTCTTGCATGTGGCAACAAACTAGTAGAAAAATGATTTTATTTTGACTTTTTTTTGTACAGTAAATTAAAGATAAATCACTATCCCATGGAGATTAGAATGGAGAGAAAATTATGACATAATGGAACTTTTGCTTTTATTTTATAGGTTTTATAGGCTAGGATTGTGATGGTTGTGACGATAGCAGTATCACTGCTAGTGACAGTGTTTCAATACAAATCTCAGATAAATACAAATACAATACTGTATTGCCCAATGCCAAGTAAAGACAAACCAGTGGAATGTCAGTTCAGCTTTGAGTGTTTTTGACATCATTGTCAGTGCAGCTTATAATAATAACATCTAAATAATCATTATGATCACCCATCCCTTGTACTGTATGTTACAAACGTCCCTAGTAAGCCTCTTTTTAAAAATGTTTTTAGTTGCATTAGTCTCAATGAGCAACTGTAATATGATAGCATCCTCCTAATCCACACTGGGGACATTTAGTACACAAACAGCTATAGTGAAGGGCAATAAATGATGCACCTGCAAAAGCATTGGAAATTTCTCCAGAGCAGGATGAATGCGCATGCATCGTGTGGCTCGAGGACAAGGCAGAGGCTGTATAAAATGTGGGCAAGCGAAGATTCATGTTAAAAATGACACAATTAGTTCAACTCTGAAGTGTGTGTTAGTCACGCATGGCTTCCCTCCTTAGACTCACATGAGGTGATCAGACAGGCAAATACTCTCAGGGCCTGCATGTGTATGGTCAAATGAAACACACGCATATATTCACTCACACACATGAAAAAGGCATGAACACACCTAATGAAACAACAGCGGAATGGCATAATAAAAAGCAAGCACGCTCCCTTGCATCCTGCTCGTGTGGATAGCGTAAACAGGACTAAAAGCTTCACACTCTAATTTGTGATATGGAAGGGGAAAACGCTAAACATCCAATGAAAATTATTCAAGAACGTCAGTAAATCACTGTGGTTCTGAGGAAAGCATGCTCTAATTCCACAGACTCTCACACTGAAAAATGTATCTTTATTTTCGGGGCAATGCACTTTGAAACAAAAGGGAAAAGAAAGTTAATATGCAGGAAATGAAGAAAATGAAAAGTACAGTACACAGAGCACTTTGAGTTTGCACTATCAAAGCCGGCAGAAACGAGCGTTTGAATTTAGGCCCCCTCAAGAGATGGCAGGGAAAGGCAGGGCCTGATTTTATTAATTTCATCTGTAGTTATGTTTCTCCTGAATAAAACATTAATACTCACAGGAATAAGGGAATAACAGAGTGAAAGAAAGACAGCTGCTTCTCTTTTAATTAGCAAGCAATGTGCGGCTCTCCAGCCGTCCCAGCTAGCGAGCTTTGTATCGCCCTTCAAGTGTTTCTCTGTCAATCAAGGCATCTTTCTCTGTCTAGAAGCAACTCTAAATCTTCTAACTAGCACTCGCTAAACAGTGCTAAAGAGAATAGGAAATGTAGTTTTTGTCTTTTATTCCAGCTAATATGCAATTATGCTGTCTATTTTCTAATCTGTTAAAAGGAAAAGTTTGGTGCTGACTAACTTTATTGCGTGTGATAAATTATTTTTAATGTACATCACTACTGCCAAATTATCCACTTGACACAGCCTCTGCAGAAAATTGTAGGACAAAGGCATGCGGTCTGAGGAGACAGGTCGAGAAGACTGCTCTATGATTCTATTAATATGACTTTAATGTAAAGTTAGGAGGTAAGTACGAATGTATAGAAAATAATTATTGGGGAGTGCTGTACTGGCATGACATGACATTTGTACACGTTTTTATAATAAATACACTTTTCGCCACAAGAAACATGACTTTATGTCCTTAATTTTCCTGTGCAGTTTTTACTTATTTAGTAATGTGGTTTGAAAGCACATGTAAAATTCTATATTCATAATATTTAAAAAGACAACATGGCTATTGCTTGACAGAGAAAAGCATGAGAAGAAAAAGTGGGAAACCCCCCCCCCCCCCAAATTTCACTTAAGGGTGGACTCACTTTTGTTGCCAGGGGTTTAACTATTAATGACTGTATTTGAAGTTATCTTGTCATAATAAATTCAGACTGTTGTATAAGCTGTACAACGACTACTTGAAAGTATCAAAGAAAATGGCTATTTAAGAAATTTCCTGAATTGCTTGACAGACAAAAAGAATGAAGGAAAAACTGGAAGGAAAAAAAATCATGTCAATATCAAATGTGCATTCAAAATGTAAACCTTACACTGAGCAAAAGTACTTTGTATCTTGGTGGTAATATTGATCTATCATTAAGATTTGATCCATTCAAACCCCCCTCCAGTCTCTTGACCCTGGAAATATGATTGTGGTTAATATGATGTCGCCTCAGGAGGCCCCAGGACAAAATATGGAAATAAACAGGCTAATGCCTTTTTGAAGCAAATGGCGAAAAATCCATAAGGTCCAACTTGCTTGGTACTATTGAGCTATGGATCTTAAACGTAGTGGTTGTGCCATCTTCTGACATACAACACACACACATGCACATACAGTATTCCCTCACACACACTCACTCACACACACACACATATATATATATATATAGTCTCCACTTCCTTGCCCCAGGGTGCAGCCAGTCTGAGATCACACTGGCAGGTTCACTTGTAAAGCTCCCAGACAGAGAATAGTAGAAAAGTACAGACACTTTCAGCTGCAGGTAGAAACACAGAGTTTGCTTCCAAAGCGGGAGAGATGCGCCCGTTTGAAGCCGCGTGACAAAGGGATTGCTGGCATAAAAGCGAAAAGCATATTTTTTCATGTCATTAGCTTCCCTCAACTTTCAGACAACTCACCTAGAACATGTAAACACAAATATTTACTGCATTTTTTGCTAGTAGACTCAATACAATCACTGTTGACTCTTGAATGCTGTTTTTAAAATTTTCTCATAGAATGGCATCAACTGAAGATGAAAGAGGCATCAAATTGAAAATAAGCCGTTATTTGTATAGAAAAAAATATCATAGATTTGTGTCTTCTAAATGGCCAACCAAATTAAGATTTAGATTTTGAACTCAAATTAATTGTTGTTGCTTTATGCATGCAAAATGAAAACAAGAGGCCCGCGCTGAGGTGTGCCTGGAGATAGGGAAGAAAAGGAGGGAAAATTGACGGCAGTGAGGTGAGAAAGTCGCACCAAGAGTGAAGGGCCTCTGTAATGATGGAGAGGGATTACCAGAGAAGTCAGTGGACTGGGGAAGAGAGGAAAGGAATGGAAGTGAAGAGAGAAAGTACTGCATGAAGGTCAGGAAGGTGAGGAAGGAGCAGAGGCTGATGTGTGTGGTTGGAAAGTTTATTTAAAAAGTAAATATAGGGAAAAGCATATTATTTTAAAAAGCACAATTACCGGTACATTTTTAAAGCGACATTTACCATCTCAACTGAAATAGATCACATTCAGTTGCCCCAAAATAATCATGTATGTATGTAAAAAACTATTTCTCATATTGTCACTGTATAATGCAAAATGGGACTTCAAGTTTTGTATTTATTTTTTATTTGTATTTAAAAAACAAATTTGTAGTTTTTAGCATTTGAGTATTTATTTATTTACCGATATCTGTTTTTCAAGGCTGACATTGATTATTAGAAGCCAAAGAGGCCGCTAACCGATATTTCAGGCCGATATTCATTTACAGTGAATGGGGAAAAAAATATTGGCGTCAAAATTTTAAGATTTGCAAAATGTTTTTTTAATATTAGCCAATAACAACAAAACAAAAACAAAAAAATAATAACTGAAATGTTAAATTTTCCTGCATCATTGTTTTTATTTCCAACAAACGCAAAAGGTGTCGAGAGTTCTTAGGGTCAGCACAATCTCCAATTAAGTTAACTGAAAAAAAAAGTTACAATAAAATTAAATGATAATTTGATGAATAGCGATATCGGCCTTTTTTTAAAATCAGATGGCCGATAAAAAAGAACAATTTAAAACTGTACTAACCTATTGAGGTTAGCAGAGTTTTAAATTGTTTTGCTTTTAAACTGCTATTTTGGTTAGCATAGTTTCATTTTATTTTATTTTACTCTTTTTAACCACCGTCTGTTTTTTGTTGTTTTTTAAGGCTGATACAAATATTTATCAAAAATATCAAATATAAGTCTATCCCTAATTTTTTTATTTGTGTTTTGGATGCGGAAATTGGAAAGTGATAACATAAAGGAAATAATAATGATCATGCAATATTAATAATTGATTTAATTTCACAAACATAAATATATAAATCACAGACACACAAAAAGTTAAATAATTGTATTTCTGTATTTTACTGGATTATACAAAAATCAGCAGATCACAGAAAGCAGACATATAAAATGTGAACTGACACATTTAGAGAAATCGAATCAGTATGTTTTATCATTTTAATTAACAGGAGATGAGCAAATAAATTAAAATGTTTATCGACACGTCTCGGCTCGACAGAGAAAAGCCGCCTGCTTGGCGGAACATAAAAATAAAATATTGAATGTGGGATGTGCATCCTCTCCATGCAGTTGTACGGTCTACCTATGCCTCCTATTGGTCTGAAGGCTACAGTCCACAACAATCTCAGCCCTTACATCGGGGGCTGGTGGGGGGGAGCAGTGATGTAGGGGAAGGCAGGAAAGACAGATGAGGGATGAGGAAAAAGAGAGGGTGCAACGGATGGAATGACGGTGAGTGACAAAGAGGGAGAAAATCAGGCGAAGGGGAAGAAAGGCTTTGGGGGTTGGTGTGTGTGTGTGCGTGTGTGTTAGGGGGTGCAATAGGAGAAAATGGAATGGGAGGAGGCGGGGGCGGGAGGCTTGGAGGGAAAATGGAGATCTTATGAATGTTGACCACTGTCCCTCTACATAAATCTGCACATTAACTGCATCAAATGAGGCTCCCCATGTTTTCTCATCTTCTCCCCAGCATCCATCCAACACACACACACACACACACACAGCACCACCCTTGGTCGCCATCTTGCATCTGATTGGCCGATGTCGTTTAGAATGTCTGTCTACATCAGGGGACAAGCTAGGGACCGCAGTCCTAACAACACTTCCCCCTGTCATGCCCCAATGCCTGATAGGTAGAAACGAAGCGAGCGCCGCCGCGCCGTGCAGTTGTGTCACACAGCCAATATCCGCCATGAATAATGACACACCATTACGAGTGGCAAAAATTTGGGAATTGAAAAATTTAAAGGCCATGTTAATCTTTTTTCAAAAAAATGTAATGTGAACGGTAGAAGAAAAGGAAGGAAGAGGTTGGAAATGTTTTAGAGGGTTATCTATATGCTTGTGGGATAAGCAGAACGCACAGGCAAGAAAACGAGGACCAAATGCCTAACATCGATCATAAGCAAAATGTCAATTATTATATTGATAATATAATATTGCAATAATAGGTATCAAAATACACAAATTAGCCACAACATTATAGACACTTACACAATATCATGAGAGATGAATCCAATTTTGCCTTTATAAAATGATAATGTTTAGTTTTGACTGATTACCAGAGAGGTATTGATATGAGAATTTGTATCATGATGCATTACTTCATAAGACTACGTCTAACATTTTGGTTCCCTAAATTAGTGACATGGAAAGTCCAAATTATTAGGAACGGCTCTCAGTATGGTATGGCTAAGAAATTAAATAAAAATCAAATACAAAAATAGCAAGCAGCTGTGAAGTATTCTTTTCAAAAGCTAATTTTCTTTCCAACAGCAGTTTTTTAAACATCTGTAGTCTTTATTTTGAGGATATTACATAGATGCATGACTTATATATGATCAGAATATATATACAGTAAAATACCGTGTATAACATGCACCCGTCCGTATATAATACGCCCTGATCAAGATCACCCTTAGAAAGCATTTTTTCCTCCGTACTTATGTATAATAAACAATAAATAAAATGTATATGCTTTTAAATCCAGTTTAAAAATTAAGCTATTTTCCCATACCTATGATTAAGGTATAATAAAAGGTAACGCGATGCTTGTTACTTGATGTGAGTGAGACATCAAATATGGAAGAAACCTTAGAAGGAAATACCGCCATGTCGTTGTGGCCTTGTCCTTTAACGCAACAGGGCTCCCACATACAAAAAAAAATTAAAAAGGTGGGGGCAGTTGGGACAGAAACAAAACAAAACAAAACTAAACTCTAATGACCTTGTATATTTCTGAGCAGACAAAAAGGTGGTAATCAGCCATTCTGTGTGATGATTGTGTTTGGTCCTGGTCAATAATTATCCATCTTTGAAGGGAGTCTATTTTAGGACAGGAAAGCTTAACTCTGCATAAACACGGTGATGTTCTTTTACCATTTCCTGCTCTCTCGCTATCGCTCTCTCTCACTGGGTAATCCTACTTTTGTTGGTGGAGAAGAGCAAGGTGTCGAGCTCAAGAGAAGAAAAGCCGAGGGAGGATCGGCGTCAACCGCAAGATCAAGTGGGTCATCTTGCTGTGCTTGACTAAGTGTTGTCCACCTTAAATCTCCGCAGCTCCTCCTACTCAGGAAGCACATGATTCATTCATGTGCTGTTAGAGTGACCAGAACCAGTCGTGAGGACGCCGGGAGGGGTTTTTGCTAATTTTTGCAACCATACCCTTCCAAAGGGCCATTAGTAAAATGAGAGTGCAGACCTGCCTTTGTGCACACTGTGTACAATAAAGAGAGGATTTAGAGGCCTTGCCGGCCAACCACGGGGGATAAACAAAACGAAGTGGAGCAAGGTTGGGGTTAGGGAGTAAGGGAGGCAAGGGGGATTGCCTAATGCAGCCCCTCCATAACCTCCTGGCCATCCCGTCACGGAGGGACAGCCCATATATAACGCCGACACATTCGGTCTCGGCGAAAGGTCATAAAAGGGTAAAACTTAAGAGGAATGATGATAACGCCGCTGTCATAAAAAAAGAGACAAACAGGTGCGTGCAGGAAGGGTGGGGGGATAAACGGCCATTCCGCTCTTAAATCGGCACTGAAATATTTGGCAGGGACCTGAACGAGGCCTCCAGATTTATTGCTGGGGTCAA
Organism: Vanacampus margaritifer; assembly: GCF_051991255.1. Taxonomy (NCBI): domain Eukaryota; kingdom Metazoa; phylum Chordata; class Actinopteri; order Syngnathiformes; family Syngnathidae; genus Vanacampus; species Vanacampus margaritifer. The sequence continues at coordinate 4,899,705 of NC_135451.1, forward strand.
AACTCACTTCTGATCAATAGTCAATCAGAGTCATCAAACACCAATTACATGAGGACTATGTCTAGACATAGTACATTGACAACAATGTATTTGTTATTTCTCACCAGTCTGGTGTCAAGAATCAATACAATTCATTTTAAAGAATTAAACACAGTTAATGGCCCAAATTATGAAGAGCATTATACTCGCTATATTCTTCCAAGTACTAATACTGTTCATTTTATCATCCATGAAATACATGATTATTTTGTCAACAATTTTTATTGTTGATGTTCAGACTAGGGCCCAACGGATTAATAATCCGAACGATTAAATCATCTGATTATGGCTCTTGAAACATTGACTAAAATCATCGGGCAAATTGCCCTTTTTTGCTGATTTTTTTAATAACCTTTATTAGAGTGGTTGTACACAAGTAACGCTGGTCTTGTTACTTATTATACAGAATTCTATAACATAACTTTTTATCCTTAACTATATATCATGAAATGTGTTGCCCACGTCACCGTTATTCAAAACAAAGTACAAATTTATTTCTACAAGCAATGTATATAAAAGTATTTTATGAACAAATATAAAAAAAAGATCATGGAAAAATGCCCTTACTTTCATGCAATTTTAAGAAAAAATGCTAAATTATATGAGGAACCAAAAAGCTATGCACGGGGAATAGGGATCAGCACACAAATAGCGACAATCCATGCATAATTGACTGCCATTGAAATTGATATTGGGGTTAAGAAAGAAAAAATTAATGATATATTTTTTTAATTAATCAGCCAATTAATCTGTAATCTGTATGTTTTTTTTTGCCTAAATTAGAGGGGGGGATCCATATCGGCTGAGTCCTAGTTTAGATGGTGAATTTAGTATTCCAAGCAGACAAAAATGTAAGAACTCTGTAATGCTCAATATCTTGAAAACTAGATACTTGTGATCTGATTTGAAGAAACAAGACAACAAAGAGAATGTGGTGTAATGGAAGCACTTAATAGACATGAGAGGCTTAGACTTGAAAGCTCCATCATTCCCCTTAATGCATTTCCATTTTGTTTATTGTATTTGGTCTTCATTAGAAAAAGAAAAACAAGTTGGAAGGGCAAGAAACATGAAAAACAATAATTATGCTTATGGATTTTAAAAATCATATCAAAATTAAGAATATTTATCAAAAGCAAGTGCACTATAATCCCCTGAGTGCTTAGTGAAGTTCAATTCTAAAGTGGCGCATCAACACACACACACGCACACACACACACATGTAGCAAAAACAAAAAAACATCTCTTATTTCCGCTTTCCATGTTTTCTCCCACCAGATCTCTCTTTTTTCAAATATATCTTCTTTTGTTGTTCCTCCCCGTTCCTGCATTAATCTAAAAAAAAAATAGTTTAATTGCACCTGAAAAGCTGAAATGGGAAAAAGGAAGAACACACAATTTTGAATTTCCTTCCTCATATTTGATGACTTTCTCTTTTCTCATTTCAAGGGTGTTTTTGGTGATGCGTCTTATCTGTGTGTCGAGGCAACGAGGCTCTTGTTGTTTTCTTTTCTTTTTTTCCCCTTCATGCCACAGTCCAGATATGCATCACATAGCCTGTATGTTAAATTCCTACATTCGCCAGTGACATCAGCCAGGCCTGGACAATGAAAAGAAGAGCAGGGGGGGAAATACAAGATGTGTGTACGTGTGTGTCGAGTGTGAGTGTGTCACGGGGGGTGGGTTGGGCCATGGGGCGATTTTTCTGCCCCCGTAACCATGACAACCCTCATCTCTAGAGTGTTGGAAGGGAACAGGATTGTGATGTCTGAGGTCCCCCCTTGATATTTTTGGTGTGAAAAACAATCAGTAAATTGCAAGTAAATGAGTCAACATTTTGCGTTTCATGCGTTGTATATATGTTAAATTATTGCATAGGAGTCATTGACAGATAATGTGTCTGATAATGCCCATTTTATGAATTATCATGTGGTGCGACCAAAAAGAAATAACCAATTTGGGACTTTTATTTTGAACTAGAACAATGGGAGCAGCTATCATGTTTGTACTGCCTCACAACTATGTGAAAGAGTTACTTTTTTAGCAACTTAGCATCATGTGGCATGACCTGAAAAAAAAAGCATTTAAATGTTTTGCAACAAAAATATTTTCATTATAATTTTACTTGTGTGGATAGCTTTTTTGTTTAGATGGTTAATTGTTAACCTCATAACTTTGATTTAAATTAAAAATATTATGTGGTGTGACCAACCATCATCTGGTGTGACCAATGTAGAAATGTCTATTGAGATTTTTAAGCAGAGGCTCAAGACACACTTTTTCTTAGTTTAGCATTTAAATTATCTTTTAACCCCTTTTATTTCTTTCCTTAGTCCCCAGTTCCTTTTATGACATTGTCTTTTAGTTTTGTTTTTGCGTTTTATTCTGTTTTCGCTTAGCTTTTAACAGTTTTTATTTTCTTGTCTTTTAGTTTTTAACTCCAGTGTTTCCTGGGTGCCTTTCCTCACGTGGTTCCTCTGTGCCCTGACATTATTTCCCCCGGGGGGTATGTGTGTGTGTGTGTGTGGGGGGGGGGGGGGGGGGGGTTGGGGGGGTTCGGGATGGGTCTTTTTTTTTTCTTTTTATTGTATTATAGATGTTTTAATTGTTTAGTACCTGTATATACTAAATTATCGATCTTCTAAACTGTAAAAAAATATATATGTATCTTTTCATTATAATTTTAGCTAGCTTGTTTTGTTTAGCTGGCTAATTGCTAGCCTAATAACTTTTTTCTTTTTTTTTTTACTTTTATTTAACCAGGTACATTTTTTTGAAAACTAATGCTTATTTACAAACATGACCTTTGATTAAAGTTGAAAATATGATGTGGTGCGAACAACCCTTCATCGGGTGCGAGCAATGTAAAAAGCTTTCAAAATAGATGAATGTCCTAAATTTGAGATATCCTAAATTGTAGATAATAGTAAAAATATGAATAATAGTAAATCATAATAGAGAATCCATATTTTATGTGTTTTTCTAATAAATTAACTATGCTGGGTCTGGTAAAATTCTTATCTGTCAATGACCCATATAAAAATGAGTGATTATCTATTTACCAGAGAAAATACAGGAAAAAGTAGAACGTTTTAATTATTTCTGTGTTCACTCCTTGATTTTTTTCCCCCTTCTTTTCTCTTGAGTGCAAGTCAGAATTTCACCAAATATTTAACATACTGAAGTTAGCTTCTAAACAAGCAGCCTTCATTCATATTCCAAAAAGTGGTTTGTACGACCACTCCTATAGTGGAATATGAATGTCAGAGGGAACATTTTAATCATTTGGCAGGCTAGGAAGCCCAATCTCCAAACATCCACATTTTGACACACAATCTCCCTCTCTGCTCTTCTCTATCCTGTGGTTTCATCATCTCATCTCACACCCTTCGTGTCTCAGGGACCTATTAAATCCTCCCCTCTCCCTCCCTCCCGCCCTCCCTCCCTCCCTCCTTCACCCACCGGTACACCTCTCTCTCCCCCCTCTCTTTCAAATGTCACCTTCATTTTTTTCTCTTCATATTCCGGGCCCAGCGATGGCATTGTAGATGGTTTAATTTTTGCGGCCCTCGCTGTGTGGTCTCCTCCACCCCGCTGACGGCAGACGCACAGCAGATAACACGCAGAGGATGATGAGGCCTGTGTTTATGCACGAGGGAAACAGCGGGCCTGCATGTACGAGTATAACAAGATACAGTAAGGCCTGATATTGTTTCTCGTATTTGCCTAAACCCTTTTTGATGCAAGGGTTGTCCGAACACAAGAATTACACGTTTATTTTAATCCTTTCAACTATAACAAACTGATATGTCCCCATCTGGATCAAAGTCTCCTTAACTACAATCTCATGTTGTAATGGATTAACTGTTCATAAAAAAACATGCCTACAAATGGTTTGTGTTAGCTTCTCTTCTTGCACAATTGGAACACTTTGGCCCGGGAGAGTTCTTTGTCTGCCAGGCATTTATGGACCACGGATCAAACAGTCCGCTGGTGACTTCACAGTTTGGACATTAAAAGGAAAAAAAAATCTGCACTGTAAAGAATTCTCTCAGGTGGTTTTCATTCTTTTGTGGTGGTGTTTTAGATTTTCAATGTTTTATTCAACTGATTACGCGCTGAAGTTTACTTTTAAAATGACATTCAGGAAGGGATTTTAATAATAGAATTGACTACAATGTGTTATTAACTATGGAGATTTGTATTTGTATTTATTTTTTAGCAGATTTGCTCATTACACAGCAATTTGGTAATTTATCGAAATGAAAATCGAGAGGGGTATCATACATTTACAAAGTGAAAACTTGTCTATACAATATAGAGACGTTTACCTGGGAGTTGTGGAAAATATGCAATTAAATTCTAACATGATATTTAATGTCTAATGCTACAAATTTACATATACGGTAATAATGTGGTGGTTTACACACAATTTCCACATGGAACGAAGGACCAATTTAGTACGTTCCACAGGTGAGTTTGGTTGCTTACTTGTACATGTAATAGTAGCCTCATGTATTGTAGTTTTGAAAAGCATGTTCCGTGAAATGTTACCTGATGTCTTGTAAAAGTCAATAAAAAAATGTTAAAAAAATTTAATTACTGTCAGTTTGCAACGGTAAAGGACTGTAAAACCAAAATTGTTATTTTACTGTATTAAATACATTGAATACCTGTTGCCATACATATTGGTTAAGAACAGTTGGCCACCTAGGGTAATCAATCAATCACGATTGGCGGTCGATTGATTGGAGCACCAATTACAGTGTAAATAATCGCAAACATGATTTTCCATTAATAAAAATATTCTCTACTGTACAATTTAGGGTTACCAAACCCGTATACCTTTTATTTTTTATATTTATAGATTTATCCTTTTTTTCTGAAATTCTTTTGTTTTGTTACAATTTATTGTTTACTGTATATTTTATATTACTTGTAGTATTGTGTATTGCATTTAAGATGATAGAAAATGTATATTTCCACATAACACAATTTTTTGATTATTTTAGGGAAATCTTTTGACAAAGGCATACACAGTCAAGCATGAGGTCCAACAAAACCTCTTCATTAAGCATACACATACTACTTACAGAGGAAAGTCCCCCCCCCCCCCCAAAAAAAAAAACCCTTCAATAATGCATTCTATACAGCCCCACTAGTCTTTACACGGCAGCAAAATCCACTTGTTTTTATCCAACTCAGGGGGCGGCCATTTTGTCTCTTGCTGTCGACTGAAAATGACATCACAATTGCTCAGGACTCAGAGAATGACGAATCACAGCTCTGCTTGCAAACGTCACATGCCCAAACTCAGAAAACAGATGAGCCGTGAGTGGTCATTACCTGAGACCTGAGCAACTGCGATGTCATTCATTCAACAGCAAGTGGCAAAATGGCCGACCCAAGAGGTAGATAAAAACAGGTGGATTTTGTAGTTTAATTCATATTCCACAAATGCAATATTAATCAAAATGCTGTGTTTTGACTAGCGGGGGTGTATAGAACATGCTGTAAATAAAATATTTGACTTGACTTCTACCCAAAGTTTGAGGTATGGTGAAACAACAGCACCAAGTGGTGGACTCCATTTTGCTTCATTTACCTGCACTTTATTCCAAGACATGAATCAAATATCGATGCAACACAGTAGAACCAAATATTTTTATCTCTTTTTTTTTGGCAGAAGAACCACATAAAATGATGGCGTCAAAGCGGGAGTGAAAAGACAAGAGAGTCGATCGTTGAGAAGATATTTTTAGTCTGCTGGCTGCAGAAGATCATAGCGTAGGCTCACTTTACGCATTGAGAACATATCAGTTTGAAGAAGCCGTGATCGCTGTTGCTTTTTCTCTTAATGCCCCTTGATAATGTCACTTTGGTGCTATAGAGTACATAGCTTACCTTTACTCTTCTTCCACCTCTGTTTCTCTTACACACACACATACACACAAACACACGCATACACTCACATTCACCGCAGGCTTTGCAGTCTCCAGCTGCTGCCAAGCACTGCATGAGGGCATAAATTGTTAGGTGTTGGCCAGTAATTCTAAAATGCAATCTTCTCTGCTCCTTCCCTGTTATCGCTTTCTCTCTCTCTCTCAATCTTATTCTTCTTTCCTCTCTGCGCTCTCCCTCTATTCTCTCTCAACGTCGCTCCTACTTTGTTTGTCTCTTTACTTGACCTTTCTCTCCGCATCTCTGCTTCTTTGGTTTTAGCTTTGTCTTGCAATATGTCCATCCTTAACTTCCCCCCACCCTCCTTGTCTGTCTGTCTCCTTCAGCAGCTTCCCTCCACCCCCTCTCTGTATTAATGATAGCAGCAAAAGGTCACATGATAAATGAGTGGCAAACAAATCAGAGCGCGTTAGACTATATCTCTGTTATCGCTCTGCTGAGGCAGAGGCCCCCACGCCATTGAAAGAAAAGCATGTCCACTTTCTGTATTATGTATTATATATAGAAAATATAGAAATATAGCCTATATTCAAATTAGGACTGAAAACGTTAAATCTGGAGATTATTAAATTCTTTAAAGTATTAAAAAAATCAAACCAGTTAACTCAGTTTTATTTACTTCCTGTTGCGACCTATAACTTCTGCGCATGTGTGGAGTCAAACTTGAGGGAGTCACTGGCGGAAAGATGGATAAACAGGGTCTATAGGTAGTTGTAAAGCTATTAGAACAGTCTTTGAATCTAAATATATTTTCTAATTGAAGATTTTACTCAAGCAAACATATTTTTCAAGCGTAGTAGAAAATGTAAATAATTGTGATAAATTAATTACAGAAAATTGGGCGGTTAATTAGTTTAAAAAATGTAAAATCGTTTGATAGCAATAAAAAAATAAATGAATATTAGGGGTGTCAAAATTTGTTGTTTTAATTAAATTTAATTTTGAGTTAATTTAAAGTTCCTTTAACACCACTAATTTATTATTAATGACCATGCATCCCTTACTTGGAAAGCCTGTACTGGGGAAAATCCAGTTGCAAAATTAGATGCAGAATTTCAAGTTACTTCATGTTACAAATTTAATAGCTCTTAATATAAAAAGAAAAATGCACTGAGCTGTCATCAATGTGTTACAAATTCAATTATGCCGTGTAGTAGCAGAAAAATGACTTCACCACATTTTTTACAGTGCAGTACATCTTTTTAATCTTAACTCGATTTTATGAATCATTATGAAATTACTGTATTAACTAAAATATGCAGCCATATTTCTTATAGTTTAACATTTTTCCCCCACTTTGAAACAAGAGTAGGAAAACTGAAAAATATTTTACACCCCTAGTATAATAATAATTATATATATATATATATATATATATATATATATATATATATATATATATATATATATATATATACATATATATATATAAATGGGAAGAAAAACAGACTAAAGCCTAAAGAGGCTGATACAATGAGAAATAGGGCAAGAACCGCAGTAATTAAGGCAAGGGGGGAAACAAGCAAGAAAAGAGAGGTGGGACAAGAGGGGGAGAAAAAGACCCCCTCTCCCTTTATCCCCCTGAGGAGATGAAGTCAGGGAGTATATGAAAGACCGAATAAGAATGAGACAGTCAGATAGCAGGCGGAGGGAGAGACTATTTGTCTCCTCTCTTGACACAGCGGGATGATAATGCATTTTAATGACATAAAGTCCAGAGACTGGTTTTATGAGGGAATGGACACACAGACAGACACACACAAGGGCACAGGAGCCATCGCCCCCTCCCGTTCCCAATCAACCTCACAGCACATTTTCGGTCAAAGCCAAGGAAGAAACTCACCAGGCTAGACATCAGTGTTCTGAGTTGGCGGTAAGGAATCACTGAGAAACTATGGAAGAAGGTAATTTGGAAGCAATCAGAGGGAAATTTGAGGTGTATTAGGCGGAAGGGCTCATAAGAGCGAGGACCTGACGCAAGATTCATCTTACCTATGAGAGGCCTTCATCAGCAGCCATCTTTTGGCCGGCCCAATCAATCTCTCCTCCTCATGGCTTTCCCATCAACACTTCCCTTTCCTCCGCTACCCACCATTTCACACTCAGGTTTAATTCGGCCTATCTTGTCAGTGAGTAAGGGGAAGTGACCGCTGTCTTGGCTCAAAATAACGCTAGAAGCTGATCAGGAAGTAAGGAGGTGATAACACTCCTGTATCGTAAGTTAGCGTACGTGTACGTTCTGAAGACATAGCAGAGATGTGAGATTAAATTTAAAAAAATTTCGGAGAACAGAAAGTTCACTCAAAAAATAGGACGAATGGTAGCTCTACTCTAAATTGAAGTGATTCAGTCTCCAGACTCTATTTGCACAATTTCTTATATTATATTATCCCTATCATTTACCATACATCAGTTATCATTGAGCCCCATTTATGAGCTCAATTTCATCTTTAGCGTATCCGCCAATGATAGAAAAGTGATCTATTCTGCTTAGGTATTACTTTGGGCAGTGGCCTGATCTCAGAGCGACTACAGTTGAAATTGCTTTAATATTGCTCCATTTTAACCAGCTGTTGCCGTTGCATCCTTATATTACAAAAGCAGAGTCAGAGTTAAATGTTTATGATGAAATAAGTGGACACTGTGGCCCCAGCTCAGTCGAATAGGTCAACACCAGAACTGCTTAATAACCAAGTATCTGCCATCTTGTTAGTAACTTTTGAAGGCCGAATTTGTAAATTTCACATAACATTACAGATGATAACAGAATACAAATAGTGAGCTAACAACAAAAGTTCATGACCTGAAATCTGAGATTAAATTAATTAGTTATATAGCACCTTTCATACATTAAAATGCAACTCAGGATGCTAAACAAAACATCCATAATGAAATAAAAAGGAAAAAACACCCATCCCCCCAACATTCCCATACACATACACACGCGTTGGGTTTACATGTCTAGTGGGGACATCTCATTGACATAATGCATTTCCTAGACCAGTGGTGCTCATGTTCCGTCCTCGAGAGCCCCTATCCAGCCTGTTTTCCATGTTTCTCTCCACTAACACACCTGATTCATGATCAGGATCGTTATCAGGCTTCTGCAAAGCTTGCTGATTAGCTGATCATTAGATTCAGCTGTGCTGAAGGAGGGAAACCTAAACTCTAAAACCAAGTCTTGACCCTCAAAAAGAGGTTTGAACTTGTGGGGACTACCAAAATGTCCCCACAATTTAAATCCGTTCCCTACAATGTTAGTTAAACCTGGAAAAACATGTGTGTATGGGCCCCACAATGTAGCAAAGACAAATGCAAACACACACACACACAAAAATGGCAGGGCACAGAGAAACCATGTGAGGAAAGGCACCCAGGAAACACTGGAGCCAAAAACTAAAAGACAACAAAATAAAAACTGTTATAAAGAGAACAACAGAATAAAACAGAATAAAAGAGAGAGAGAAAACTGAATAAAAGGCAAAAACAATAAAAATAAATGCATCTTTAAAAGGCTCCTTATATAGTAGAATTATGTTGAAAAATGTAGTGGAATAGCAAATGATATATTGGTGAAAATTCCTCAATTTTGTGTGTGTGTGTGTGTGTGGGGGGGGGGGTTAGCCTATTGACAATAATGTAAGGTCATGTCTGGTTCTTTTAGGGTTAGACCGATTATACGCCAGGCCAGTTATCGGTGCCGATATTCAGCATTTTGATGAGTATCGGTATTGGCCTTTTTTAAAAATCTGGCAGCTGATAATAGATTAACTTCAGAGAACTATCGTTTGTATTATCCCTGGGAACTCTGTGCACCTTCTGTTTGCTTTTTAAAAAAATAAGTGAAAATCACACATTTCAGATCTTTGGAAATTTCAGAAAACTTAATTTATAAAATATTGGAAAACAATAGAGAGCTACTTACTTAATTATAATTAAACTATTTAAGACTAGATCCTGGGAGCCTTTTTGTAATTATTTTAGAACAAAGATGTCAATTATCTGAGATTTAAAAAAATAAAAAATAAAAAAATAAAAAAAGTAGTTCAATACACATATGCTTAAAGACATTTCAATAATCGTCTTTGTTAATAGTTGGAATTTTATTTATTTTTTGTTTATCGGCCTCTTTGATGATTGATCATCAGTAATAGCATTGGCCCCATATCGGTCTATCGGTCACAAAGATAGCATTGTAGAAATACAAAAGCGTGCTTGATAAATCAAAATAAATAAATAAACAAAGTTCTACTGATTTAGGTGAGCTGAGTTGAGTTACATAATTGTGTATGATGATTTGCGTTAAATACTTGTATCATTAGCAGATTCCCATAGCTGTGGGTCACTGGCGATGCATAGCAGTTAGCATAGGACTGCTAACGAAGAACATGTGAAATCATGCATATATGACATTTATTACATGAAACAACAACACCCGCTTGCTGCTTAAAAGCAAGACACGGATCCCCAGATAATGCTTAATTACCCCAGACATTGTAAAATGAGCATACGCACGCATACACATGTACACACATCTACACACAGACACACACACACACACACACACACACACACACACACACACACACACACACACGCACACACACTCAGTAACTGCCCGCAGTGTCACAGAGCAGTATCCTACTAGAAAAAAATAATAATTTATTGGAGCGTGATACTGATGAACATTTAACAAAACGTCATTGATCAACTGTGGGGACCATTAATATTCAATTTATGAATTGTCAGGAAAGTTTGTCAATGTGAATTTATACAAAAAAAAAATTTTTTTTAAATAATCTAAAATGGTCATTGTGTGCAAAGAATGAAGAGGAAAGTTCTTGTTCAACACAAAGGCAGAATTAAGAGACTGTATATAAAGGCCTACATGAGATTAAAGACGGCACATTTGTTGTGCTGTGAATCCTGCGCAGCTATTCTAAAGCAGGAAATGTGCTTAATCGCTGCCCCTCTGAGATGTCGATAGATTTGCATGTTAGCGCTTATCAAAAAGATCCAAAGCAGTCATGCGAAGAGTTGGCGATAACCCTGTTTCTTTGTATGCCTTCAGGCTACAGTGATAGTGATCTCCTGCTGCCATAGAATTAGCCATAAACTCATTTGCGGTGCCGTGACCCGGATTATGGAAAAGGTGGGTCAAGGAAGATATGACATTGTCCTTATTTATATTCAATAAAACAATGAAGGATGATACGGTGGGAAATCAAAAGCTCAGCAGGTGGGGGGCTCATTTAAGTTGTGCTGGCATAGAGAAAGAAAAAAGATTAATGGACCGATTACAATGGCCTCCACATAACAGCAGCAAAAATATCAAAACAGTTTGAATGTAATTCAGTAAATAGGCACTATTTGTATGTATTTCTGCTGAGCCAAAGCGCAACTTTTTATATTTAATGCCATCCTACACACACAATAACAAATGAGAAACTGTAAGAGTAAAAGTAGCATTTACATGTGCCATCACTTGAATGAAACACCTTAAATCACTCTGAAGCGCAGATTGCTTACAGTCAAGTCCTGCCTGCAACTTATTGTCAATGCTGCATTTTCATTACCGGAAAATCAGCACATCGAGTAGGAAAGAAATAAAAAATAGCGGTATGGAAACAAGAGAAAGAGTGTGCATTGCATGTGGAGGCCATTATTTTTGGCGTGCTCCAAGGCTGGGAGAATTAGAAAATATCATTCTGTCAGGGTGATTTGATAGTGCGATGAAAAATGTCAGAAGTGGAGATGACAAATCATGGTGCTGAGGAGAGGGGACTGGGAGACAGGGGATGTCATTTGTCATGAGTGCCATTTGACTGCACCCCCTTCCATCCCCCCCTTCCCCCACACCAAACCACCCCTCCCTTTCCCCACACCAAACCACCCCCCGCCCCACCCTTCCCGTCTGCCTCCTCTTCCACACCCAGCCCTATACAGTCCTAAACTTCCTCCTCTTCTGCCTCCCTTCCTTGTGTGCTGTTCTCTCACGTCCTTTTGCTTGTAATGATCTATTTGAACACATTGTACCGTCTCTCATCTTTCTTCCTCCTACCTCTCACACAGACTTAGTGTGGTTGTCTCTCCCCAAAACTGCCACAGCCTTCCATCAACTTGCAATAACAGCAGTATAGTATATCGTCCTTGTCCAATGAAATGCCGTACATCCTTTATATGTGATGATTTTAGAACAGAATTACGGTTTGAGCACCTGATTGACAATAAATGTCTGATTAATATGTGCGAGTCAAAATCTGGTGGATACACTCTTTATTAAACTGATTTAGGCTGACTTCATAATGAAATGTAAATATAGTGGTAGGCAGCATAACATTGTTACAAGCAGAGAAGAATTTAATGACTTGTTAAAAAATATTGTTTGATCATTGACAGCCATACCGTGGTGGCTTGGAAAACATATATTGGTGTTTCTTTTTTTTAGATATGTCATTGAAAACCTATTTGTCTTAAGAACTTTAAGGGAATATTTCAAACTAAAGTAGTGTTAGTATTTGTAAAACAGCACAATTACCGTATTTTTCGGATTATAAACCTAAATTAACAGTGAGCCTTGTAATCCGGTGCATTTTACATATGGATGGATGTTGGGGTTCCAGCTCACCATCTTTAATTCAAATTCCTTCCTAGTATGTTCAGTTCTCATTGTCGTCTAATCGCTGGCAGGCATGTTTTCATCATACCAGAAATAGAACTACTTCCTGCTTCTGTGTCTTGGAATCATGGGAAATGTATTCCTATTAACCTCCTAGTAGGGCATTTCCACCGTTACAATATGGGACCGCGAGGTAAATGACACAGACAGCTTCCAACCCCTCACCCTAACTCCCAATTGTCTTGTTTACAGCTGCTGTCAACAACTGTCAACCAAGATAGCATTTATCATAAGTCAAAATAATAACACAACCACCGGTCACCAGATTGACTAGTGATCTTCAAACTTTTATTTTTTCATCTGTTCTTTTCTCTGCTTGAAGCAACCCCCGCAAAGCTGTACGGTGAACAAAATCAAGCGAGACATGCGGTCCTACCCAATATCTCATGTCCGTTCTGATCCTAGCATAATAGCGCTACATCTATCAAATAACCATATGGTACAATTCGACAATTATAATAACTATTTAACATGAAATGCTTCACAAGGATAATACACCTTATTACCCATGTGCTCCATGTATGAAAATGTTTCAAAATAAACCCGTTCATCGATATTGCGCCTAATAGTACAGTACGCCTAATGGTCCGAAAAGTACATTATGATGTCTCTGTTCTTCCAATAGATGTAAACGCTTAGACTGGCATTAGGTACAACAAAAACCAACAAACAGGGTAAGAAAAAAAACGCAGCTGCATATCAAGTGCACAGCCACACCCATTAATATAAATACATACATACACAGACATGCGCGGTCAAAATGTCAAGCCTGGTGACATTTAAGCCTTTCATCCTCTGCTGTCTGTTTCTGATCTCAAAACAAAAAGGTTAGTGCAGCGAGTTGGGGGCCCCCAAACATTGCTGTTGCATATTTCTCTGTTTGAAATGTATCGTTGTGAGAACCTCACATGAAATGGGGGGAATTAAAGGCATGTGACGGGTTGCAATCGACCTTTGTGTACTGTCACGGGTGGTGATTATAGTGGAATGTCTATTTCTAAATGTGTTAAAGCTTGTAAAATTTCCAATGCCAAATTTGGTCCTAATTGCAAGTCATTGGGTTTGGAGAGTTTCAGTGTCATGATTGTTTCAGTTAAGGTGTTTAGTACATTCTGTTGTCTTTCTTGCACTGATGTTACTTGATACGATACTCTCAACCCAAAGTGTTGTGCATTTCTCTTGGCAATGGCCATTGAGTGAAGATGTGGCTTTAGCCAAAACAACTTACTTCTTTTTATATTTTAAAGAGTAGGTCAACCCATAAAAAATCTTTACAACAATACGTTTGATGTAGATTTACCAGTCTAAACACGACATTCTGATTAATTGTGTTTGTGGAATACGTTTGAACAACAAAATCCACCCATTTTTGTTCATTTCAGGGGCGGCCATTTTGCCACTTGCTGTCGATTGAAAATTACATCACAGCAGAGGTAACAATAAATCACGGTTGAGCTTGTGAATGTCACATGACTAAATTCAGAAAATACCTGAGCCGTGAATGGTCATTTCCACCCTGAGCAACCTTGATGTCATTTTCAGTCGACAGCAAATGGCAAAATGGCTACCACCTGAGATGGATAAAAACAGGTGGATTTTGCTACTGGACTCATATTCCATTAATTCAATATTAATCAATTTAAATTAGCGGGGGCTCATAGAACATTTTTGGGTTGACTTCCCCTATAAACAAGGCTGCAAGTGTGAGGGTAAACCGTTCAGAGAATGAATGCATTTGATTTATTATCATACATTCTTTAATGTACTTTGAATTAATAACAATACAAAAAAAAATATCCTGTGTTTTGCCCTCTATGATTCCAGTTTTTACTGTTGTTTTAGATTTTTGCCATGGAAGCATTACAGTCTCAGTAGCAAGGTACAGTCTCAAAGTCAAAAAATTTAAAATCATTCATGGCAAGAGCTTCTTCACTTTTTTCTATCCCCCATGCTGATTGTCTCGGCCTCCCTCGCTGCCCTCAATTCAACCCTTCACTCCCTCCCCCTCTGCATTTTCAACCACCCCTTCCTCGTATTTTCTCTCTTTGCCGATCAAATCCCCCCTAATACTGCAGATCCAATGTGCTGTGCTTTATTGCTGTGGATGTTTGTAGAACACGTTTATGCTTTTTTACCTCTGAATGTGCATCTTGTCAATTTGCATTTTTCTGTGATTTTGGAGTTAGCGGAGACGGGAGTTCTGTGTGTGTGCGTGTGTGTGCTGGTGGTGGTGGGGGGTCATCCTCAGCATGGTGTGTAGCGCCGTTCCCTGCCTTAATGCGGGGGTAATTAAGGAACGGCTTCAAGGTTGCATGGACACAAGACAATCCAAGCCTAATGAAGTATCGATCGGCCGCATTGGGGCCCATGCTTGGACTAAGGCAAGATGACATTCATTTACAGCAGGGCCACTGCGGGGAGAGCAAACACACACATGCGGCCCAGACACATCACAAAGGCACGCTGATGACAATATAAGAGACTCAACAGCGATGGGTTTTAATCACAAGGGAAACAATGAAGAGCCTCGTTTAATGCCACCCGGTTGATCTGTGTGCATGATGTGTGTGTGCGTCCATCTTTCTATCACCTTCTGAGCAAGCAATAGGAGGTTCAAAGCAATCTCCCACTGAAAACAGTACTGATTATACGAAATGGTGATTATGGTTGTGATAATGATGTTCCTGCCATCAGCCGGGTCATTACTGTCTGCTGCATATGAAGAAAATGTGTCACATCGCACAATCAATGTCATCACCATTTTATTTCAACACAAGCATAATAGGCCATTTCACACTATCACCACAGCGGATTAGATTTACATGTTAATTCTGTCACTTAAAAAAAAAGTATGACAAACTCAATTTATGATTGAACAGATGTTTTTAGTTTAAATATACATTTGTTATTGGCTAATGTAAATTACTTTTGTGAAGCCTACATGACATTATCTTGAATTGGTTCTCAGCCCCCCCAATCGTTCTAACCATTACAACATCAAGCTGAGTAGGCAGGTACATTGAAGGTTTGAAAGTACCCATTCAGGGCCAATCTGACCTGACAGCACAGTGGCTGCTGGTACAGTAGCCAAAATAAAAAAAAATAATAAAAAAATGAAAGAAAAATAACTAGTGACTTATATAAATCTGATACATTATTATTATTATTATTATTATTATTATTATTATTATTATTATTATTATTATTATTATTATTATTATTATCCTTCTTTGTTACCTTCTGTTATATCCTCAGTTTGTTATCTGCCATTTAAAAATAATGAGATCTGTTCTTAAATTTGATCCACCTAATGTCTATATTGCTTAGGGTCATAATTAGCTCATTCACTCGCAGCCATTTTCACTGAAGCAACCCCCTTTGCTCCCGGCTGTTTTACTGGATTTTGATTGATTTTGCAAGGTCCACAGAATATTGTTTTATATTGCTATAAAACATGGAACCTACCAATTGAGAAATTAGAGTATCTTCTTTCATCAGGAAAAAAAGTATATTTCTATCTGTTTCTGTTTTGCAGCAATTAGCATTATAAATGTTTCTGAGACCATGGCAATATTTAAAATATAACGTTTTTATAAGTTTTTGGGAGAAGTTATCTACAGCCAACTCAGCTGATTCTGACTAAGAGGCAGAATACAACCTCGACTGGTGGCAAGCCAATCACAGGGCACATATTGACAAACAACCATTCACATTTCATTCATATTTGTGGACAATAGGAATGGGTGACTAGTGATACCTGGCTTTATTTCAAGGTATCAATATACAGTATTGGTACTCGTGAATGCTGCCAATACCTACATATAACAAAATGGAAAATTAAAGTTTTTATATATATTTTATGGGATGGAGAGAATTTTCTTTCTCTGAATTTCTGAACTCCTGTTTCCAAGTCAACACTGTTATTGTTTGTATTAATGCTGCCTGGAGTAGCTGAGCAACAGCAGAGGGCGGTGTGGATGTTGCTGAACTTCACATGACTGCATCTCTTAGAACGACCGTTTTAATTTACTTCCACCAAGGAGGGTATTTTTTTGCCGGGATTTGTTTTTCGCATCGGTCAAACATGAGATTAATACATTATGATAAAATCTTCTACCCGTCCAGCTCAAACAAGATTAGGCAAAAACTCAGCAGTCAAAAACAAGCACTGCAGATCGTCCTTTGAGTGAGTGGCATACAATAACCCCACCCCGACTGCATCTGTTGTGTTCATACAAGGCAGAGGATTCTGTTGATTCTCGTTTATGGAATGAGGTGATAGTATTTAGCATTTGCGTTTAGCGTTTGTTTTGTTTTTATCGCTAATTTCTTAAAGAAATAATATGTAATGGGCCTCGATGAAACGTTCACGAAAATTACAATATAAACAATTTGGTTTGCATTTGTGTCCTTGCTCAATGAATGACATGAAATAGCATTTGGTACAGTGCTTTGATGGCTACTATTAGCATGCCCTCAAGAGGTCAAACCTTATGGCCCAAGTTACACTCTTTTTGTCAGTGTGTGTGAGTGTATGCATGTGCTTGTGTGGGTGTGTGTGGGTGTGTCCAGTGAGTCCACTGCATCATTCCCACCTCAGCCAGTAGCTTGGTGATTATGTCTCTGATTGACATATGCTTGGATTCCCATGTATTGACCTACATCTACACTGACTTAACTGACGTAATTCTCTCTTCTACCTTCTATTTTTTTTCACACTGTATGTAAAAGTTTGTATATATTTTTCTATCGCACTACGAATTTTCTGCCTCTGGATTTAGTATCAGAACTGTAAAGAGGATGCAGCATGTGTAAGTAATTCATAATATAGATTTAACCGAGGCACTCACACTTTTTTTAGCCTTGAGTCCCATTGTTTTGTCTCGTGCTTACACAGGTCCCGTCCCGGCATCTCGGTTTTTATTTTCGTCCAGTCAGTAAACCAATTGTTTGGCCCATGTGTACGCAGTCGTCTTAGCGATTAATTTATACGACTAATCTTTCATCCAACTGGAACTAGAACTACTTCCTGCTTCCGTGTCTTAGAATCATGGGAAATGTAGTCCTACTAGCCTAATACTGTGGTCATCAGTGAGACCCAACGAGAGCTGAGCTTTTCTGGCGGCATATTTGCAATTTCACAATACTGGACCGGCGCAAGGTAAATAGCTTCCAATAGCTGCTGGGACTGAGCAAAAAAAAAATTGGAATAATGGTGAGGCATTGACTTATTTAACACTGTTAAACTGTCAACCAAGGTAACATTTAGCATTAGCTAAAATAATAACACAACCCTCAATCACCAAATTGTTTTACAATTATTATAATTAAGTAATTTTTTGATTTTGAAAATCTGGTCACTGCATGTAAACGTATTCAATGATGAGAACCCAACTTTATCCAGTATTTATTTGGCTTCTTCTGTTAGCATTGGAGAAGGAAAAAATTACAGATTGATATTGAACTCCTTGAAATGAAAAAGAGTCTACAGACACACAACCACAAACCAACACGTGTTCCGAAAAACTGTGCGCATAACTCTCTCATTAAACCCTTCATTATTGCATAAAACAGCACTGTTTGCACTTTCCACTCCCACGGCAACAGCGATACATGTTCAGCACTTATTATTCCCCTTTCCTTGTATTCAAATATATTTAAATGAGAACAGTTTAGACCCGCTGTGTTCCGGCTAAAGTCGACTAATGGTGGAAGCGTTGCAAAGATGGGGCCAACTTCCATCTGTTTCCACCATTTTGAGGGTGTAACCTCACTCTGCAGTGCAAGCAACTTTGAAACCTGCAGTTTAAGCGCTGACTTCATATTACTATATCAGCCTCCCGCCATGATCTGACGGCATACTGTGAATTTTTAAGCAGCGCCAAAATGCTCTCATTTGAACCGATCACTCCACTCACATGCAAATGTGGCAGCCAGGTGGGGGGATATTTTCCACTGGTAATTGGCGGTTTTCTCGCGGAGACTCCGGGTGTCAGTTGGAAGTATGTTTTAAGCCTTAATAGGTTTTGACGGGTCAGATCAGAAAGCGCCTGGCGTGCAACTGTGTATGAATTTGTGTGTGCACTTCCATGCCAAAACCTGATGCATTTTTAAACAGCGCCAATTACCCCACATAGTGAGCTTTGCTGAAACATTTTTATTGTGTAATACCTGTCACGTATAGAGACATCAGCATTCATTAAGCTCAAAGGCACAGCCAAGTGATAGCCAAGGTAAGCCTGAACAAAAGGGGAGAGCAGCTCAAAATGGATGCTAAACACAACTGACTTGGTAAGGGTCAAATATAACCTTTCATATGATAATCACGTGCGCTCATGCCCATTGCATAATAGTCATTTCAGACGTCTCATGAAAACATTTTAAAAAATTACAAGAAAATTGGATCTGAGTGTTTTGACAGGAGAGTGGGTTTTATGGTTTCAAAAAGATTTGTAGGTTCCGTTTATGTCTTACGTAACTATGTAAAAATGTGGGGGGGAAATATGCATAAATATTCTGTAAATGCATTGTGATACAAGGGTTGATCTTTTCAAAGTTAAACATCCATGGCCTTACAATTCTATTACTCTGCCACTTCGTATTTAGCAATTAATCATTTCGCATGGGGAACATTCAGAGTGTCTCATTACTATGCATGTGTCACTGTCCCAGCAATTTAAAAAGCAACTTATCATTTGGCGCGACAATGAAGGTGCAGCGGAGGCACCCGATAGTGTTGACACTCCAAGTGGTTTTAGATTTATTGTGCATAATAAACACATGAGCAGGTTTTGAATGAAATCATCCGATGCATCTACATCTAGTTTTACTTTATCTGCAGCAGGCGCATTTATAAACCAACGCCTGAGCATACAGAGGTGCTTTGGCATGCTGATAGATCATAAATCATGTGAATTATAAATCACAGTTTGTTTGGACGCACAGCGGAGAAGTCAAATTGCTGTCCAGTTTATGAAAAGTTTGCATTAATAAGAAGCGGCCCTCCCGGGTGGTCGTAAACAGAAACATGAGGTGGAGGTCTAACTAATGCGGGGAGGCTGGCTGCTAACGTTTCTTCAAACGGCATCACTCAATGGAAAACATTCCTGTCTTGGATTCCAAATTATGAAGAGCCCTTTCAAAACAGCAACACTTGTAGGACATAACAAGGTGGCTTAGTGAACTCCAATATCAAAGTCAAATGTTTCAAAAGTGCTACAATATGGAGTACAACCAAAATTTTCAGGGAAAAATAAGCCTAGTTCAAACGATTAAAATCTATGACGTCGGTCAACTTTTTTACACCCTTACCGGGCATCCAGGAGGTTCTATAAATTCTGTAAATTGTCCGGTTTTCTTTGTTTTTCACAGGACCAATTAATATGTGTTGAATTTGACTGACGTCCTGCATGACAAAAGGGAGATGGTGTGCACCGTGTTGTAACTGGCATATTTGAAGCCTGACGTGTGTGACATGATCTCGAGTAACGAGAGAGGACCTAGAAAAGAAAGCAAGTAGTGGGAGTTGCAGCTACACGCATTAGAAGATGTTTTGTCACAATACGTGAGTGCCAGAGAAAATTGTTTGCCGCCGAAATAGGATGAAAAAAATAAGTCCAAATCAGGTGATGAGCTCTGTCCAGAATTTTAGCTCACTCTGTGCTTCTAACCCATTAAAATAAATAAATAAATAAATATAAGATTTTAGTAGATTCTGGGGTAAAAAAAGGTTGTGCATTTGTCAAGTAAGATTTCAAAAAGGAGTTATGTTTTTTTTGTTATTTTGCACACATACAGAGTAGGCATACATTAAAATAGTATCTAATTTAAGACTCAATCGCAATCAATCAATTAATTGATCAATCAATCAATCTCAACCAGTCTTTAGCTCAAAGCCGGGCCGAGTGTCTCTTATTTGAAATTTAAAAAATGGTCACCCTAGTGATGTCATAAACACTTTTAAAGAAGGGGTGTCATTGTAGTAATTTTGTAGTATATATCACGGTTTAAAGTACCTTGCTTTTAAGGTCACGGTTCAGTTCACATTAGGTACAGTCAGTTTACCAAATGGCTAAAAAAAAATGGCTGATGTTTTGCATAAACAGGAACAAATGTAATGACATTGAAAATGAAACAGCAACACCTTAAATCCTTTCAATTTAGAAAAGTGCAACAACAATCGTTTGTTTTCTTTTTTAGGAAATGAAGGATGCAGACAAGTGTAACAGTAACAGTTTGACTTGTGTGAATTATGATGCTATAAAAACACTAATAAAGGCATTTTTTTATTGCTTTGGCTCCATCTGAAGAGCTAGGTAGATGCTGTTGAAATGCTACTGAAAGTTGCATTTGTGCAAGGTGACCAAACGTCCTCTATTGCCCGGACATATCCACTTTTTAAAAATGTTTTATTTACATCCTGTGCGGGCGTTTTTGGTTTTGTTTTGTTATAAAGTCATGAAAATGTCCGTTCTTAATTGTGCGGTAAATGGAAGGCAAAGTGTTGTATCTGTAAACTGCTCCTAAGTCAATCGCAAGGTGTTTAAGGGGAAATTAAAGGTGTTCTTTGTGTGTGCGAGTTATTAGCATTATTATTCTTATTATTATTACTAGTAGTAGTAGTAGTAGTAGTAGTAGTATTGTATTGTATGTAAAAACTATTTTCTTTTTTTTAAAGAAAAAGTACGTCAGCTTTTTATGTACCTCACTTCCTAAGTCTTCAAATAAGAACCTGCGTTATTTCAGCAGCCCATAATTTTAGCTCACTAGTGGCACTCTGCACTCACAAACTGGAGGTGGTCGAGTCATGGGTTTGATCCCTGCACCCTCCTTTAAAAAAAAGAGGGGGAAAAAGGTTGGGCTTAGAACATTGTGTGATTATTTATTCATTTATTTTCTACCCATACATAGGAGGCATACGTTAAAATAGTTATAATGTATGACATCTTTGAGTAAGCTTTGAGTATCATTTAAGTATCTTGAGGCCGGTCTGAGTGTCTTTTTTGGAGATCAAATTATGGTCACTCTAGTTTGTATGCACATGCTTGTAAAATACCATTTGTAGCTTAGCATTCCTGCTTTATAGCACACGCTCACACACACACACACACACACACACAAATACAACAAAACATCCTATAAAATATCTTTAAATCAAATGAATTATTTAAATACACTACAACATTTTAGAAATCTACACAAACAATATTTTGATTAAGGAGTCAATTACCAATAGAGTCGTATCTTTCACCTTTATGAATGGATACCAGGTCGTATAGGTTTATTGTTCCTAACCCTAATAGTGACATATTTACATAATAAATTTCATTACATCATAGCATGTGGTGAATAAAAGGGTCATAACAGGCTAAAAACAGAGGCAGCGATCATGTGTAGTTAGTGCTGATTAACTTTTTAAATATTGATATTAGAATGAATGAGGTGTGTTTGATTATTTGCAGCAAAGTGTTCTAGTCATTTGGCACAGAAAAGTAATGTGGACTTTAATAACAGATATTATTAAAACTGCTGGAACAGACAGTGCAGGTGGTGGTATGCATGGTGAGCAGAGAGCAAAGACAGGGTAGGATCTTGCTAATGAGTGATGATGACATGCTCTATAAAAAAAATGGTTGGATGGGTAGAGCAACTTGTAAGCTTTCCCATGATTGGCATTGGTGCCTCTTCCAAGTCCAATTGATCATGTTTAAATGTATACTCCTGCCTCTTAATATGTCCAATAGAGACTAACCAGTAATGGAATGCTCTTGAGATGCAGTATGTATGGGTTTGATGCACAATGCAAACAATCACGTGAGATAAATATAACAGGCAGGTGTTTAATTGAATTTAACTTTAATTGCTTCTCAAAAATTTTCAATTTATTCCCAAGAATGAATTTGCTGAAATACCTGCACTGTTGACATGAAAATCTTCACCACGGCGTAGTTGCCATGCTTTGAAAAGTGGCTGTAAATTAATAAAGATTCTCAAGAAAGTTGCAGAGGAATGCAAATATCGTGGTGTGCCGTGAGCACCAATCAAGGCTCCATGTAAGAGGGAAGAATTTAAAAACGAATGTATTTAGCAGTACTTTGCTAAGCAAAAAAAGAAAAAAAGTCCATGTGAATTTATTCCCATTTGAGAAAATGTAGGACAGCATAATCCTGTAGCACAAACCCAATCTCAGAGATCTGAAGAGTACCTGATTAATTCTTTGGTATTAATCATGTAATTCTTTCATATAAAACAAAGCTTAAGCCTTATTTGCTAAGATATTTGACCTTGACAGAGAGTTAAGACATTACAGCTTGGATTTAAAATGCATCTAAAGATTAAAAATGATGGTTGACTATTACCGAGGATTATAAATCCAAGGAAAATTGCTTTTCTATTTTGAAACAAAACTGATTTTCGAGGGGAGCTCTAGGGTCAGGTGGTATATGAGGTGACAATTTGAGCAAGGAAGGAAACAGCACAATACATTTTTTTCCCGCAGTAAGATGAATCGTGTACCTGCATGTTTTCTTATTTATTTCTCATAATTTGCCCCACACCCTCTCTTGTACCCAAACACAGAAATTAAAGTAATACCCTTGTAAGAGAAACAAGATTGGTGGTAAATTTATGCTTGGCTGCTTGAGGCTACAAGGCACCTCAGACACACGCAGTTTATTTGATCTCTGCTCGTTGAGGGGAAAAAAATCCTTTATGACTATCAAATGTGTCTCACCCTTTCACTGTGAATCTTGTT
Organism: Vanacampus margaritifer; assembly: GCF_051991255.1. NCBI lineage: Eukaryota > Metazoa > Chordata > Actinopteri > Syngnathiformes > Syngnathidae > Vanacampus > Vanacampus margaritifer. The sequence goes on from NC_135451.1 coordinate 4,923,137, forward strand.
TACCACTGCTGCCGTGTGTTTATCTGTGAATGAAAATGACTCTGGAGACAACATGCACTCGTTTGCCCCAACAACAACACATTTTTCTTTCATTTCACAGTCTTTATACGCGAGCGCCAAAAAAGTAAAGTGAAAGTACAAGGTCGTATTCAAAGGTATCTGTTTTATGGTACAAGCAAGATGCAGGTTTCCTCCCACGTGTTTTATTCAAATTCATTGGTCAAACTCTCTAGGCAGCCTTCAATATAAGCAGATGACACTTATTAAATACTGTAGATAAATTGATTTCTTTCTTTTTTTTACTAGGTCATTTATTTTATTTATTTTCAATGCCCTTTGCACAATAATCATCAGTGTGCCAGTCATAAAGACCACAATAAAACACGGACACATAAACACACTCATAAACCACTCCAATTTGTGAACATTTACTCTGAAAAATAACAAAAAACACTCACTCACTCTTATTGTTATAACTATAGACAAAGTAGCCTCCAGTATTTCTATATCAGAACAGATTTATCATAAAATAACGTGATGGGTGATGTGATGTCTTGGCGACAGTTGTGAGCTTCCTCCCTGTTGTTCAATGCACCTATGCGTAATTATCTGGTCTGGTGCCGGATTAGATCAGTCAGCAACCCGATTGCAACTCAGTACCAGTCCGTGCTATGCTCTGAGCTGACCGCGGGCTCCATTTGACAAGATCAGACATACCTTCCTGCCCACCTCCTGACAGTGGCTGAGCCCAGGCTGCTTGACATTTATGACTGTGTGCTTTAATGCGCCTTCCGCCGTGCAGACGGTCCCTCATCAGCATCAAAGCCTCGCATCACACCTTCTTTTGCCGGTGAGGACCTTGCCATCATTCCTGACCACATGCTGGCTGTCTCTTAAGGTGTGGAGATTATTGGATGTAGAAAGCAAAAATATTGAGCATTATCATTTGAGACTGATGCAGATGACTATTTTTGGCAGAAAAAAATACTGTAATCCGATTAGCCGATTAATTATAAAAAAAAATATCATAATGCATAAAACAAAAAAAATCCCCAAATGCATTTTAATGGAAACCAATTATATGCAGATTTCCAATATCCGTGAGCCATCCAGGTCCTTATTCCCTCCAAATAGTACTGCAAATACATTTTAGTTCTGAGAAATTGCATTGTGTGGCGCAATGCATTTAATTAATGAAGTTATAAAGACATACATTTTTCTCTAATGTGTGTTTGTCATCAAATTTAACACATTTATGTTGCACTATATATTTATTTTAATTTTTTTATTATGTATTATTTATTTAATATATTTATTTATTTTAGGGGTGTTAGGCAATTAACATTTTTAAGCGTAATTAATCGCATGACTTCAATAGTTAACTCCCGATTAATTGCAAATTTTATATCTCTTCTAAATGTACAATAAAATGTACACTAAACTATTTAAGTTTTCATACTCTTGTTAACATAAAAGTGGGAAAAAATGAAATATGGCTGCATGTTGTAGTCGTTGATACAGTAATTTCATAATAATTCATCAAATTGAGTTAAAATTAAAAAGATGTAGTGTACTGTAAAAAACGAGTGTGATATTGATTTGTGTTGAGGTCATTTTCTGCCATTAGATGGGATAATTGCATTTGTAAGACATTGCTGACATCTTAGTACATTTTTCTTTTCATATTAAGAGCTATTTAATCTTTAAAATGAAGTCACTTGTGAAATTCTGCACATTTTTAAAATTGGAAAATACAACTTGACCCCAGTCTCCACAAATATATACATTATTATTAAATGTATTACTCCTAAATTTTGATGTGGATGTGTCTGCTGCTTTTCAACTGGAATTACCCCGGTACAGGCTTTCCAAGTTAGGGGCGGTCATTAATCGCGCGTTAAAAATGTTTGTTGTGTTAAAGGAACTCTAAATTAACTAAAAATGAGTGTGTTTATTTATTTATTATGCTTTTATTTTACTTGTTTTTCTTTCTTAACAAGAAACCGTGATTTTATGTTGTAAAATAGTGACATCCAGGCACAACTTGATATGCTAATTGCTTGTAAAAATTTGAATGCGCTTTATTTTGAACGACAGTTCCATAGAATGACCTAATCAACCAATGTCATTATGAATTCAGTATTTAGGGATACAAGGTTATGATATAGATTTTTGTGTAATAAATAATGAGACCAGTGTCACTTGTGTACAACTGGTGTAAATGGTTAGAGTATATAAAGGTAGCAATCTGTCGAGAGTACCTTAAAACAAGGCTGGTATCGGCACCAATACCTGGTATCGTTACTCGCCGATCCCTAGTTTGAAGTGTCATTTCACCTCTAATTCCCTTTGACTTTTTCGTCATCTAATTTCTGCCGACTGTAACCACGGCTCCCCAAAACGTTTTCCTCTCAGGTGTTCACTCGTAAGGACGGCAACATTTGCTGTGAGAAAAAGCAGGTGGTGGCCTGTGAAGCAGCTGAGCCCAGGGGACGGCTCGACACGACACTCACAAACAACGTGTGTTGACCTTGGGGCTCTGGGCAAAAGACCTTCAAGGTGTATGCAAAAGCTCAAAAAGAAGGCTCTCCGTTTGAAGTGGAGCATGTGTGTGTTTGTTAGTGTGTGTGTCTGTAGGGGGGGTGCGGCGCATCCTTTTCAAAAGCAGCCAAGGATACCCATCGGCCTGAATTCTATCAGGCTCTTTGATACGAGTGTTTATAATTACAAACAAACTCGATCATGGTTAAAACATTGTGAGCGAACAGAGTGTGTGTGTGTGTGTGTGTGTGTGCGTGTGTGTGTGTGTGTGTGTGTGTGTGTGTGTGTGTTTGCCTTTGTGTATTATGAGGACATTTCACCTGAATACATGCCGTGCTGCGAGGACATTTTGAATTATGAGGACACAGCCCATGTCCTCATAATTATTTCAATGCAGAAGTGCTTCTAGGGCTGTAGAAGGCTTAAATCCAAAGTTTTAGCCAATGTCCTTGTAAAGCATAATTACGTGAATTTGTGTATTTTTGTGTATTTGATGGCGCCCCCTGTAGGAAGGTCCTTGTAATGCACCACTTCATGAATAATTCACACCAGTGTATATTTCACAGCATTTGATTGGCTGACCATCACCTGTCCTCACAATTACGCACGTCTCCATAATTCAGTTTTTTCTCAAAATGCTGTGTATTGTGAATGTTTGTCTGTAGACACAGAGCCTTTTTTTTTTTTTTTTGCAGCCACCATTTCCTAAGTAAATAATTAAATAATGAAATACCCTACGATATTTAATTATATATTTCAGTATTTAATTATTTCAGTGGTTGTTTATTTAAAAATGTACAATGGTTAACAGCAGAGACAGAGAAACTGTCAGTGCCGTACATTAATTCATCATTTAACATCCCACCCTGCCTTTACAGTATAACATCTTTCTGTACACCAGCGGCCAAATGTTTTGAGAATGACATTGATTTTCTAAGAATCTGCAGTGCTGACTTATTATTGTTTTTTTATGATGGCAATTTGCATGTACATGTACTCCAGAATGTTATAGTGATTAGATGAATTGCAAAGTCCCTATTTGCCATGAAAATTAAAGTAATTTCCTTTAGTGACCTTACAAACTTTAAGTGAAGAAGGCTTCAGGGCACCCAAGAAAATCCAGCAAAAGCCAGGACTATCTCCCAAAGTTGATTCAGCTGCAGGGATAAGGACATCACCACCAGTGTAGAGCTTGCTCAGGAATGGCAGTAAGCAGGTATGAGTCCATCTACACTCATGGTGAGGGAGTAAGACTTTTGGAGGATGGCCTGGTGTGACCAGTGAAAAAGGGATTCCATAAACACAGACCAAAATAAGGAAAAAAGAGTTACAGTTATTTTCTCTGATTAACCCCCTTTCCAACTGTTTGGGGCATCCGGAAAAATGCTTGTCTGGAGAAGAAAAGATGAGCGCTACCATCAGTCCTGCTTCATGCCAACAGTAAAGCATCATGTGACCATTCATTTGCAGGGTTGCTTCTAAGCCAAGTTACTGGGCTCGCTCACAATTTTGCCAAAAAACACATGCGTCCATTACTAAAGTATAGTACCAAAACATCCTCGGACAGCAACTGTGTGACAGCAGCAAGGTTATTTTATTTACTAAAGCAAAAAAACATTTTCGTTAATGAAAAAAAAAAAAATAACTTTTTAAAAAAGCAAACTGAAATCACATTAAACGATTACAAAATTATCTATAATTCTAGCAATAATATCCTTTGTTTTCGTCTGTGGTAATTAATTTAGTATATGAGCCTTTCGGGTTAATTTTAAATGTGATCTATTTTTTTTTTTTAATTGACACTGTAAATCATAGAACAATAGCCACTCTTATCAACAAAGTTCATAATCCAACACTGAACCAATTTGTTGATTTAAATGTGATTTATTATATTGCCCGGAGTACGGAAGTGACGTCATCTAGCAGCCCCGATAGAGAACCGCCCCCGGCTCTAATTACTTCACGAGACGTGATGGCAGTGTAGCTGTGCTAATGAGGTAGGTTTGAAGCTCGAATTTTTCCTCCAGAAACTTGTTTATTTTAATGTTGGTCGCTTGTGTACATTGCTGAAAATGATTTATAATGCAAGTCCAGTGTAAGTGCAGCTAAGCTAACGTTAGCATACCTAACCATCTGTTGATTATGATGGTTGCAGCTAATTATTTAGAATTGCTACGCTTTTGTTAGCGACGGTTAGCTCAGTTAGCATAGCAGAGCTAACCGTCTGTTGAGTAAGATAAATGCTAATTGAAATTTTTAAGAGGAAAGCAATAACAGGCTGGTTTGATAGGCTGGTTTGTGATGTGAAAATATACAATGGTTTAGTATTACCAGTACAGTATAAATGAAGTATTGGTAAATTGCTGCATTTGTGTTTACTTAAATTTGTTCTTTAAATAGAAATATTTCAGTAAAGTCTGTTAGTGTTCATTACATTTAATTTATGCAAATATTTAGCAGAGCTGTGCTATCCACTATTTTATTTTCGTTGGCACATTTACTGCACACTGCACAGGATATTATGGTCCACAGAAAGTCAACTTCAAAACATCTGCACCAAGTTACCTATCAAACTGATTGAAACTCATTTTTTTCTATAGCTTTAGATCATTATCTTCAGTGAGATATGTCAGTCATGAGGCCACAGAGGGCAAAAGTTAAACCCAAAGAAGAGGTAGCATATTTTTCATCCTTAGGTAAAGACAAGGATGGCTTCACCATAAAATATATTAATTCATTCAAAGGTGAGTATTGGTAAAAGATTCTTTAGTATGGGCCTAGTTTTCATTACTGTTATAATGAAATATTTCTGTTGTATCCCTTTTTCTTTGTAAGGTCGAGGAGTGTTCAGTTCCTGCTCCTTTCAGAAGGGAGTCTTTCCTACTGAATATCGAGGAGAAGTTATAAGCAAACAGGAACGTGAAAACAGGCTGAGAGTGTATCATGATGCCCAGAAGGTTTTCATGTTTGAATTTCACTACAATGGAAAAACACTATGGTATGTTTATATGGTGTGTTGTCACACTTAATTTTGTTTTTTTTGGGGGTGGGGGGGTTATCGTGCAAGGTTTGACAAAACATAAAAGATTAATTATAACTCAAAAGCAAAAGTACATTCTTTTCTCAATATAATTTTTTTTGTTTTTATTTCATTTTTTTACAATATTGTGACTTATTTTTTTATTTTACTTTTACAGTTATCGTGAGTATCGCTAACCTCACAATATCATGTTGATTATCATATCGTGATTGCTTATCATGACATTTGGATATTGTTTCATACATGTGACATACTAGAATTACTGGTCGCACATTCATGATTACATGAAATTACAGTATAGCAGTCTAGTCTTAGTAAGAATTTAATTGTATTGGTATTTTTCTATTCATCTACCCCAGGTTTCCACTGAAGCACAACCTGATGAAGACACCGCTATCACAGACTGCGCCAAAGTTGACCAGGTGACTAGATTTCTTTTTGAATGTTGTTGAAATCAGTTTTCAGAAGCAAGACATTAGTGGAGGGTGGAGATACTAGGGCTGCACAATATGTGGAAAATATCTTGGCGCACGAATGGCTCATGCAATATGTGCATTGCAAAGACGTGCAACAAATGGATATTGGATTGTTTGTATACTTTAGTCTGAGGCTAAGCGATATGGCCAAAAAATTAAATAAAAAGTCTTTTAAACCAACCATCCAGCATTCTGCCACCACTTGTGCAAAATTTCAACTCACAATAACATCTGGATGTAACAGAACATTATAACAGTTTTTAATAATCCAGAAGACAAAATACATTTCACGATTTAGCAAATTTTCAACGATTCAATTTGAATTTAATTTATTCAATTAATTTGATTTATTGCCAGGCCCTACTTGAGTCTGATTTTGACCAATCAGAGACAACCTTAATTGCGCATCGCCATACAAGAGAATTGTATCGAGGAGCATTACTAACAAAAAAAACCTTATTTGGATAAAACTAGATCAAAATGAGCATGATTATTTTTCCGCATGTACGTGCATTTCTTTAATTAGATTATGAAGATATATATATTCGGTCCATGTTTAATGTCAAAATAATCTCCATCACTGTATAAAACACCCATGTCGCATGTTTTGTCAATACTGAGCAGCCCTCGCAGATACATAGTCCTCACAATGTCGTAGTTGTGAATAACTGACACTCTGAGGACAGTGTATTTATACACTGTGAGTTTAAAATACGTTTTGAGGGCTTGGAGTTACACATACAGTCCTCACAATTCATACTCTGGTCAGGTATGGACACTCTGAGGACTGTGTATTTTCTTATTTTT